>NC_090935.1:660019854-660322885 GCF_040938575.1 Ambystoma mexicanum | reverse complement strand
TAGTGCAGAGCTCTTCATAAAATTGCATTATTGTTATTTCTTGACCTTTGGTCGTTTATTCTCATTGTCCCTCCTTTGGACAGTTGATTCCTGTGCCACTGCTGATGATGGAATTTCGACAGCTGTTGATCCGGTCGGCGCTGCCGGCCTGTACAGTAGGGAGAGTGTGGTCTGGGTGGTAATTTTCTTTTCAAGAATGACTTTCCTTTTCGCCTCTTTGTTCCCTTGGGTTGGTCGTCGCTATCACAATCCTGCGCTATGGACAGGACTCATTTAGATTTTGTCCTTTCTGTAAGGCAAAATATCTGTGGAAAGACTAGCACCGTTGGTACAATAGTTGTCTTCCCCCTCGACCACAACGAGGCAGCCTGTGAACTCCTACGTCTAAAACTATTAAGGAGCGCCGTTTGAAGTGGTGGGCGGCCTACGGTATGTCGCAGGCCGAAAGTAATTTCCCCCGCCGCCACAGCCGCTGAGTTTGACTAAGGGATTATCGATGATCAAGGCTCCACTTCGGAAGCCATTGACCTTATGGCGGAGAGTTCTCTATCTGCAGCATCCATCCCTGGCACCGATGGGCATGACAGGAGTCCTGCTATGGGGACTATACATCCCGGCAACAGGGACGCACCCGATCCCCCACACAAACGCACAACCCACAGTTCTGCTTTGGCGGTACAGTCAAAGCGCCAACAGGCACAATTCGGATACTTGGCGGTGCCCGCTGATCTTTATGATCAGCAGCCCTCCCGCGACAGTGGCACGCTTCTGGGAAGTTCAAGAGTAAGGGCGCTAGCACCAAAACGCACAGGGCAGTCGAGACGCTTCAGAAGAAAGCGCTGACACAGTTTAAGGCCCAGGTAGCGCTGAAATCCACTGCGCAGCCACTGGCTCAACCTTTGCACCTCCCTGTAACCCATAGCATCAGCGATAGTATTGTGAGGATCGCTTCAGCGGTTAAACAAAAGGAACAGTTGAAAGAGAGGTTGAAACAGACAGGCACGTTACAACAGCCAGAGCCTCGAAAAGAGTGCTCTGAAAACCCTTTGTCTTTATCCAAATAAACCTTGACGTTCTGGAGAGGAAAATCATCAAGAAGCCCCCTGGACTCCTCTGGTTCGTCATGGACCAGGGAGAAGTGTGAGGGGTGGTTGAACAGACTGGAGAAGTTTGTTGAATTCTCAGAGAGGTTTGCTCCCAAGAGGCCTTGTGAGGAGCTTCCTTATACGCCTATGGCCAAGTTTCAGAGGACCTTTGAGGATACTCATGAAGAAAATGTTTGACCTTACTGAGGACGAGGTTCCTATCAATCCCTACGTACAGGATGAGAATCCCTTTGGGGACCCTAGTGGTGATCCTGCTGATCCCACGGATAATTAGGAAGGCAGCCATCCGATTGATAATCAACCTTGGGCATCCCCAACTCCTACCCCAGACCCTAACGCTCTGTGTATGGATTCCCCGCCTACCACTCCGTCTGTCAAGCCTCACCTGTGGCTGATCAGATGGCGTTTTACACCATCTTAAAGAAGGCGGCTAAACATTTCCAAATCGCCACACGAAGCTATGCCGGATTCAGATTTTGTAGAAGACCAACTGAAGGAAAAGCCTACAGTCAGGCCATTCTGTTACTGAACTCTTATCAAGAGACGTCTGGCGCATTCATTGTTAACACCAGCTCAGACCAGGGCGGTTAATCCCAGTGTAGAGTAGTTTCGCCCTTCTCCTACCGACCCCCTTAACATTAAGGGGCATGCCACCCCGGATTCCCTCGTAGTTACAACAACGAGAAAGAGGGCGGGTGTCCCCCTGTCGGGTGAGCACCGCCTGATAAAGAAGGCAAAAAGTTGTTTGCACTGGGAAAAAGGGTTACGACGGCTGCTGCATTCTCCACTCGAATAGCCAACACCACTCTGTTGGCTAGCTACTCAGATGTACAGTGGAACCTGCTGCAAGAGGGCCTTCAATAGGTCCCTGAACAAATGCGGGATAGACTGCTCGCGATTATATCGGAAGGCAAGCAAGTGAACCACAACATCCTTAAAAACACTTTGGACACTGCTGAAACAGTGGAAAGGACCTTGGCCCAGGGTGCCCTACTAAAACAGCACACCTGGTTGAGGAACTCTGGGTTTAAGCCTGAAATCCAAGCAGCCTTAATAAACAAGCCGGTTGAGGAAACCAACTTGTTCGGCAACGCCGTGGACAAAGCATTTGAGACAGCCAAAAAGGAACATTTGACTCTCAAGACCTTAAACCAGATTACCCAAATACCTTCACAACAGAGAGGGGACAGCTCTCGTTCCTTTCGTGGGCAATCCCGCTCCCCACAAAACCAGTATGGGTCAGGAAACAACTGGTCTTCAGGGCAAGGATCTAACACCATCACCACGTATCCCGCTAGTGGACAACACCGTGGAATGGGCAGGGGCCGGAATTCCGCCCCCAGAGGCTCACTGGCCTCAGGTCAGAAATGACCCCCTGAGCCGGGTCACCCCCCGTGCCTCCACGGTCGGGGGATGTCTAACATCATTCCTTCATGCATGGGAGGGGATGACAACAGACCAGTGGGTGCTCAAGACCGGCTCTCACGAGTACTGCATAGAATTTTGCTGACCACCTCAATTCAGACCGCCAAAATCAAGACGCCTGCCACTGGAACACCTATGCATCCTGCTTCAAGGGGTCGAGATTCTGCAGGAAAATGGTGCCATAGATGTCGTCCCTCTTCTATAGGAAAACAAGGGTATTTATTCAGTGTACTTCCTTGTACCCAAAAAGGGTCTCCCCATGCGCCCTGTGCTAGACTTGTGCCCAGCGAACAAATGTCAAACCTCAAGTTTTGTATGGTCCCGTTGCAGGAGGTAATCCCCCTACTGAAACAGTATACTTTCATATTTCAATGTTGCCCGACACACAGAAAATACCTAAGGTTCATGATAAAGGACAAGCACTGTCAGAACAAAGTACTCCCATTCGGCATTGCCTCAGCACCAAGGGTGTTTACGAAGGTACTGGCAGTGGCAGCAGCGCACCTGCGCAGAGAATCCGTTCCAGTTTACCCTTCCCTCGACGACTGGCTCATAACAGGGGATTCCTATGGAACATGCCTGTTCAACACTCCAAAGACGATGGACCTCTTATTCAGCCTGGGATTCTCCATCAATGAGAAGAAATCCAGCCTAGACCCCAGTAAAGTCAAACATTTTCTAGGGGCTCTGATTTGGATAGAAGACGGCCTCGTCTTCCCCTCCGAGAGGGTTTGAAACATGCTGTTTCAAATCCCTCAGTATGTAGCCAGTTGAGAGGTGATGGTACGCAAAGCCATGCGACAGTTGGGAATGATGGTGTCCTGCATTTACTTAGTTCCTCACGCGCGTCTGCACATGTGTCCCATGCAAGAGTGGCTCAACAGCCAGTGGTCAGGCCAGCGGACAATGGGAAGATCTGGTAGTTGTCTCTCCAGCCCTCGTTCTCTCTCTGCAGTGGTGGTCGAGGGAAAACCTCTTGAAGGGAAAGGCCTTCACCACCCCTGCAGTAGAAGCCACCCTCACGACGGACGCATTTCTCACGGGGTGGTGGGCTCACCTGCTTCAGCAGACGGCGCACCTGTTGGCCGTATTCAAAGCACTGAAAGCCTTTCAGGCACAGTTACAGGGGAAGACAGTCCTGATCCTCACACAGTGCCATGTACTACTTGAACAAGCAAGGGTGGGGGGGGGACACTCTCCAGGGATAGGTAAGCTGTCCCAGAACATTTGGAAATGGGCTCTCAAACACAGGATGTTCCTGTTGTCCCAACACGTTCCAGGGGAACTCCATCTTCTGGCGGACGTGCTCAGCAGAGACTTCCCACTGCCCGTAGAGTACGAATGGCGACTACAACATCGTCTTCAATGTTTTCGCACAATGGAGTTTCCCAGGGATCGACTTGTTCGCCACTCTGGAGGATGCTCAATGCCAAGATTACGCCTCTGGGTACCCCCAGAACCGATCCAAGGAACGGTCTCTGGATAACCTGGTCAGGGAAATTAAATGTGTTTATGGTTAATCCCCACTAACCCCATCCCCCACCCCCGACTCAACAAGATCGTGCACAAGATGCACCAGGAACCAGTCACCATGATATTGGTAACCTCCATGTGGGCCCGCCAACCTTGGTTCTCTCATCTGATGGAGATGTCCCCATCTCCTCCAATGAAACTGCCTTGCCCATACAACATGTTATCTCAGGACAGGGGGGAGACACTTCACCCATGTCCGCAAACCCTGAATTTAGCAGCCTGGCTCCTGAGGTCATAAGAGTTCAGGCACCTACAATTCCCTCAGAGAAGGCTGGACATACTTAGGGAGGCGAGAAAACCTAACCCCCGATATTGCTGCTCCAGTAAATGGAAGAGCTTTATCTGGTGCAATTCCAAGGGTGTCAATCCCATTGACTGCTCTCATACTTGCATTATATTGTACCTGACTCGCCTGCTAGACTCGGGCCTGCTTTTTAATTCCCTGAAAGTTCACTTAGCTGCTCTCAGCCTACACTACGTCACAACAAAAGGTGTTGTGATAGAAAATACCAGTTAAGTCTTTCGTGGAAGGGGTTAAAAGGATGAATCCCCCATTTCAAACTCCGCTCCTGGATGGGACCTAAATATGGTATTGACTAGACTAATAGGGTCTCCTTTTGTGCCTATGCATAAGGCAAGTCTCAAGGATCTTACCTATAAGACATCCTTCCTAGTAGCTATCGCTTCTATAAGGAGAGTTGGTGAACTACAGGCCCTTTCAGTTCTAGACCCTTTCATTACAGTTCAGAGATAAGGTGGTTCTGCACACTCACCCTCGATTTGCACCTACATTTATTTCCACGTTCCATGTGAACCAATCAATAGAACTGCCTACGTTCTTCCAGAACCCCACTAATGTGGCCGAAAGAATCCTGCTAACATTAGGTATGCGCAGGGCAGTCATGCTTTACCTGGAAAGAACTAGATCACTGAGAAAAACAAACCAGTTTTTCGTTTGTGGCAGCTGGTAGAAGAGGGGGTCCTGTCTCTATCAGCCATCTCAAGGTGGCTTGTCAATTACATCACACTCTGTTACTCTTGCTAAGAGAACTGCCCTTCAAGTCTAGAGCACATTCTACTCGAGGCACTGGGGCTTCTATAGCTTTCATTGCAAATGTTCCCCTAGAGTCAATTTGCAAAGCAGCAACCAGGAGTTCTGTACACACCTTTTACAAAACACTATTGTCTAGACACTCATTCTAGGTCTAATTCTCAGGTGGGGCAAGCAGTACTACGACATCTTTTCACTACTGTTCCTTCTCACAACCCACCTCCAACTCCGGGTACTGCTCGCTAGTCTATGCATAGCATGTGATTCTAAGCAGATTAACAAACGTCAGAAGACGTGCATAACTCACTGTAATAACATATCTGATGATTGTATCTGCTTAGATTCACATGCGCCTACCCTTACTCCCCGCTTGGGTGGAAGGAACATCGACGTCTTACTACTTTCTCTCTTTTATATACTCACTCACGATAGTCATTATGCTCCCCCCCGTGGCAGAAAGAAATCCAATCGGAGGGACCTAGACGCGTGAGGGATTTTGGGTACACTACCCGTCACGTTAGGGATAGTGTTACAGGCACGCCTATGTCGACGTCCCCTTTCGATTCTCGTAAGACAAGATGAAATACTCTGCAGTTACCATTGGATGTTGGATGATATGCACAGCATGTGAATCTAAGCAGATACTGTTAGGAGGAATTCTCTTAAATGTGCTAATTCCTTTCTACCTTAGAGACCCCCAGCTCTTTTGCTGACCTTTTGGGACTTTGTACTGTTAATTCTGTTTGTTTTCTGTTTGTTTCTTTTGATTATGGAGTTTTAGACTACTCCATGGGCATCATCTTGTCATGTGTTACACAGCACCCTCAGTGCAGTGACCCTCGGTGCAGGAAGCCTTTTAGGCTGTCTCAAGGTTTAAATGCTGTCTCTGGGATGAACTACTGGTTCCCACAGAATGTAAAGTTAAATTGACTTAACTAGTCTTTTTAAATTCCTAGACCCAGCACACTATGGGGTGTCACGGTATTGGTTTTATGGCTGCATGATAACCTACTTGCCAAATGATGGTATATCATGGTTATCGCGGTATAGGAGGTGGAGTTAACTAATCTTAAATATTTTCTTAAAGCATAAATTGTCAGCATTTTGAAACTTTTCTCTGCACATTTTTAGCTGATCCTCCAAGAATCTAAGACGGCTGCAGATTTGGTCTTTAATGGCGCTCACTCGTTGATCGCCTTGAATTAAAGAGTGACTAGTGGAAGTGTTAAAATGCACGTTTTGAGCAATGAGCTTGCTGCTCAGTCACAGGTCATCGCTTTGAAAATCGGCCTCTACCTGCATTTTTTTGGAACCACGTGGCATGGGCATCATGACCCCTCGATGCGATCAGTCATAAGTTTGTTTTGATATCGCTTTATCCCATTAAAGGGAGAAAAGTAATTCGTTTGAGGTCGGAAAGCCCTTGTCATTGTTTCTTTTGTCAAAATGTCATAGCCAACACACACTCACCGAAAGGTTGCATATTGATCAAATCACTATAGCTTGTTTACCATCTGCCTGGTGTATTATAAAAGTCTGATGTTGGAGTCACCACAGACCATGTAATGCGAACAAGACCGCGTTCAGTGGGCGCTGTTGATTTCTTTCTTGATTCTTGCAATACATGTTAATTTACCTTCTTAAAGATAGTGGCACAAACTTTTAGACAATGACAATGTAAAAATGCATATCGGCACAAATATGGCCTAGGCCACCACATCACCATCATTACCATTTTCCCCAGGTCTGAGCGCATTAGGATCCTTTTCATGTGAGTTGAGACGGAGGAATGCTTTCATGGGTGGTGTCACAAATCGATGATAGACCTGAGAAATGGCCCCTTGCCCCATTGCTCTGGATACTTCAAATTGAATGTAGAATCTGTTCTGCCTGCTTGAGTGGTTGTTTTTTCAAATGTTTTTTCAAATATTTTTTCAACTGTGTTTCTATTTTTAGATAGGTTTAGTGGCATTAGCATACCCATAACCTTTTGACTTGATGCTTCAGGGGTTTAGTCTTCCGACAGTAGGCACATTGTTTGCTTGGTTGTGGCACCAAGAGATGGGGTCACCACCCTCCCTGCTCTTTTGTTACGTGCTTGAGTCCAGTGCCATATGCAGAAAGGAGGTGAAAGATGAAGCGAAGCAACAACTCTAGTGCCAATGTGTAACTCTACACAGAGGACAGGGGGGAGCAGTTTATATACTAGCGCAAAGCACTGATGGGCCCAGTGTTCATAGGGTCTACAGAGATAACGTTTTTTGTGGACATGCATCAGAAGTGTATCCAGTTCATTCCCCCCCTTTGAATTCTGGCATGTTTAGTTCCCCATCTTTCAAATTGGTGGGAAAACTACAAATCGGCTGATCTTTAACCTGACTCTACTGATCACAAAGAAAAAGCGGTCACATCAAAGCTGCATTTCCTAATGGGGCCTCACTTTCCCTATGCTCTTGTCTGCCAAATGTCACATCACACAGTGCAAGATTCAGAATGTGCAGCACTTGTTTACTGCAGCCTTTCCAAATCAGATTGAAAAGCTCACTTAATAGCTGCAGGCCCTAAAACGGTATACCGGTATAAACAAAGTGACGGTTATTATAGTTCAATTAAGCTGTTCATGGTATCTAACGGTATACCGTTATAGCGTTACACCCCTACAGCACATACTATCTTACAATAGAGTACTGGAGTATCTCCTGTGTCTAGAAACTCATGTAGCAGTCAAATGCTACCCTTTCCTATCGAAATAGCTGGCGGCAGTGGTTTTACAACGAATGAGCATGGTTTTTCCTGACCGCGAACACCGGTAGCTAAAAATCGCGGGAGCCATGTTTTTCAAGATGGCGCCTAAGCCCCCTTTGTTTAAACAGGTCCTGATCATCTTTTTTTCGCCATTTTCTTTTTGGAAAGGTCCTTCTAGAGTTTGTCTCTGCACGCCAAACTAGGTTTGGTCCCTTTGTTTCAAGGGTTTTTGCGGGCTTCAAGACTGAAGACCGCCTCTGGCGCCCAAGTGTCTGGGGTGGGCAGTAAGTGAGGGAGGTGCCCGAACTCCCTGTGCTTAGTCTCCTAGGAGACCCAAATGCACTCTGGTGTGATTGGCTGGCTGACTATCTGGCAAGGACAGCCACCCTGCTGGGTGAGTGGCAGCTAGGATGGAATGAATGGGAGAAAATGGCTTAAAAGGCGAGTCTCTTGGCTTTTAAGGCAGAGTCGACCACTGGAACGAAAGAACCGAAGACGAGATGGAAGAAGACAGCTGCTCCAACTAATGGACCGTTAGTTTGCCCGGTGGAGCCCTGCTGCAGGTCCGAATCGCCAAGTTCATCTCGACAGAGAAGCGTTTCAAAGACGACTTCTTCCTTTGAGTTGGTAGGACCAATCAACTCGTAAGCCACCTGGATGCCATTCTCTGAGCTGGTTAGGATTAACCAGGGGGGGTGGGGGGCGGACACGGCTTGTGTGCTTGAAGAACAGCAACCGGAATCAAAGATGCCAGCATTGTGACCCGTCCCTGTGCAGTGCAGGAGTTCCCTGACGTCCTCCCTCTTGTCCCCATGACTGAGGCTCAGGAACAGCGAGATCTCCAGGAACTGCCAGGAACAGAAGTCTTTTGCTGCATCTTTTTCTTCAATAAGGTACTGTAAATACCAGACCGAGAGAACTTGACTCACTGCGGAAGTTTGTGGAACTTTGGCAACTTGCAGACCTAGTCTGCTTGTGACCCGACATGAACCTTTCTTCCGTGAACTACTTATAAGAACCGTGGCAAAGACGTTTCTGTTTTAAATACCAGAACCGTTTTTACTTATACAAGACAGTGCCCATTGACTTTGGCCTACGTATTGCCTTGAATCAACTCCTCTGGTGAACTCTAACTATATGCACTGTCTTAGAGTAACTGTAATATTAGTTTTTATTAACTTATGCCTTTTTGCTCCTACTTCAATGCTATTTTGTTCCTACTTCAAGGGAGCTCAACTGCTTAGTAATCAGTATTGTACTAGAATTTGTGTGATATTGGTTGCCTATTTTGGGGAATGCTTAATAAATTAAGTGTTTTTACCAAGAAACCTTGAGTATAAGTGTCTATCTAAATACTTGTCATTGTAGACCTTTGTGTAACACCATACAAGCTCCCATTCCCTCTTGAGATGAGCCTGGCTGCTCAGTTCGCTACCAAAAACTGTGTGGTGCAGACCTGGTATTGCTCACACCTGTAGTCCTAGTTGTGTGTAGTGGTCCCAAAGGGTACTGCATACAAACTCTGCCTAACAGATACAATCATCAGAAATGCTATTACGGTGAGTAATGCATGTCATCTAAATAATAACGGTGGTAGAGTGGCCACCCACAGCCCTGAGTCTAGGATTGACATACCTATAGCCAATGGCATGGCTGCCCCACTAATGTCTGTGGGCCAGACCAGCCGACAAGTGCAAAAAGGCAACTTTTTCTACCATTTAATGTTGGGAGCCTCCAGCAGGATTTTGAAGGGCAACATTAACAGCTTTGCCAGCCCCTCCTCCCCCACGAATAGAACTAGCATGGGGGGGGAAAATGACCCAGCTCCTCTAATGCCCAGCCCAGAACCTTGTGACCAGTGTTCTATCAAATCTCTCACAGGGGAAGGTGTTGGAGGGTTGTCTCCCAGGAAAGGCAGAACCAGAGGTAGCAAAGAAGAAAAATCCATAACGACACAAAGACCCCAACCAGATCCCTCAGTATTGGTACCAGCCCTGGACCCCAATAGACCTCTGGCAAGGACGGAAAACACAGCCAGCGTGGTAGCCAAATTCCATGGGTGCATTGCTGATGTCAGCCCCTCTTTTAGAGGCTCAGATTTGAACAAGAGTGACCCGGGCATGAGTCCTATGTGCAGCCTCCGCCTCCACCTGTGCACCAGCCCTTGTGATCTTTCTACATCACTCAACACACACACCCTACTCAACCCAGACCAAGTCGCCAAGAAGGAACCTATCGTTGGTGGCTGTAAATGCAACCTTTGTGCCGTCTGAACAGAAGCGGTTATTGGCGCTCCTCGAAGCCCCCGGAAGAGGGGAGGAGCCACGGGGGACCCACCAACCAGAAGGTAAGACTTTGTCAGGGCTCTTAAACAATCAGGGAAGACAGACCACTATAACCATGAGGTCCAGAGAAACTGGCCTGCATCAGTATGGCTGAGGCCCACACTAGCAGCTATAGAGAAGATGGACTTCAATAATGCTGTGGCCAAGAGGGGACATCAGGATTTAAACTATTTGGGCCCCTATCCCCAGAAAGCTGAACACAGCATGATCTGCCTGCCAATCCACTGCATGGTGGTCAAACTGTACATTTAGTGCTGGGTCCAGGGCTTATAGGCCAGCCGGTGGGATTCGGTACACATCATTTAAAACCCTCATCCAACAAATATTGCCCCTGGGTTTGTAGATCACAGCCAGGACAGGAAAGCCAACAGGGTGATAAGGGGTCAGAGAGGGATGGGGCAGTATTTTTACACAAGGTTCCCAAATTTGCACACAATTGTCTAGAAACCAGAGAAGCACTTATGAATAAATGCTCCCACTAGATTTGTGAAGTGCGTGGCTACCGACTTTGTAAACCATCAGGATTACTTATCGACTTTATGAACCTGAGAGTGGCCAATGGGATACTGGACACTGAGATGAGATGCTGCCCGTTACCTAACAGCACTATCGAAATTTGACCCCCCTCCCCGAGGACAGTGATTACCCCCCCCCCCCCCCCCCTGAAATTAGGTCACTTTCTCTGACCATCCGGTGCAAATGTAGTGACATTGGGAGGGGGGAGGGATTTTGGATAGTTTGCACTTAATGATGCCTAGAAGAGAACATTGAGATATGGTGTGCCGACCAATTGCTGGTACTTTGGGTTATTTTGACTGTTTTCTAGCCCATGGAAGGATGCTTAATTAACAGTTTTGTTTATTATTTTTATGTGTTGGGATGTACTTTTATGGCCCCAAGGCCAAAATATTGTTATTGCTTGAAATACAATATCCAGTCGCAGAAGGAGTCCAAAGTCTGACGTAAAATTCACCAACAAATATAGAAGTAACAATGAAATGCACCAAAATAAATCTATAATGCCACTCATTAATATTTCTTGGTGCACAGCAATTGGATATGGATCTCTATGAAATGAAATCTGATAGGCCATTGTTGTTTTGTAAAGAATCATGGTGTCAAGTATTCTTATGTACCTAGCTGTTCCCGGGATAAGCATGCACCTTTTTTTTGCATATGTTAAGGTCAGTATTGGTCAGTAATAAATAACTTCTGTCCCAGAATTGCCACTGATCGCTTCTAACTTATTAATGGTCAATGAAAATACTAAATTTATAGGGAACTGTCTTCTTTTGAATTTGAAAGGCATGTTTGTATCAAATGGAATGAGAGTAATTGTTCTTATACCGCACATACCTAAGTTCAATCTGTCGATACAGGCTTCTTTGATGTCTTTGTAGATGCAGAATTGTCAACCTTGTTCCATTAGCAGGGTTCCCGTGATGACATAAGATTGTGTAGCTGCATAATTACAGCAGAGCACCTACTTTCAGTGTTAGCTCATGTGGAGGCATTTGTCCTATAGCGTTTAACTCTTTAGAGACAGAAACGTTGAGCCAGTAATTAACTGTTATTTGACACTCAAACCGCCGTTCCCTGTGTGGAGAGAAGTGGTGGTGGAAAGAAGTAACTTGAAATTCTGAGTGTTTGCAATAGTGGAAGGTAAAGGTGACCACGTAGAACCGTGCTCTTTGTTTGTTAAAATGATAGCTGTTGTGGAAGGGCACAGAGGTGCAGTTTGCCATTTGGACAGCACAGGGCAACTTAACACTGATAAATTGTATCATACAACAAAGTCTCGGGAGAGGGGTAAGTCTACTCTGGCCCCCGTCATGCCCACTCATCTTTTGACTTTATTTTTTGGGGGTTTTTTTGGCACACGGGTGTGTATCAGCCTCCCTCCCCTCTCCCGTCCTTACCCACTACTGTATTAGTGCACCCTCCACGGTCCAATGGCACTGTGAGGCCCAATGTTTTCTCCACAAGGGTCTCGTACCCTCCTGGTAGTCCCCACGCCACTTCTGCCAGCTCCTGCACAGGGGTAAGTCTGTTCTGGCCCTCGCCACACCCAGCCATCTATTGAGTTAAATTTTTGTTTTTATGTTAAAGCTCTGGTGCGCATCAGCCTCTCTCCCCATTCCCGTCCTTACCCACTTCTGTATTGGTGCCCTTCCCCCGCCTCCCAGCCTGCATTCCACCCCCCCGCCTCCCAGCCGGCACTCCACCATCCCCCCATTCCCCCACGCCTCCCATGCCTTCCCCCAAAATTTGGCCTGTGAGGCCCTCTTAAGACACCCAATCTGGACAGCCCTCAGCTAAGGGCCACAAGGCAAAGGGCAATTTCAGACTAAGCAACTCCACTCCATGTTTGCCTGCTGCAGTCAACCAGCAGCCACTGAAGTGTGGTGTGGGCGAGGGAGTACAGCCATTACTGTACTCCATTAAAAGCCCACCACTCTTATTAGCCAATATAAATAAATCTTGATTGTCTAAGGTATACATATCTCACGGTTAGCTTAATTGTGTAAAACTGCACAACTCCTATTAACCAATGGCATTTGCCTACATGTCTTTAGCCCAACTGTCAGGTAGCCATATTCTCCATTTAGACTAATTGTCAGGTAGCCATAATCTGCATTTAGCAATTGCAATGACAAGTCATGCTTCCCACTTGGAGTTGTGAAGTTTAGCCAAGCGTTGCATTTAGATAGAATTGTGAACATTAGCAATACATCACGCCTAGATAGATTACGAAATTAACGATGCGTATCACTGGATGTAATAACCACCCCGCTCCCGTCTCCTCCAACACACTACCCAAATAGTGCTTTGAAGCACTTCACTTGTGTATAAGTGCTTTACAAATTTACAATATTATACACGCCCACTGGACTAGCCAATCTATACACGCACACACCCAACACAAGTAACTTACGCTTACAACAAACCACCCATGACACTGGACCTTATCAATATGGATACAACACGCCAGTGCACACAACCTCCAATACCAGCCAATCTACACATAAAGCGCACACGCCAGCATAGCAAACACCGTCTCTCTCACAAGCCTGCACTGTCTATGTTGTCCATTCCCTTTTCCACCCCTTCCGTTCTTTCGGCCACACGTTCCCATTTTTGGCACCTGGTTCACTTCGCCTCTCCCTCCTTGTCCATATGACCCCCCCATTTGCCTATTCCAACACTTTAATGTGCTGCCTTCTCTGCCCCACGGCCCCTTGTGCCTCTATCCTTTGGGAGTACCTCCTTCCCAGGCTTGCACATCCTATTACTAAAAATGTCTTTGCTCCTTCCTCTCTGTGCCATTTGGTTGCACATTATCCCCCCCCCCCAGCCCTCCCCTGTTTAAATGCCCAATTTCTCCAGCATGGGGTCTGGCATGGATTCACATGCTCATGAATATTCCCCGTCGTCAAGCCGGGAATCCGGTAAAGATAAAATCAGTATCAGTTTCGTTTCTGATCTCTTTCTCAGTAGTAACCAATCGCTGGTCTCTGGGTCATACTGCCCCCAGCCAGCCGCTTTTCAAAGAGAATTTCTAATTTTTCGGTCAAATGGAGCCTCAAGCTCCACCGTCTCTAAATCCGATTAACAGGGATCCGTGTCTGATTTTTCTACGCCCCTCCAGGGTGAAGATTTCGTCGAGTTAAACTTCTTGGAGGATTCCAGAAGTTTCTGCGGCCTACCCGAACATGGCCCAGGAGAAAGGAAGCTCGACGCCCGGAAAGCTGTTCAGGGTTTGCCCTGGATGCCAGCTGCAGAATGTGTTCAAGGAGGACGAACACTCGCAATGTCTCTACTGCCTTCATGAGGACAAAACGCACGTGGAGAAGGACTGTGCGTTTTGCAGGAACATGTCAGAACGGACCATCAGGGACCGACACCTTCGCCTCTCCAACTGGCTGGAAGGAAAGAGCCCGTCAGGTGAGAAGAAGAAGTCGTCCGAGCGGTCTTCTAAGTCCTGTGAGGGCGCCCCGGCGACGGGGGCCCAACAGAAGGCAAAGTACTGCGAGTCCGCGAGCACCTGGAGCGCCGAACGGTCGGGCTCCTCGGCTGCCAGGCAGGGCGCACCCTCTCCAGCGCCATCAGCCACGAGCCAACGCTCTGGCTCAGGGAAGAGGAAGGCCGAGAACCCGGCGAAGCTTCTGGAGAGGCCGCGGTCAAGCTCGAAGGATCCGGCCGAGGGGGAGCGAGGCGGTGACCCTCCCCCCAAGGTGAAGGCCACAGGCCCACACAAGGTGGTAAAGGCCTTGATTCACCCGGCCAAGGCCTCTATCGAGGAAGTCGCGGCGACCCTGGCGCAGCGTGTGGAGTCTACACCAGTGGAGGTGTAGCCTCTTTCAGACCCATCGAAAAGACCCCCGTGAAGACCACGGCGGGAAAAGAGGGGGGGGCGCCGGTGGCCATTCTGGACACGGACAAAGCATCCGAGGAGGAGCTGGTAGAAGTCTTAGAGGGCCTCGACGAGGGCGTCGAAGAGGCCCGTCCCCACGGGAGGGATCCTGACGAAGGTGACGACGAGGGTGACGGCGGCACCGGCGAGGGTCCTAGTCGCACGTCGCTTCCGGAGCCGCAGGATAACT
The DNA here is from genome assembly GCF_040938575.1 of Ambystoma mexicanum. Taxonomy (NCBI): domain Eukaryota; kingdom Metazoa; phylum Chordata; class Amphibia; order Caudata; family Ambystomatidae; genus Ambystoma; species Ambystoma mexicanum. Next base: position 660,308,076 of record NC_090935.1, on the reverse strand, counting down.
TGGCGGCCATTTTGTTGGCGATACAATCCTTATGTTCGGAGATAAGGATGAGATTGCCCTTACCACCGACGGAGGATCCGGAACCAGGCTCGACGGAGGAGCCAGGCCCGGCGGGAAGCCCCCTGAACAAGAGAAGACGGATCCATCCAGCCCCGCCTTTTAAGCCCTCACAGCCTGCTCAGCCTTTACCCACATCCCCTGTCCCTGGGAATGACACGGGAACGGCCAAGGCCACGACCGGTACCGACGACAGCGGTGACAACGGGACGGAGCTCCCATCGCCCCCAGCCTGGGCCTCCCCGCCCGACGAGATTGGATCTTTCCATGCAATGATCGCCAGAGCATCTGAGCTTTTTCAGCTCTGCCCCGAATAGAAGGAAGGTTTCCTTTACCAACGGCGTGAGGCCAAGAGGGAGACAGTCCTCGCTGTGCCTCTGCTGGATGACATCTGGTACGAGGGTCTCGCCCTTCTCAAGAACCAGTCTGACGCCTGCCAAGAGGGATCGGTACGAGAAGAAGTACCGGGTCCCCGACGCAGCCCCTTTGTGCCTTAGGGCACAACCGACCCCTGACTCGGTCTTCTCAGCGGCGGCCAAGAAGAAAGCGGGGGGGGCATCAGCCTCAACGTCAACTTCCCCGCCGGACGGCGAAGAAAAGAAGCTGGACGCAATGGGACGACGAGTTATCTCGGCGGCAACAACGATTAAGGTGGCCAACGCCCTCGCGATCGTGGCCTGCTACGACAGGGAGTTATGGTACAAGATCGCCCCCCCCCCTGTTGGGCTTTCTACCGGATGACAAGAGGGCCGAGGCCCTGGAGAACTTGCAAGAAGGCGAAGTGGCGTCGGACGACGCCATTACGGTGGCAACGGACATTGCCGACACCGGTTTCTGCCAGCTACGCAACAGCGTTTGCCTTAGACGACGAGGGTGGCTCAAGGCGACGGATTTCCGGCAGGACGTACAAGCCAAGGTTTTGGACATGTCGTTCGACGGGAACAATCGGTTTGGGAAAACAGTGAACGAGTCCCTCCAAGCCATCAAGGCGACACGGAGACAGCTAAGGCCCTAGGTGTTCTCTGGCAACGAAGGCCGTCCTTTCGGAGCACCGGAGGCAAGCAGGGTGCCTCCAAGGGATTCGGCGGTAGCTCCTCTACGTACCGCCAATCGGCCCGCTCCTCATCGCAGGAAGCCTATGGAGGACGAGGCAGGTCGGGTGGACCCCGCTGTCGTCGCCAGGGAGGCCAAGGCGGCCTCCAAGTAAGATTGAACCGACAGCGGTGTCGGGCCCCCACCGAATCACCCCGGTGGGAGGCCGGCTGGCGAAGTTAGTCAGCGTGTGGGAGTCCATCTTCACCGACGGTTGGGTGCTGGATGCCCTGGCCCAGGGGCACGCCCTCGAATTTCTAAAAAAAATGCCCCTGCATTCCACCCGTGGCCAGGAAGGAAAATAATGTCCCTCAACTGCTATTGGAGGTAAGGGCGATGCTCAAAAAAGGTGCCATCGAGCTCGTCCCGAAGAGGCTCCGGGGCTCCCGAGTATACTCGAGGTACTTCCTTGTGAAAAAGAAGACAGGAGGATGGCGCCCCATCCTGGACCTGCGATGACTGAACAAGTACATCAAAGCACAGAAGTTCCGGATGGTCACCCTCCAGCACGTGCCGGGATACCTGGAGGAGGGCGATTTCCTGTCGTCGTTGGATTTGGAGGATGCGTACTTCCACATCTCCATTCTAAAAGGACACCGAAGTTCCTCAGGTTCTTGGTCCAAGGACGGCACTACCAGTTCAAGGCCCTCCCGTTCGGGTTGAAGTCGGCACCCAGGGTGTTCACCAAGTGCCTCGCACCGGTGGTGGTGCGGCTGCGCCTGCAAGGGATCCACGTCTACCCCTACCTCGACGACTGGCTCATCCGAGCAAGGACAAGGGAGCTCGCCGTAGATCACACAGCGAAGACCGTCCAGCTGCTCACGGACCTGGGATTCTCCATCTTTCCCGAATCCCACCTGGTCCCGTCGCAAGTCGCACTGTTTCTGGGAGCCAAGTTCGACACAGTGGCGCATCTGGCCTCGCCGTCGGAGGAAAGGACCAAGGCCATCCTGAGCAAGGTGCAGCGTCTGCTGGCCACGGACGTGGCCAGGGTGAGGTCCATCAAGTCCCTCCTCGGGATGATGTCCTCCTGCATATATCTCATGCGCCTGTGCAGGCTTCGGATGCGCCCTCTGCAAGAGTTCCTCGACGGCCGCTGGATCCAAGCGACAGGCAGCTTCGAGGACAGGACGTCTCAACGAGACCTTCCGACGAGCGATCCGGTGGTGGGGTACCCGCGCTCATCTGACGGCGGGCACAGACTTTCAGACCCCATCCCACCAGATAACGGTGATGACCGATACCTCCCTGAAAGGGTGGGGAGCGCACACCGGAGAACTTCACGCGAGAGGCCTTTGGCTCCCGGAGGAGAAGACGCTCCACATCAACATCCTGGAGCTCCGTGCAGTGTTCTGGGCCCTCAGGTGTTTTCTCCCGTCCCTCAAGGGCAAGGTGGTAAGAATCTTCACCGAAAACACCACCACGATGTTCTACATCCGGAAGCAGGGAGGAACCAGATCCCCAGCCCTCTCCAAGGAAGCCCAGGATCTGTGGCATTGGGTCGTCGCCCAAGGGATGTTTCTGGTGCCCTTTCATCTGGCAGGGATGAAGAACACCATCGCCGACTCACTCAGCAGGGAGCTGTGCTCGTGCCATGAGTGGGAACTACGTCAGGATCAAGTGGATCGACTCTTCCGACGATGGGGGGGGGGAACCGCAGATCGACCTGTTCGCGACGGCGACAAACTCCAAGTGCCAGAGGTTCACTAGCAGGTTTCCCCAGCTGAGGAGCATGGGCGATGCTTTCTCGTTCCCTTGGGACGGCCTGTTCCTATATGCGTTCCCTCCGTTGCCATTGCTGCTCCGACTCGTCAACCAGCTCAAGAGGTCCCGGTGCAGGATGATCCTAGTCGCACCGGCGTGGCCGAGGCAGATCTGGTTCCCGGACCTTCTGGACTTGTCAGCGTCCCCACCAGTCAAGCTGCCGACGGACGCGGATCTTCTCTCCAGAGAAGGAGGCGCCATCCTTCATCACGACCTGGAGTCGCTGAACTTGCAGGCCTGGCTCCTGCAGCACTAGAGTTTGGAGGGTACGATATCCCGACTGACTGCAGAGAGGTCCTTGCAAAGGCCAGGGCGCCCTCAACTCTCAAGTGCTACGGACAGAAGTGGAAGAGGTTCTCTGTCTGGTGCCGTGCACAGAAGATTAACCCTCTACGGATTACGGCCCCTCAAGTGCTGCCGTACCTACTGTCGCTGGACTGGCTCACGCCTCCATCAAGATGCATCTGGCTGCGATCTCCCGATACACCAGAACCACATGACGGGTGTCCTTGTGGTCCCATCGCCTGGTGAAGGAATTTATGAAGGGACTGTTCCAATCGTTCCCACCAGTGAAGGCCCCGGCGTGGGAGCTCAACCTGGTGCTGACCAGGCTCATGGGGGCGCCATTCGAGCCCCTGCATTCGGCACCGTTGACATTCCTGTCGTGGAAGACTGCGTTTCTTGTGGCCTTCACCTCCGCACGACGAGTGGGAGAGATCCAGGCCCTATCCTGCAAGCCTCCATACTTGACTTTTCACGACACGAGGGTGGTGCTGAGGACGCACCCCTCCTTTATGCCCAAGGTGCCGTCGGACTTCCACCTCAACGAGCCCTTGGTGTTGCCTGTTTTCTTCCCGTCGCCTTCGTCAACCGGCCGAGAGGACTTTGCACTCGCTGGATGTGGCTAGAGCGCTGAAGTTCTACGTGGACCGCACAGAGTTTTCGGAAGAGATCGCAGCTATTTGTGAACTTTGGACCTGTGAACCAAGGGAAGGCTCTCTCGAAGGCTTCCATTTCCAGATGGCTCTCCGGCTGCATCATGCACTGTCATCGGTTGGCAAACCGGCCGTTGCCTGGCCGTCCAAGAGCCCATTCGACCAGAGCTATCGCTGCTACCACGGCGTTCTTGTCTGGTGTGCCCCTGCTGGACATCTGCAGGGCTGCCAAGTGGAGGTCGACGCACACTTTCACGAGATTCTACTGCGTCGACCGGGATTCCAGGGAGGAGTCCAGGGTCGGCCAAGCGGTGCTGCTCAACCTGTTCGCCTAAGGTGAGCCTGGTGAGGAGGTAAGAATTTCTTAATGTTGAGTTTTTGATGTAATGCTTAATGTTGAGCCTTTGCCACCTCCCGTTGGTTGTGCATGTGTGTACTGCTATGTATTCTTATATTCATGAGCATGTGAATCCATGCCAGACCACATGCTGGAGAAGGAACAAGTTACTTACCTGTAACTGTTGTTCTCCAGCATGGGTCTGGCATGGATTAACATGCAAACCCTCCCTCCTACCCCTCTGCGGCTCTTCACTTGGTCATACTGCCACTTTGCGTGCTACCAAATCTGAGGATGGCTGCCAGAGGTGGGGTTTAGGGAGAGGGCAGTCATTGGCTGGGGGCAGTATGACCCAGAGACCAGTGATTGGTTACTACTGAGAAAGACAGATCAGAAATGAAACTGATACTGATTTTTTTTTTTTCTTTACAGAGGATTCCCTGCCTGACGGCGGGGAATATTCATGAGCATCTGAATCCATGCCTGACCCTTGCTGGAGAACAACAGTTACAGGTAACTAACTTGTTCTTCTCATGTCACTGCCCCATTCCTCCTTGCTTCATCCTACAACTTTGTTTGCCACCCTCTCAATGTATCTCTCCCCTTGCCAATCTGAACTCTATCAGCCTACTGTTCTACTGTTTGCTTTGACTAGCACTGTTTCAGCATGCACTCTTCCTTTGCAATACTCCTCTAGCCTACCCTTCCATGCAGCCGCACTTTCTCATACATTAGCAGGCACCCTCTTTCTCCTGATGCTGTGCATGCATGTTCACCCGCTCAATCCTTGCACATACCTTTTCTCTCTCACACACACTTCACCCTGGCCCACAGAGTCAGAACTGGGCACATCAACACTACTACCCAGGGCTGCTGAGGTAGCACCTCAATCTCCTAGGACCCATTGCAACCAACACCGCCACCCAGTGCCTTACAAACCCCCACCAGTCATGCCCCTTGTGTCATTTCTGCTGTCACAGAGCATGCTTTTAGCAGTAGCACTGACCTAACCAACATTACCCCCTTGGACTGCTGAAGCAGAGACACAATCCCCAATCTAGATTTTGGAGGAAACGTCACTCGAACCAACACTGTCACACATGCCCTCAGTGCTAGCTCCACCCCCTCGCCCCTGGACCTGAGTGGCAGCCACTAGCCCCATGACCAACACCACCACTACCTACCAAAGCCTTGCTGAGTGCAACCAACACAATAACCCATGGCCTCTTCACAACCGCCCATGGCCTCGGAAGCTAGACTGGTCCACCAACACAAATACCCTGGGAAGTAGGGACAGTGCCAGCCCCACAGTCACCACCCATGCAATTGCAAAGGCTGCAAAATATCTTTATTGTGCCGCAAAAGTAGCTTTTTGTGCTGCAAAATTTGACATACAATGCTGCAATATCCTGCAAGGTCGAGTAAGGTAGTCCTCAATTTGCCAATATGTTTCATCACCTGCCATCTCTGGCAATAGTGTTCTTTTAGTCAAAAAACAGTACATCAATCGACATATAACAAAATTGTGGGCACCGCAGATATGAGGGAGGAGGGCAGTTCTTCATATTTAGGAAAGACCACAAGTACATTGTTGTGTTCAGTCCTAGTGATGTAGTCCTCAATTTGCAGATCTGTTTCAGTTCTCTCTTGTTTGGGGGTTTAGCTTGATCCATTGGCAAAAAAATCTCATCCTTATCTGGTGCATACTAATCCAGTGTTGCGCCAAGGGAAGTCTCTGGTCCTGGCTACCAATGTTATTTAAATGCTTCCTAATGTGTATCTGCAATTCATGAATGTTACGAATGATTATACTCTGGCCTGGTGAGCAGATGTGTAGACGGCCAGCCTAGTATTGTGATAGGAACAACTCTGGGAGCCTTAGCCAAACCAGTTGAAGGTAGCAAGACGAGTGATCTAGGGTAAGTCTCGGTGGTGAGCTTGTAAGGTTTCCACAAAAAGCACACAGTGAAGCAGTCAAGGAACACACTTGGATAAGCCGGTATAAAAATACTTCTTTACTTATGGCCAAATAATGCAGTTAAAAATGACTACTAACAGGTAATATCACGGAACACTATCCATGATGCATGTACACAATCACAAGAGTAGGGCAAAATGCATATGACACCCCTGGAAAGGAAGGTCAGATTGGTATAAGCACTACAGTTCCACAGGGATGCAATCCTAACTTCGGAGCCCATCCCTAAAATGTATGGGCCTTGTCCCCAAAAGTTCAGCAAAGCTCCATACAGTTTTGTGAAGCTTGTAAATATAAAGGTAGTGACTCTGGGGTCCAGTTAATGGTTCAAAGTGTTGGGACAAGTTAATCTGACTAACAAATGTGTTCTCAGCTTTCAGAGTGCTTGTGTGAACAAGCAATGACAAAGCCAAAGTAATACAAAAGTCACCAAAACTTTTTTATTAGGATGTTAGGGGTGCATTTAAGTATCACTACAACTTACCCCGTACTCTGATTCTTCACAGGACTTGGCAGGTCGATTGAAGAAGGTCCAAGGTCGCTTTTCCCACTGTTGGCCTCAGCCCTTGATTCCCAAGGAGTTGCAGGTTCGAGCAGCTCTATTGTCCATGTCTAATGCTGGTGCAAGATCTCCAGTTGATGAATGAAGCAAAACTTGATGTAGGGACCCTCAGAAGACAGGAATGGACATGGGTATGGAGTTTTGGATGACAGGCATTGATACACTGGGACGCAAAGAGATACACTTGCCGCGGTCAGACTTTCCCTCCTATCTCAGGTCCCCCTGATGCTTGGACCACATCATTTCGCAGGGGTCTTATTGCTCAAGTTGAAGATAAACCCCCACCCCATTCTTATTAAACTCAAGAATGGCGACGTCTGCAGCACGGTATCCCAAACTCACAGCTGGTCAGCCAGAGGGTGATTCAGGGGCCCTTAGGAAGGCTCTTCCTCGTAGGACTTTGAGCTGATGTCGAGAATGGATGTTCCCTCCACTCCAAGGGTTGCAGCTCCTTCGCAGGACTGCTGAAGATAGCCTCCAAAATGGGGCTCTCCCAGGAAAGCAGTCGAACTTAGTTGCCAGGCCTTATCGTAACTGGTCGCCGTTTTGCTCATAGGTCGTGTAGCTGGACAGGAGTCTTGACTCCTTCGTTTTCTTCCTGGATCTCTCTAGACTGGGGTAGGCCTCCTCTTCTTATCCTAAAAGCCAGCTAAGAGCTGAAACTCCCACTAGCCAATAACAAATCTGGGACACACACGCGGCAAAACTCATACCACTCGGAAACACTGGCTCCAGTTTGTGGATTGGGAGTAGTCTGCAAAAAGCCTCTGCTTTCCCGGGCACTGGAAGTCCATATAAGGATTTTCCTGGCCTAACAGGTCAGGAAGAAGGCTAAAAGACCAGATGGCCAAAGGGCAAGTGAATAAACTCAAGGCATGGCCATGTTTGACCACTTGCCACAGTTAGTAGCCAAATGCGGTAAACGCAGTAAAGCTAAAACGAAATGCACAAACAAATTCTAAAATGTCACTGCTTGTTTTCTCAATTTAGCACATATAGAGTAACCAAACATCCTCTGAGTGTTAGTCTAGGGCAAAACAGTGTACCCCATTGTACTGCATTGTAAGATGCTTTGTGCAATGATAAGTTACCACAAGTGATAATTTACTAAAAGTAGTAACTAAGCAACTAGACTGAGAAACAATGTTTCCCAGTACTTACAGCCTGAAGGACATGTCTGTTTCCCCATGACAGATGAGCAAACAGTAAGTGTAGTGAAGCTTAAGACTTCACTGCACTGTAAAAAGAAAAGGTCAGATACACAAATGAAAGCATACAGTTGGGTCCATAGAAATGGAAGGAAAGGTGCAGTTAAGAGGAATCTTTCATAACAATGAGTAGTAATTGCTATATGGTACTTGCCGCAGACACAAATTTGCTAAGACAATCCAAAAATGAATGGACATGCACATCTGGCATGCTAATAGTGATAAGTCTGTGTTATAAAAGTCATAGGGACACATTGTAAAAAAAAAAAAATCCACCATTCTGGAAGCCAGCAAGTTGTCGCGCTGTCAGCCATGTTGAATGTAATGGTTGCACATAACTGCTGCAACACAGTTTGTTTAAAGTAGGTACTTTCTTGTAGACTGTTGGGTTTATTCCCCAATACATATTTTTAGACAAGCTTCCATATTAAGAAGATGCCAGTGTCTCGAGTTTTGAACAGTAGGGAGCTACCACTACTGTAATGTGTAAAATCATACTCGGTCTTGCGTATTAGAGCTTGTTGGTCTTATTGGCTTTTCCAGTGATCAGCTCTTCCCTAGCCTAATTCCTAGCTTTGCGAGCTGCCGCTTCCAAATTCTCCTGTGTGTTGGCCTCTTTGCCTAAACCGCTTAACTATTGATATCTCTATCAGACATTTTTACTTTGCTGCAATGGCGTTGTGCCACTATTGTGTTGATGAGTGCAGGTTGGAAGCATCAGTTACCCATGTCCCTATAAAAAGGGTGTTCACAGGGCGAAAGGATGCTGGCTGCAATATTCATAAGGCAGGCCTGCGTGTTGGGAGTGCTGCAATGGATGTGGCGTGCTTTGCATGGGAAGCGAGGAGTCTGATTTTGTGGGCGGGCTGATGAGGCGTGCCTGGTGTAAAACATTAGAGTTTAGCAGGGAGCTCGCTAATGAGGCCAAAAAGGTGGCGAGGACTGAGGAAAAAACATCCTTGTACTGGGGGTGAGGGTACTTGGTTACTGCAGTTGCAGTTAATTTCAAGGGTATGTATATAGGGGGGGTGAGCTTTCAGACAAAGGTATGCAATTGGTGGTCTGTCTCTAGGATGTGTGGTTAGAATCCTTGCTCAGTTTTGGCTAAGTGGTAGCACTTTGTTGAAAAACCACATCTAGAGTGTTTTCCCAAATGTCCAATGGTTCAGTAGCTTGGGAAGATCCAAAGCTTTGTTGTCAGTAGCAAGAATAAGGATGCTCTGTGACTTTTTCTGCTGAAGTTGAGAAATATTACTTAGCGGCTATATGGGAATTTAGGGGAGCTGTGGCGATTTCGATGTTAAGTGTGGTTGTGATGCAGAATATTGTTTTTAATTTCTTTATTTGGGGAATTTGTGGGGGGGTGCAATGAGTTTTAACTTTTTTAAAAATTATTTAATATTTTAATTCATTCATTTTTGGAAATGTCTCGGGGGCATAGTCTAAAAAGATGGTAACCAAAAGAGTCAGTGCTACCCTGAGAAACAGCTGCAGTCCCGACAACATCTGAGTGACAGGGAAGCCTCCAAGTGGATGACTACCTCCCTTGGACTGGTGGGAGTAACCAGTCCCAAACCGAACTGCAGTTTGTGCCCTCCCTCCAAAAAGCTGCGATCTCCACGGCCCGCAATGCACCAATACAATGGGTCCTGTGCCATTTAACGGTGCAGCATCAACCAAAGCGCAGATGCGGCCAAGGGTTTGCAGGCATCCTCAAGAGGCTAGATCCTGCTCCTGAAGTTCACCTCGGCTGTGACTAGGACAGAGAATCTGAGAAATAGGTCTACCTGATGACAACTGCGCTTCACCCAGCCTTGAGAAAGGTGTTGTGAAAATCCTCGGCTGGGTGTCCAACTACTCCAGAACAACCATCAGATCCATTGCAAGTTCTTTTCTTCAGTCACCAAGAAGCCTGAACGGGGGTCTGTTGTTGCTTCTCCTTTGGAACGGTCCTGCTGCACACACTTCTTCACTGTTAAGGTATTGTTCAGCCCCTAGTACTTACCTGGGGCCTGCTGTCTTCCTGTGCTTCGGGGGCTTGCAGGTAAGCTGTTAATTGCATTCCCTCCTAGGCCTACATTGAGCTATATTGGGTGGACAACCGTTTGTGCTCTTTACTAAAGAAACTGGATTGCTACTCACCTGCACACTAGAAGTAATCTTCAAAGACTCTACCTTGTCTTCTACTTACCTAACTTTCCTTACTCAGCTGTTGCTCACTGGCCCCCAGTACCCCTGAACTGGGGGTGAGGTGACTCCTAGCCCTTTAAGATAGGTTAGCAATACCTTCGAGATGGACGGTGGATGCAGAGTTTACTCAAACATCAATAATAGAAACAACCCCCCTGTTCCCCTATTGAGACCAATGTTCTCCTGCAACAAATTTTCTCCATGGTCACCTCCACCCTTTATCGGGCCCTCAACTCCTTCGGGGCTAAACAATTAGACCGGCTCAAGGAAAGGTGGGAAAGCGACCTAGGTGAACTGGAACTAGAAGACTGGATAGACTCATTAATGTCCTCCTCCCCCCCCCCCCCCCCGAGAGATTGGTATAGAAGCCAAGCTCAGGCTAATACAGCTTAGAATCCTCCACAGCTCTTACTACTCTCGCACACCCATGGTCAGATGGGGGGGGGGGGGATCGAGGATGGGACATCCTTTAGATGCAAATGAGAGCCGGCCACCTTCTACCACATGATCTGGGACTGTCCAGTATTACAAGTCTTCTGGGGGGACTGCATTAATACGATCTCTACCGTCCTGGCGGTCAATCCCTAAAGACCCCAAAATGACACTTCTGGGAATTTGGGGGGAGGTGGATTTGACAAAGTTTGAAAAAATGTTTTCGGCGGTTGCGCTGGGGGTGGGAAAAAGGCTTGTGGCTGCTAACTGGGGTTCCGCAGACCCATGAAGCCTGAACCGGTGGAGCAATGAACTAAACAGATGTGCATCTTTGGAGCGCCAAATCTATAATGCGCTCGGTTGCCCCCGTAAATTTAAAAAGATATGGGGTAAATGGCTCGATGCTTCCTGAATTCCACCCTTCCTGGTTTCCCTCTTCTCCCACCCCCCTCTTCTCCGCCTTTTCTACCCTTCCCCTCCACCCTCCCCAGGACTTAAGGACACAAAACGTTACCAGTATTGCCTGCCACTACCCGACTTGCGGTTGTTTCATGGCCCCTCAACCCTGCATCGCCTTTGCCAATATTGCCTTGTTTCTTTGATGAATGCCTATGTTTATATCCATGTTGTTGTTGTGCTGATTAAATTTAAATAAACAGTTATTAAAAAATAAATAATAGAAACAACTCAGGTAGTTGGCAAAAGATAATGTTTTAATATCAATTATCTAAAACGGGGAGTACAACGGACATCAACAGACGTCTCATCACGATCGCTCTCGCTCTCTCTCTCGAGACTTCTCAAAGCATTCATAAAAAATTAAATTTCTATAGTAAAATAAATCATCATAGGTGACGTTTAACCTGCGTATAAGTAACATACGTGGCAAACGACAAAAACCTAATGGTGAGTGTGATAGGTTCTACAAGGATCGTCTAGGTATATGATCCATATTAGTTTTGGGCATTGGAAGAAAATTATTTGTTTCTTAACATCAGGTGGGGCAACTAAGCCCTGCCCCCAAATTGTCACTATAAACGTCACTAAATATGAAGTCTAATTGGCTACACAACCCTTTATGATGCAGTCCTTTCCTATCATTGGTTACTTTCCAACCTCTGTCAATCCCTTCACAACCTACTTTGGCAGTACGCAGGCTGAGAGTCCAGGTGCAGATGGGCTAGTCTTAACCATAGTTTCCCACCAATTAGCATAGCCATCCACCATCACCTCAGTGGTCTACTGTCAATTAGGTCTTTGAACTCGGCCTTGAACATGTTCTTTGCTCTGGGGAATGAAGGCGCGCCCTGCCTTCGTGCATAAGTGGGACAATCCTGCTCGTCCAACTTCTCCCCACTTGACTAAAGAACAGTGTATTGCAGTGCTATTCTTTAATAGACCTCAGACGGCTTCTTGTATTTGTCCATGCCTTCTGAACAGGAGCTTCAATTTTTCATACGATTTGTATCCAATGTCGGCTCACCCCAGTCTGATATGGCCTTGGATTCTTGGCTCATTCTGAGTTTTTGCCTGTAATTCACTTGTTTTCTAACTGCGACATGCTTGAAAAATTGGACAAAGCAGCCTTCCTTCTTTTGCTCAGCTCTGCTATTGTATGTGGTGGTATATATACACACACACACACACTCACGGAATCAGCTTACATCACGTGCTGTGCATAGGCCGACATCTAGCGGAAGCTGTGAAATATTAGTTTTTGAAATTCGAAAAGGGACGTTGACAGGGCATGCCAGTAATGCGATCTCATGTGACGTCCACTGTACCCATGATCCCTCACGCGTCAAGGTCCCTCGGATTGTTTTTTTCCACCGTCTATTTCCTCTTTCGGCGTAAAGCCATTGACTGACTTATTTCAATTATCGACACTAATTCTTTCTATCCTTTTCTTCACTGACTTCCAAAACGTGCCGGGTAAGACAGATAACTGCCCATCGAAGGACTACCGCGACGGACTGTTCGGCCTTGGAAGGTTGTCCTGGGCCTCGGCCCAGTCAGTAGGGAGGTCATTTTAGGATGTCTATACCCCCTTTCCTACACTTTTTTCGCCCAGCTGCCATAGTCTGTAGTTGTGGACAAAATCCCATTTAAATTCTTCCCCCCAAGTGTAATCGTAAATTCCCGTGGGTAGACAAACATTTAGTCTGTAACTTGTCTCCCAAGAGACCACGTCGCAATGTCTTGTCGAGCATGTAGGCTCTTCAAGCTGAAGACGTTAAAGGACCGCTCCACAAAGCGCTGGGCCCTCTACGCCAGGCAGCTCGAGGTCATGGAGGTAGAAGACGCCTTTAGCGATGGCAGCAACGCCGCTGTTTCGGATAGAGAGGGCGACTGGGTAGCTTCGGCTACCCAAGAACATGCCCCTGAACCCGAAGGACAGGCCGGTGGGCAGGTTATGTGGACTACACCCGGCAGCGGAAGTGCTACAAAGACACCCATCACTAAACACATAACCCCAAGTCGAGACTCGACACATGGGTTGAGTGTTCGACACCCAGGGAAAGGTCCATGAGTCCCTGTCCTCTGGCCACTCTATCTCGATGTTGCTGCACAACAGGTCCCAACCATCGAAAGACGGCCAGGGTGTCGCCCGTAAAACTCCATGTAAGGGTCTATCATCCGCAGACGCGGCACTACCCGCATCTGAAATTCAACGTGAAGTGTCCGGTCAAGTAGTAGGCCGCAAAAAGTCGGATATACATGGCTCTCGGCCCCAGGGAGGGGGAAAGGGAACGCAAAAAGAAATCCTCAAACGCCTCATAGGGAGGGATACAAGCCCTCTTAGGGAGGAAAAAACCCTGAGAAAGAAAAACTTGGAGAATCCAGGTCCATAGCAAAACCTAGAGAATCTAGGCCCATATCTCATAAAGCTAAATAAAATCCAAAGTAGTACCTCCTAAAGATGAGGGCTTAGGACTTCCTTCACAACCTTTGGTAATCCCAAGTTCAAAAGAATGGTCTTTACAAGACATGGACAGAGTGATGAGAAGAATGACCTTACTGGCCAATTTCAACGAGAAGACCCCTGCATACTTCCAGAGTTTCCACTCTACTTCCCCCACCTCGGCTCCCTCTGGGTCACAGGTCTCTGCTCTAGCTACTGAATCGCCTTCTAAAAGGTCTCGTACAGATGTTCCTTTGCAAAGTACATATGACACAATATCCGAGCACAAAGGTCTCTTTTGTAGAGGCAGCTGGCCTTCAATTCGATGAGTCAACAGACCCTTATTATGGGGATGACTAGGACCAGGAGGCTGACAGAGGCCAATATGTACCTTATAGACTCTCCTATTGACTAAGACACTCCTATTGTTGATTCTCCTATTGATAATCCACCCCTTCTTAATGAGGTGCAAGCCAAGGCGGCTGAGCACTTTCAAATTGACACCCAGGAGGATAAGGACTTTGCAGAACAAATCCTTGGTCAAGAAAACAGTGGTGCAGTTTATTCCTCTACTGAAGTAAGTGCAGTGCAGGATACTACCGTCATTAGAAGCACCTAACCTTATACGGGCTGTAAATCCACGTGTAGAAAAGCTATTTAAACCTGCACCTTCAGACCCATTATATATTAAGAGGGCAGCTGAAGCCAGACTCATTAGTTGTAACTACAACTAGAAGGAGAGCGTGCCCCCCCCTTTCTTCCTCTGAGGCCCCACACAAGAAAGATTACACCATGGGTAGAAAAGTCGCCTCCTCTGTGGCTTATCAGACCAGAACAGTGCAACACTTTTGGCCAGTTACAACTGCCACAAGTGGGAGGAAGTGTCGGCTTTACTTTAGTTCCCAGCTAGCACAAGTGGCTGCAGATGGGAGGTCAGTGTCAAGCTGTTTACTTAAGACCACCTTTGATGCAGCGGACAATGCCGGAAGAATCATTGCTCAAGGTACTGTTATTAAAAGGCATGGGTGGCTGCACCAGTCAGGTTTCAGACCAGAGACGCAGGCCACCCTAATAAACATGCCTATTGAACCCAATGTGCTCTTCGGTAAGGCTCTCGAAGACGCCTTAAGACAGCCAAGGACGAGTATGACACGCTTAAATCGTTGGGTCAACTCACCAACAAGCCTTCTGGGCAGAGGGGTAATGGCAATTTGTGCCGTTTTCGTGGCCAAAGTTCTCAACTGGGATCCAACTACAGTCAAAACCAGGGTGGCTCCTGGGGAAATAATCGAGGTCCATCCTCCCAGGGCTATCCTAGAGGACAATGCAGAGGTCGGGGGAGGGGCAACCCCTCTCGAGGTGGCACACCACCTCAAAAGCAGGGACATTCCGCTTCAGGTGCCCTCCCATGCCTCTCCATTAGGATGCATTTCCAGCTTCACCCATGCATGGGAGGGAATCCCCTCAGTCAGATGGGTGCTGTCCACAGTAGCAGGCGGATACTGTATAGAACTGCTCCAATGACCCCCACGACCACCCCCCATGACAGAAGATCCAATCAGAAGAACACCAGAGTATCCTTCTTTAGGAGATAGCCACACTTCTAGTAAAGGACGCCATCTAAGTCGTCCCGGCTAACCAGGTAACGGGTGTATTTATTCAATTTACTTCCTTGTGCCAAAGAAAGATCTAACAATGCGCCCAGTATTAGAGAAGCGCCCTGCAAACAAGTATGTCAAGCCACAAATGTTCCGCATGACTACGCTACAAGAGGTAATCCCTCTACTAAAAAAGGGTATTACATGGCAACACTGGATATGAAATATGCTTATTTTCATATTTCAATGTTCCCAGCGCACAGAAGATTCTTGCGTTTCACGATAGCAAACCAGCACTACCAATTCAAGGGGCTGCCCTTCGGAATAGCCTCTGCTCCAAGGGTATTCACAGAGGTACTGGCGGTGAATTTCAGTTGGGCTTCTCAGTCAACGAGAAAAAGTCAAGCCTAGTGCCAAGCACTTCAAAACATTTCCTAGGAGCTGTCTTAAACGCACAAGAGGAGGTGGTCTTTCCGTCGGAGGAAAGAGTACAACATTTGTTACTGCAAATACTGCATTATCAGGGCGGCCGCCAGATAAGGATGCGCAAAGCTGTGCGTTTAATAGGCATGATGGCATCTTGCATTTTCCTGGTTCCTCACGCGCGTATGCGACCCATTCAGGAGCGGTTGGCGAAACAGTGGTGTCAGGCAAGTGGTCAGTTGGACGATCTATTGGTCGTTTCGCCAACACTTGTACAAAACCTTCGCTGGTGGACAAGGGACAATCTAATGAAGGGCAAACCCTTCTACGATCCAGACATACTGGTGATTGTCACGACGGATGCCTCTCTAGCGGGGGGGGGGGCTCACTACCGTCACCACACAGCTCAGGGTCTGTGGTCTCGCACTGTAGCTCAGAACCACATCAATCTACTAGAGATTCTGGCAGTATTCAAAGCCCTTTGGGAATTTGAATCCCATTTAACGAACCAATCTGTGCAGATCCTAACAGACAGCACTACAGCGATTTGTTACATCAACAAACAGGGGGGTACACGTTCTCCAAATCTGTCCAGACTTGTGCAGCAAATTTGGAAATGGGCACTCAAACGGAAGATGTTCCTGTCGTCACAACATGTTCCAGGGGAACTCAACTCTCTGGCAGACCCATTAAGCGGCGATCCTCCCTACCAGAGGGACACGAGTGGCTTCTACACAAAGGAGTCGTAGAACCTCTTCTCTCAATGGGGTTTCCCAACTATAGACTTATTCGCCTCAAGCGAAAACAGTCAATGCCCAGACTTCGCGTGCAGGTTCCCCCAGCCAGACTCCAAGAGGAACGCCCTATGGATGAACTGGTCAGGGAAATTTGCTTGCGCTTTTCCCCCAACACCTCTCATGAGGAAGGTGGTCAACAAGATACGCAAGGAACCGATGACGCTTATCCTAGTTGCTCCTATATGGGCAAGACAACCATGGTATCCACATCTGCGCAAACTGGCGATGTGAGATCCCATAAAATTCCTGTGCCAGTACAACCTACTTACTCAGCATGAGGGACTGACAGTGCACCCGCAGCCTCGCTCAATGAACTTGGCAGCGTGGCTTCTGAGGTCATAGAGTTCATACATCTCAACCTGCCACAGATATGCATGGATATATTGAAAGAATCAAGAAAAACAAACACTAGGCACTGTTACTTTGACAAATGGAGGAGATTTGTAATTTGGTGCCAGTCTAAACAAATCAACCCCATAGAATGTACTCCATCCCACATTCTAACTTGTATGCTCCATTTGTTAGACGTGGGGTTAGTATTAAACTCCCTAAAGGTCCACCTGATGGCTTTATCAGCCTACACGACTTCCCATAATAGGGTCTCATGGTCGAAAGTACTGGTCATGAAAGCATTCATGGAAGGAGTAAAGAGACTCCACCCTCCAATTTCTATCCCGCCGCCAGGATGGGATCTCAATGTGGTACTTGCTAAGCTCATGGGACCCCTTTTCGAGCCTATGCACAAGTCTAGTCTCAAGTAGCTGACTTCTAAAACTGCCTTCTTAGTGGCCATCACTTCCATAAGAAGTTAGTGAAGCATTGTCGTTACAGGATCCTTTCTTTGTTGTACACAAAGACAAGCTGGTTTTACATACTCACCCTAGGTTCTCCCCTAAATTCATCTCAAAATGTCATGTAAACCAGTTAATTGAGCTACCGGCTTTCTTCCAGGAACCCAAAGGCTCAGCTGAGGTAAAACTTCACATACTAGATGTGAGGAGAGCGGTCCTCTACTACGTAGACAAGACTAGACTGCTAAGAAAAACCGATACATTGTTTGTCTCAATAGCACCAGGAAGAGAAGGTGACCACGTTTCGAAAAATGCCATCTCTAGGTGGATAGCCTGATGTATCCAACTGTGCTATTCCCTATCAGATAAGACACTGCCTTTTACGCCCAGGTCCCACTCCACAAGAGGCACAGGAGCCACCCTGGCTTTCATGTCTTATGTCCCCTTAGACAGTATTTGCAAGGCAGCTACATGGAGCTCTGTACACATTTTCACTCAGCGGTACTGCAGCGACACTCATTCCAAGACGGATACATAAGTGGGATAAGTGGTTCTAAGACATTTATTTGCTCATGAACCTTCTCCTACCCCACCGCCTCCTTATTCTAACACTGCTCGCTAATTTATGCACAGCATATAGTGTAAGCAGATTCCACAAGCCTCAGAAGGGATACATTACTCACCGTAATCCTATTTCTGATGCTTGTATCTGCTT
The DNA here is from genome assembly GCF_040938575.1 of Ambystoma mexicanum. NCBI lineage: Eukaryota > Metazoa > Chordata > Amphibia > Caudata > Ambystomatidae > Ambystoma > Ambystoma mexicanum. The sequence continues at coordinate 660,290,295 of NC_090935.1, read as the reverse complement.
GGATTCACATGCGACCCACGCCTTCCTCACCTCGAAGAGACGACACATGGATGCTTATGAGCTTGTCTGATTGTATCTGCTTGGATACAACTGTACTCCTGCTACACCTCATGCTAGAAACATCACAATCTGAGGGACCTCGATGCGTGAGGGATCATGGGTACAGTAGATGTCACACTAGGGATAGTATTACTGGCATGCCCTGTCGACATCCCTTTTCGAGTTTTGAAAACGACTGTTATACTCGGCCGCTTCCACTAGATGTCGGCCTATGCAGAGCATGTGAATTTAAGCAGATACATTACTTACCCTAATCGTATTTTATCTATGCTTGTATCATGTATGTATATGTTCATGTTGGCGCATGCTGCAATCTATTCACTATTTATCTAGCCTCAAGAATACTTCATCTGCTTGCATTCTTTTGCATGTATATACGTGTGAAAGCTTGATATCTTCATTATGTTTGCAGCATACGTTTCTTCATCTTGGGATCAAGATGTCATTTATCTCGATACTTTCTTGCTGCTTTATAGAATTGTCTGCATTCTCAAGTCTCTGCATCTCTTCTCTATATGTCAACTTTGCTCTGTATGATGTCACCATTTGTCTTGGCCATTCATTTGCTCTGCTTCTTCAGGGATTTCATTCAAATGAACATCGTATTGTCACGCATGCAAGTATGGTGTCCTCAATGGGAATCTTCCTTCCCAGATTCTCCTAGGTATCAGTATTTTCACTGGTACCACACATGTCTCACACTCTGGCATCCAACATATAGGTGCTGCAGGTGAGATGATTGAGGTGGGGGTACTTGGCCCCTTCTCTACACCCCCTGCCCCCCTTGACACTGACACTCCGCTAGAATAGGCTGGACCCAAGTTTTTTAAGCAGGGTTAACTAAAGTTGTAAAAGTTGGTCTACAAATTGCACCGTTGTTTTCAAAGGTTCTGTCACTTTTGTGTTTAAGTATTCTTATCAATATTGCATGTATTCTGTGTTTTAATGTTGTGTGATATTACTTAAGCTTTAGTGTATATAAAATAAATGCCTGTTTTTATATAACTTCTAGTGTGTAGATGTATCTTTGAAAAAAGTGTATGCTCTGGATCTTGTGTCTCACTGCAGCCATCATCCCTCCTAGACTATTAAGCCTGGCTGCTCAGCCGTTGCTACCAAACCTTTGGGTAGTTCATGCTAAACCTGATGGGTGTCCGCCCGTTCATCTAAGGTGGGCTTTCTAAAGTTTCATCACAAATGGGACTTTGGCAGAATCCCCTAACAGGTAGTTAGGGAGGGGGTGTGTATGGGGGATTCCTGCCCCCTGACACTCCCACCCACCCCCCCCCCCCCACTAGAAAGGGGAAACAAAAATGATTTTGAAGTAGAAGACCACAAAGTAAATGTGGTTGATGGAATTGCTTGGTTTACGCTGGGCTTTGTGAAGCCCAAAGCCTTACTCAGTCCCTGTAAATGGGTTCTCTTGAAGAATGTGCTCATGTGAGCTCGCAGTAATGTTGTGTGGCTGGTCAAGGCATAGATATGGGCTCACAAGTGGCTTGTCACTTGTTGAGCATGTTCCTTGCACCGTTAAGAGAAAGGTAAAGGTATCTTTGGTGGACATTATTTATTCAGAAAAGACAGTTCTCTCAGGATTAGACTTTGCAAACCTAACCTATGGTGCTGGTTTTTGAGTAGGGGGGGGGGGGTGTGAATTGTAAACCAGCACCTCCCAAATGGGGAATATGGAATATCTTAATTTGAGCTTTTGTTTTATATGCGTCTAGAAGAAGTATCATTAAAACGATTTTGCCTATTTGTTTACTTTCAGGGGATACGAAGGTAAAAAACTGCAGGACAACGTTCAATGTGAAATATTTCAGACTCTTTATGAAGAGGCCTTAGAGTCGTACAAGCATGACATTGTATACCAGTTACCCAGCAACACACCTGAAGATCTCGAGCGGAATGTGGATCAGATTGCACAGTGGACTCAGCAATGGATAAAAGACAATAACTGAATCCTCTTTCAAGACTTTAGACTGATTTATTCCTTTTCTACAATGGGTTTATGGATTTCGTTGCTTCGAATACATTAAATACTTACACTTGCGTTTTTGGATTTCATGCTATTTGGCACTTTTGCCTTTGCATAAGCAAAGTAATTCTACTGATGCCCCTCTCCCTCCCCCAATTTTTTATTTATGTCAATTGAAAGTTGTTGCGTGAAAAAACAAAATTCAAAGTTCAAACTCAAAAGGCCTACAGCGAATGAATGATCTTGTAAATTAAACCAGGTGCTGACTAGGGTAGTCTGCTAAAAGGAATACAATCTGTTAAGGATTGCACCGCTCTGCTACAGCTCATTGTGGGGCCATTTCCCTGCATTTTTATGGGAAGCAGGCCCCCATCCCTACCTGTAAATATTAAAACATATTCCCTCACCGCAGATTCTAGGATGTGCCTGGAAAAATCTAGATGCGTGCGATCGTAACAGCAATTATAACTCTGGTGTACTGTCTAGTGATTGTTGTCTGGGCTTTCCCAGCTAAAAACAAGCCCTTTGTGGTCTAGTTTCTCCATGTACGGCTAGATCATCCCAATCTTAAATTGTCATTGATTTGTATGAGTGACCAAATGATGCTTGATCGTTGGAGAGAATAATTGGGCTGTTTTGTGATTATGTATTTTTTCTTAGAAATATTTGACATGCATTTTTTTTTAACAAACTCTGTGGAAGTTGGAGGATGTTGTGCTCCCTTTTTAAGTCATCATGCATTCGATTGGATGTCAGAGGAGTCACTGTAATGCTATTGAGATTTGAATATGCTATGGGGGTGGGGTTTTATTTCTTAACTGGGTTTAACTGCTACTGCTGAGGCCACAATGCAAGCTTAAGTACCTTTTGGGTGCAGCTGAGACACCAGATTCCTACCCATAAAGTATTTAGCACTATGCCAAAATTGGTGAATATGGTCATTGATCATTCTTGTAGCATTATAGGCCAGGTCCTATGTGCAATAGGAGAAAAGGATGTCCTTTTGATTATGAATGGTAAATTAAAAAATAAATCCTCCAAGCTCACTACAACATACTGGTTATGTTTTAGGGAATGTCACTATTATTTTTAATGAATGCTTTGTCTGCAAAACAAATATTGGTGTTTTCCTGACTCTGCTTAAACTTTAAATCGTCTATAGTATGTGAAATAGCTTTAAAATGTTCACTGAATCTTTTTGGTTCATGTGAGAGTTCAAATGAATGTGGTATGATACAATATGTACTTTTCTTCAAATATACATATAGGGAAATAATTAACTGTTTGGGAAGGGGCTGGAACCTAATGGAAGGATTTTTTGTTTTTAATTAGGTGTGCAGAGTATATTTTCTGTTGTATGCTCTAAAAATGTTTTCGGATGACCTTCAATTAGACGATTAGAAGTCTTAAGGTGCAGGGGAGAAGATGCGATTCTGACACATGGATCGTAAGATATGCAAACAAAGTTCCCACGATAGGGGAACTCTTGCCCCTTGCACACTATCGCTGGCTATGGTAGCCCAAAATTTTAATGAAAAAAGTTGGCTAAGTAATACAACTTTGTAAACAGAGTGTGGTACTTCAAAGAGAGAAATTAGTATTGCATATTCATATATACACCTTCTAGTTATTTTTCACCAATATATCTTAAAACGGAGTCCTTTTTAATATGCATTATTTTCTTTTTTTATTAGAATGCCCCATGTGTTTTGAGCTAAACTGCTCTTCCTCAGGGCGTCCTACAAACTTCATATAGCTTCATAAATTATGGTATAACAAATGATAGAATTCTATGAGTCATCTGCTTATGTAGTCCAAAGCAAAGTTACATACATCAAATTCCCATTTAAATAGATTCAAGTTTAATTACCACCGTCACCATTTTGGCATAATGAGCCGTGTGGATGAACGTTCAGTAATTTCTGTATATCCGGAAAAGGTAAATGATGGGGGTCACATCCATTTCATGTTGTGACCATCGATATGTGAGTGAAGTCAATAGGGTTCTATTCTCCCCTCTGTGTGATTTGTATTGTATAAGGCTTGCCGTTGGCATTGGTTAACTTGGGTTTTATGTGTTGAAAAACACGAAATCACATGAATCTTAAGGGGAAAATGTAAATGTAAAGAAGTATTTGTCAGTTACAATGTAGCAAATCTTTCTATATTCCCAATTTATCAAGCAATCTCATGGAGGTGGAAATGGTAATAATGGATCACTTACATTCCTTTCTGGTCCAGGCACGCTCTGCCGGCAAGTAACTTGAAAGGCTCAAATAAGTCTGTAATAGCGGATCTCTGTTACAGTAGGTATTCAAAATCCATCCTCCGGTGTCTGAAACGGGGAACCTATGTTCAGATCGAATGCAAGCGATAATACCAGGAAATAACCAGAGGTAATGTTCCCAAAACCGCTTACCTAAAGGAACGTGGTCGTTCTGCATAGTCTAGAACTGCTGCAGACCGCTGGGAAGTGGGCAGCCTCTGTTTGTTATGGTGATCACGCTCGTGATGCACTGTGTGATGGTGTCACCCTGTGGCGGGACGGCTGATAGGTCCCAGCCACGTTACCATGGTGAATGCCATCTGCGTTTAGTGACTGTATTAATACAATGTAAGTAATAAACTCGCCAGACTCAGCATATTGGTAGTGGAGCAATTATTTTTTACGAAGTCTTGGCCAGCCTATGTTCTCAGAGTTCATGGAGCCCTACTGTTAAATCCCCCTCTCTGTAAATACGGTTAGTTGTAATGGTAATCTTGCTCGTGTGCAGCGTGATGTTGTAACCATTAGACGGACGTGGTGTCCCTGTCACGTTCTTATGGTGAAATCAATCGCGTTCAACTACTTATGCAAATTACACTTGGGAAATCCAATCCAAATGAATAATAATGTTGATAGTGGGACATAGCATTCTAGAGATCAAGGTAAATTAATTAAACTTGAAGGCATGTAAGCAGTGTCCATTTATCAGATCGGTAATAGTGAACATTGTAACCGATCATTCTATGCCCAGACCTGGACATCTTAATAACATTGTAGGTTTGTCATTTATGAACATAGTCATATGCAAGAAATGCATTTTCATAGGATTTCATTTCCTGATTACACACACTCAAGACAACAACAAATTGTTGCCCTTCAGGAGTAACCCTGGTAAAAGAGCCTTGCGGCCCCTCAGCACTGACCCCAGAAGGATCCTGAGCCCCCTCGGCTGTGAGGCCGGTAGCTGGACTAGCCTCGGTACGTGTGCTGGTGCTAGAACCCAAAAGGTTCCTCCCGTTGGGCACTTCCTTGGGAAGGAGTCGCCTTTACGGGTGCGATAATGAATAGAGGCCTTTCCTTGGGCCTCGAGCATTGTTTGACTAAGTCCTTTGTCCTCTGGCGGTAACTTCTGGAAGAGCTCCCTCCACCTAGCTAGCCTGTTCTTCAGTGCCCGTGGAGTCAGTGCGTCGCACTTGGAACAGCCTTTCCAATCGGGGCCAAGGCAGTGGAGGCAAAGGGTATGGGGGTCGGATGTAGGGAGGAGCCGCTTGCAGGCTGGACACCTGCTGAAGCCCACTGAAGTCGACATGCGCTGGGGAGGAGCGCGGCGTCAGAGGACCAAGTACCTATTGAAAAAAAAGACAGATAGGAGAATATCCGGGGGAAGAGCGAGTGGTATTACATGGCCGAAGCCAAACCCAGGAGCGCTGGTGAATTGTGGACTGAGTGGCGGCGCTGGTGGGTGGAGCCAGGCAAGCGCATGCTCCCAGGGCTGCACCCCCACGCTCCTCTAAATTTAAAGATCAACATTTTTCTGGTGACAGGTGCTGTCTCCTGTCCCTTGTGAGGGACGCCCATACAGTATGGAGGAAAGGGCACTATGGACTAAGTAAGTTAGTCACTACAGTGAGTAACTATAAATGTATGCTCCGTGCTGAGTGCTTCTGCTAGCCAACTTAAGATTCTTGCTTTGTGGCTAAGGCTTCTAAATTTCATTCGCTGTTATGCGCCCTCTTCCAGTGTTGGGGCACCTGACTGTGATTTGCAAGGCATATGATACGCAGGTTATTTATAACGCACTTAATACCCAGAGGTTTCTAAGCGTGGAAAGAGTGGGACATCATTCACTGCTATTGCTCTTTGTGTTTATGATTGCTCGTTTCCGTTGTGTGTGATTAGCTGCTGTCACTTCGCAGATGACCTTGATGGCCGTTGGGGCTCTTCTACTTCCATGTTTACATTCTCCCTCATCTTCATTTCTATTCGTTTTTTTAAAATTTGGATTTGTTTGTCAGATTTCCATGCCAAAAACCTAGAGGGTAGTGAGGCGGCTTCACAAATAATTAGGTCGTATATCGACCTGGAATGGATGTGTAGTCGCACACAATCATGTTGTCCATCTAGGAATTCCACTATGGCAATATTGGCAGATTCAATTTCTTGCAGAGCTGAAACATGGTGGAGTAGCCGCAGGACATTTTGACGATTTAATATCAAGCCATCATTTATTGTTAAAATATGTTCCAGTGTTAGGTGATTGATTGTGCTTGTTTTTAAAATAATTGTTATCATCCGTGTCGGTTTTTAGTACCTGTCCTTATTGGAGTTATTGCGACTAGGAGATGGATGCTCTTGAACTTGTTGCTTTCTTCATTGCAGCTGTTCTTGGTCGCAAGTAGACTCTTTATACTCAGTCAAGTCGCAGTTCTTTTGATCGATATACCTAGTTGTCTCCTGTTGCCATTTATTGCACGTCTTTCTTATTGCTTTTTTTTCTAAGAGGGTGCTAAAAGATGCAGTGGGGGCTTCTTTACAGTTAATCGTGCCCACTGACCGTCTGTTCTCCCCCTCATGTATGTGTTCTTTTGTTAGGGCAAATGACTGTGCTTCTACTACGATCGATTTGTGTTGGTATAAGTGAGGCTTCCTGCGTTTGTGAAATTTCCCATTCCTCCTCTGTCGTAGGTTAAGTTCATCAATAGTGACATGTCGTCTCTAGATCTATTAGACATGGTTGCCAGGAATGTATTCTTTTGTGGCATTTAGCCCTTTTTTTTGTTTGTTTTTATTGATGGTTGCGGATTCTTTGGTCTCTACAGCCTTTTTTTTTTTTTTTTTTTTTTTTTTTGGTCTCGACACTGTTTAATTCGTTTTCTTTCGAGCGTCAATCCTTGACCAGCTTGAAGATCGCATAGAAGCGAGTTTCTGGTTTCTTTGTTTGTTTTGTTAGCCCGCCAGGCTCACTTGCGTTTCCAATTACTCCCTCAGCATTCACAGAAGTAGATGGCCTAGTGGATGGGCCTCCTTCTGTTATTGAGTAGTTCTTACCGTTTTGGTTCAGAGAGTGGTTGTGGTGTAATTGGGTGAAACAGTATCCCTGCTACTGTTTAGGGAGTCAGTAGGGGGCCTGGTTGAGCCCTGTGTTCCTGCCGGATGTATTTAATCAATTAATATTCTTTAGCCATTGTTTCTGGGGGACTTCTTTGACTGTTGACTCCTTTTTCTGATTTGGTAGGCTGTATGTTTTTAGTAATGTCAGCCTCTTGCGACCTCTGCCAGCAATTTCGATCCTCGCCATTGACTCTCGACTGTTCTATGAGCAATTTCTGAGTAGCGTCAGCTCTCTCTCTGAGTCCTCAGTCGCTTTAGATTTAAGTGGGAAAAACGAATGCTTCAATGTTTAGTAGCTTGGAGTGCTTCATGGCTGTTGGTGAACTCTGATCTTTATAGTTTTCATTGATATGTTTGTACATATTTAGAAATGGCGCTAATGCAATGGTTCAGGCTGACATGATGTTCGGGTTCAGCACCAGATTTTCTGCTAGGTGCTGCTCTTCTCACCTTTGGTAAGTCTCGTTGTGTGAACGAGGAATCGGATGAGTTTTCTGATGATGTCGATTCCCGATGCGCGATTACTTTTATTGTGTACGTTTTCTCATTTGTCAGGGTAGCTTTTGTGTGATAGATTGCCATTGGTTTAAATTGTGAACAGCTAACCCCTGGTGGAGAACTTGAGTCCATTCTCCTGTGTTTGTTTCGCCTAATCTTTGCTTCAAATTCACTGCCAGTAGGTTTGCTTGGGGCAAAATATCTTGATCTGTCCACTTTCTTGGCTTCATGTGGGAGGTTATTGCGGTTAAATCATGCAGTCATTTGTCAGCCACAGCTAGTTTCTTCGAAGACAACTTCCTTGCCCAATTCTCGCTCTTTTTCAGCAGTGCACAGCATTGTAATGGGAGTTTCTGATTTCACAGATCCAATCGAAGCTGTTTGCGATGAAAATGTTATCTTTTGACACCTTAGAGCTCCCTTGAGGGGTGATTCATCTCGATTGGTGTGATTCATCCTCAGTCGTTGTGTGGATAAGCCCGGCATCTTCCGCTGTAGATCTTGATGTTATTGCCGCGATTGGTCTCTGCTTTGTGTTGCTGTTGCGAGTGAACCAGTTCCTTGTTCCCAGCATTTTAAACGTGATTGGTTGTGTTGCAGGATGTTGCGCTGGAACACTGTTTTTTTGTTCGTCCGTTTCAGCATTATTTGCGTTCTTGTCTATCAGTTGTTTGTCAATGAAAACAATGTGGCAGTTATCGTAGACACTTATTTATTTGCATTTTTAAAGCGCTCACACAGCCCGTGGGCATCGAGGTGCTGTTACAGGAAGTGTCTGTTTAACAGGCTTAAATACCCAGAGGTTTCTAAGCGCGGACCCGGGGATCGAACCTGTGTTGCTTCGTGTGTCATCTTCCAAGGCATACACGTTGCCGCTCCCGCTGAGCTATTCTCCCGGATCACTTGGCTTCTTGTCCTTTCTTCAGAGTCTGTGTGAAACTGACAAGTCTGTTATTTGGTCATGATACACAAGCAGCTCAGCCTTTTTTCGCGGCTCGACCAGCCAACACTGCAAGTGGGGAAATTGACATCTTTGCAGCATTCTCTGCTTTGTCTAAGGCTAAGCTGCTGTTAAATCTGTGTGGCGAGTGAAGCAGGGTAAACGTCCTTCTCTCTATGTAGGGAGCAAACTCTCTGCTGCTGCCGCCACTCCGGTGTTGATGCAGCTTCTTCTGCCAAGTCCTCGACCAGTGTCCTTGATAGCATCAGTACTACACCTGGCGTCTTGTTTGTAGAGTGGGTAGCGTGGGCTGCCTCGATTCAGGTTCGGAAGCTGCTTTTTGGTCGGGAATTAAAGTTATTTTTTTCTTTTTTTTCCACAGGCTCCAACATATCTCTGTTCAACCCTGAAAACACTCAGCAAATGCTTTTTCGTCTGCTGTGATACTAAGAATGTCAATCCCATTGTCTGTTCATCTAAAGATAGTTTTTTTTAATCTAACACACCTATTAGACGTAGGACTTATTTTCAATTCTTTAAAGGTCCACTTAGCCGCTCTCTGCGTATATTATATACCACATCTCGGAGCAAAGTTTCATGGTGGAAAATTCCTGTGATTAAAAGCCTTCATGGAAGGAGTAAACGTTCACCTGCCCCGCCCTGACCCCTTCTTTCCAACCCAACTCCTGGATGGGACTTGAATGTTCTCACAAAGTTAATGGGCCTGCCTTTCAAACCCATGCCCAGGGCTAGCCTTAAGGCTCTCGTGTGTAAGACTGCCTTTCTAGTGGTCATTATCTTGATAAGGAGAGTTGGCCCTCTGTTTAAGACCCATTTGTGACTGTTCACAAAGATATGGTGGTATTGCGGGCACACACGGTTTGCCCCTACATTCATCTTGCAGTTCCATGTGAATCAATCAATTGGGCTTTACACTTTATTTCAAAACCTCTCTAAATCAGCAGAAAGCAGACTCCATACACTACATTTGAGGAGAGCAGTAATATACTACCTTGAAAAGACTAAGCCACTGAGAAAGACAAACCAATTCTTTGTCTCTTTGGCAGTTGGTAGAGACCCTGTCTCTAAATCAGCTATTTCCAAATGGATTGTTAATGTCATCACACTGTTTCTCTCTTGCCAAGAGAGATCTACCCTTTACGCCTAAAGCTTACTCTATTTTGGGCATAGGGGCTACCATAGCATTCATTGCAAATGTTCCTCTAGATTCTGTTTGCAAAGCTGCAACCTGGATTTCTGTTGATACTTTCACCCAGCGCTAATGCTCAGACACTCCAAGTCTCATTCTCAGGTGAGACAGCCAGTGCTAAGACATCTTTGCTACTGTTCCTTCACACACCCCACCAACATCTCTGGGTACTGCTTGCTAGTCTATGCACAGCATGTGGTTCTAAGCAGATTCACAAGCATCAGAAGACCTACAGTACTCGGTGTAATTGTACTTCTGATGATTGAATCTGCTTAGATTCACATGTGCCCACCCTTCCTCCCTTCTTGGAGTATAAGGAACATAATCTTAAACCAACTCTCTTCTGTACTCGCTCACACTGACTATAAGGCTCCCTCACGGCAGAAAAAACACAACCCGAGGGACCTTGATGTGTGAGGGATTTTGGGTACACTACACATGTTGGGGATAGTGTTAGTCATGCCCATGTTGACGTCCCCTTTTGAACTTTTCGATTACCACTAGCTGTCGGACTATATGCACAGCATGTGAATCTTAGCAGATAAAATCATCAGAAATGCTATTGCGGTGAGTAATGCATGTCATAATTTTGAGGATTGTGGATCGGCTTAGAATCTCGTGCTTTGCATACGCTGACATCTAGTGGAAGCTACGTAGGATTGTTCATAATGTTTTTGAAGTTTGAAAAGGGACGTTGATAGGGCGTGTCTGTGATTCTATCCTTGGTGTGATGTCAACTGTACCCATGAGCCCTCACGTGTCGAGGTCCCTCAGATCATTTATTCCGCCATTGTGGATAGTCATGTTATCGTAGAGTCCCGTGGCAAACCTATATATCGCTTTATCTTACTTGACGATTACTGTTTAACACATCTTCTTGACAGCTGACCTTTGGAATCCTGACGGCTGATTTTTGGAGACCAAGACAGATGATTGTTCTGACAATGGCCTTTGGCCTACCCATAGGGAGATTTGGGGGGGGGGGGGGGGGGGGGTGGTGAGGGGCTGATCCTTTACTTCAAGAGAATTCCCAGTTTCTACTGTTCTTGTCTCGCTGGCTTTTTCCTCAACCTTTCACCATGGAGTGCACTCCGTTTAAATTTTGCCCGAAGTGCAATTGTAGGTTCCTGTGGAAAGACACCCATAGTGTGTGCAACCACTGCCTTCCCCAGGATCATCTAGGTTCCTGCTGCGCATCTTACACGCTCTTTAGACCTAAACCCCTTAAACAGCGCTGAACAAAGTATTGGGCGGCATACGCCATGATGGCGGAGTTGAAGACTGCCATGGGGCTGTTCGAGTCAGATCGGGCAAGCCAAGGCAGCTGAGACTCTGATTCGGAGCCTTCTTGCTCCTGCACGCTTGTCCCCTGTTTTGAAAAACAATTGCAGCGCCCTGCTATTGGGAAAGCCTCAGGCAAGGACAGCGTGCACGCACACACCCAAGCACATACCCCAAGGCGACTCCTTGATAAAAGCATTGAAGGAAGGGCACACTCCTGCGGTAGGTGTATCTCGACCTGCCGATCCACCACAGAAAAAGCTGGCAGTGGTTCCGCAACTGCGCTTACCACAAGGCGATAAAGTTAAATTCCGGCAATAGGCATGCACAAACCTCATTCAACGCATCCGGTGTAGACACTGAAACAGCTGTTGAAAAAGCACAATACACTTTTCAATGGAAAAGCACCATAAGACGCCTTGTACGCCTAAAAAAACTCCTAGTGCCTCTGAAGACTGAGTAAGCCCATGCACCTCTTTCTTCATCCCTGCCGAATAAATGTCCAAGGGAAAGCCCCGTAGATACCCCTAGAGCAGATGCAGTCATTTTCCCTTTGTCAGAAACGCCAAAAACTTAAACATGGACTCAAAGATTCAAAGAAACCACGGATAAGGTGTCCTCTTTTGTCGATTTCATGCAGACGTGTCGTATGCAACCGAAGACCGTAGATCTGCTTTGTATATGCCTAGTGCCCAATCAGCAGCAGCAGCTGCCCCCTTCCTTCACGTACATGGATGCCTCTCGGGGCTCTCCACATGGAGACATCCAATCTGACGAAGCAGATCAAGACATTTGGTATGTCAATCAGTATGACTCTGATCAGGATCCTGATGTCTCTATAATTGCAACAGATGCCACGGCAGTCGAGAGTGGTCATACCGCCCCAATAGCTGACCAGCTACTGTATAATGACCTCAAAAGAGCAGCACACCACTTCAGCATACAAATGGAGGAAACAGCCTTGAAGGAGCTGATTTTGTTTAAGACATTCTCAATGAGACAAAAACCCATTGGTCAAGCTATTGCCTTACTTCAATCCATGAAGAGAGTTTCTCCATCTCTTTCTACTCCTTTGCTCACTAGGGCAGTGATCCAGAGGGTGGAAAAATAATCTTAAAACCTTGACCATCTGATCCTCTATATCCGAGGGCATGTGAAGCCAGATTCCTTTGTGGTCACTACTACCAGGAAAAGAGGTGGTGTTCCACTCTCCAACGCAGAAGTGGCCCTAACAAGGAATGTAACCGGCTTTACACTTTGGGCACGTGTATTTCCACCTATGGCGCCTATATGACTAGAGTAGCAAATAACACTAGTTTGCTAGCCAGATAAAACAGCACCCAGTGGGATGAGGTCAAGAGCATAGACTGTCCTATACGATCACACCTGCTCAGTGTCCACAGAGGGCAAGCAGGTGTAGCAGAATATGCTAAAAAATGCCCTCTACTCTGCTGATGCCTCTCGGAAGAGTTATCGCAGAAGGTAAACTGCTCAAGAGGCACTCATGGTTCCGGGACTCGGGGTTAAAAAAAAGAATACAAAACCATCAAAACACTGGGGCAGATGTCAAATGAGCCTTTTGTACAAAGAGTATTCAATACATGCTGGGCATTTCGTGCACAAAGTTTCAACAGCTCTAACCGATCAGGAGCATCTATTACCCCCTTTTACTGCCCCTGGTTGCAATCTACATTATACCAATATCCGCATAGGGGATTTCGCAGTGGAAAAGGACGATGCGCGGTTGTAGCCTCTAGAGGCACAGCAACCCGTGCCGCCAAATGCGCCGATTCACATTCCCTCCCATGCATCCCCAGTCTGGGGTTGCATACAACTCTTCGCCCAGCAATAGGATGGAATAACATCTGATCGCTGGGTACTCAACAAAGTGGCCAAAGGATACTAAATAGTGTTCCTGGAAACACTGTGCCACCATCCACATTGTGTGAGGAAAATGTTCTCGAACATTTTCATATACTACAGGAGGAAATCGGCTATAGGGCTGGTACCACTTCTGGAGGAAAAGCAAGCTATTCATTCAATGTACTTCCTTGTTACAAAGAAAGATCTATCAATGCGCACAGTACTAGACCTGCGTCCTGCAAACATATATGTCAAGCCTCAGAAATTCAGTGTGATAATGCTGCAGGAAGTCATCCCACTACTAAAACTGGGGGATTACATGACAACATTGGACATGAAAGATGCATACTTTCATATTTCAATGTTGCCAGCGCACAAAAAATACCAGATTGGGAGAAGAGCGCTACCAATTCAAAGCGCTACCATTCGGCACATTGCATCAGCATCCAGGGTGTTTACACAGGTCCTAGCGGTGGTGGTCGCCCACTTGTGAAGGCAGTCGATTCCAGTGTACCCTTTCTTGGACAACTGGGTAATTACTGGAGACTTGCCTGAAAGGTGCCTACAGAACACACAATCTGTTCGAATTAGGTGTCCCCTCTGACGAGGCAGTCCAAAACATGCTGTTCCAAACACCTTAGTATGTAGCCAGTCGTGAAGTGACTGTACGAAAGGCAATGCGCCTGCTAGGAATGATGGCTTCCTGCATCTACCTATTGCCACATGCCAGAATGCACATATGTCCAATGCAAGAGTAGGTAGCGAAACAGTTGCAAGCAAGCAAGCAGTATTTTGTTTTTTATTTGAGTTTTATATAGCTCTACGCCAAAGGGCTGTACATAGAACCAAACGGTATAGTAGGTAAGAATTAACAGTAAACTGTCCTATTAACCAGAGTGAAGTAGGTAAGACTTGAGAGAGTCATGGAACAAAGAATACCCTGTGCTAGAATGAAGGGAAAGGGGAGGAGCACTCCAATGCAGGGCGGCCAGCAAAGAGAGGGAACAAGATTGTGATTGTGCACAGGGGAGACTGGGCACAACAAGGTGAAATTGAGAACAAGAATGAAGCGTGCAAGTGGGCATATAGAATTAAGCCAGGGAAGATAAATAATCAGACACAAGACCATAGAGATTGGAAGACTAGACCCAGGCCTCCAGTTAAGGTGGGTACCAGGCCTTTTTTTACGCATAAAAATCTTGCAAATACAACAGCTTTATTATTTTCCTGGGTACATTTACACACAGGTTTAGAGCAGAGGGCAGTGCAATGGTCAGGTTACTTGATAGAAAGTAGGAGGCCTCTTTTGATTTTTATCTACATGGATGTAATTGCAAGCCACCTCTGAACAAGAAAGTATTTCTCTGAAGCCTTTCAAAAAAGGAAGCTGCACACTATGATAAAAGGAATGGTTTATTTCCATTCAGCTTTAGACGCGCTGTACATAATTTCCTAGAATTTTAGGATTGTCTAATTTATTAGATGGAAAACTAAGTTGCAATTGAGAATTAATATTTTGTAACAAATTATGCTTTTATTTTTCTTCCAGTGAAAGCAAACCAGTATTGCACATTTGTATTTTTCTGAGTTCTGGTGTTGTGTGCATAATCATGCGGAGGCAGATCATTTTTACACTGATAATTTAATTTACACTCTAATTATAAGTGTGTAAAACAATGACTATGCACAGTCTAGATTACATCCATTCAACCTTGCAGTCAATGAGGTACAGTACTATAAATGGTCAGTGGCAGCAGAGTCTTTGCTTAAGGGTGAGTGATTGTCATGAACACCAATCACAGGCGTTCTAGCCTCACAAATCTTCAAGACTACAATTAAAACATCCAAAACCTGACTCCAGGAAGTGCAAGCGCTGTTCAAAAACAAACTAATGAAAGTTACATTTGTAATTGAAATAGAAACTCAGCAAAACATGTCCCTGTGATAATCCAGATAGGTATTTAACTTCATGTAGTGCTTCATAAATGGTTCATCCAATATCTAGGTACTGTGATTATTATACCTCAGTCGATGCTCAGTTAACCGACCTCTGAAGGATGTTATCCAATAAGATAGCTCAGCTGGTTGAGCACTCATTACTGCAATCTGTGCGTGATCTGTGCGTGATCGGCAAGTCCAACTCAGCCTTTCATCCTTTTGCGGCCGATAAAGGAGTACTCACTTTGGTTTGGTGATAATTGTGATAAATATGTTCTATGTACAGCGCTTGACCAAAAGCGCTATAAAAAATAACCATTTGACCATTAGATTAGATGTAGAATTTAGCATGGAGTCATTGCCTCTCTGCACTGTTGTTTCATAACATTGGCATACCATTGGATAGTAATAGCTCCAGAAAATGAGGACTCATTAAACATCAAATGACAATTCTGCTATCGAACCGCAAAACACACAATACAATTCATGTTTGCTTTACTATGTAATTGGCTAGGTTCTTGTGATTTCAACATGTAAATATATACAGGAGAGATCAAATGGCCAGACCGAGAAATAATGAAAGGTGTATTCTGTCACAAAGCAGAAAGTTGCTGTGCCGTAATGATTTCCATACATTTTGTGCATGCGTCGGCTGGATGTCACGTACATTTATACTCTTGCAAAGGAGAAAAGTCATTTTTACTCTTAAAATCACATTTACTCTCAAAGTTTAAAAACAGGGAGTAAAATACTCCCACCTCAAATCTTATCTGGAGCACTGACTAGACCTATAAAGTTACATTTCACACGAGACTGTACAGAGAGCAAGCTAAGAGTAGAAAGTGAACAGGAAATAGAACCATGAGGGGCTAGAAGAAAAAAAAAGCAAATCAATGCATTGAAAATAGATTAAAGAGGTGCAAGACTAGTAAGAGGGAGGCCAAACGGGACAGAGGAACAGTAAAAAAAGACTTGAAAAGATTAGAGAAGATATGAAGAGCTTGGTGGCATCAAAGGTTGGGAATGGACAAGCTTTCTGGATATCATAAATGAAAGCACATGCACATAATGAGATGTGATGCTTAAAGGACAGCTCAGAGTCAAAATAAAGCCCTGCGTTACAAGCTGTAAGAGAAATAGATAATTGGGAAGGAGGAAATTAAACCCAAGGAAGGGGGGGATAGAGGAGGTGGAATAGTGTTAGCTGGGAGGAAAAGTACTCTTATGTGGGGCGATCTAGTGGTAGTTTCACAACCTCTGGTTCAATCCCTACAGTGGTGGTCCAAAGACAGCCATCAAAGCCACTCTTTTATAGCAGACGCATCAATGACAGGGTGGGGCGCTCACTTTCTCCCCCTCCCCACCCCCTCCCCCCCACACTGCTCACGGGGGTATGGACACAAGCATTGACCAAGAAACGTATCAACCTTCTGGAACAGCTAGCAGTCCCCAAAGCACTTCAGGCATTCAGGACTGTTGGCTCACAAAACAGTCCTAATCTTAACCGACAGTACCGCAGCCATGTTTTATATAAACAAATGGGGCGGGGGACACACATTCTCCAGGGCTGTCGAAACTAGCCCAGAACACGTGGCTGTGTGCATTAAAACACATTTCTACTACTACATCTTCCCGGGGAACCTGAGACCACGAGTGGCAACTAAACACAGATGTGCTAAACAACGTCTTCTCAAACTGAGAATGCACAATGCTTAGATTATGCATTCAGGTTTCCCAAGAAGGGTTCCAAAGGGAATGCACTAATGAAATGGTCAGGGAGATTTTCATATGCTTTTCCTCCAACACCTCTTCACAACAAAATAGTCCACAAGCTATACCGGGAACAAGTATCACTTATCATCCTGAAAGCTCCTATGTGAGCATGACAAACCTGCTTCTTCCACCTTCAAGTAATATCCCTTTTCCTCCCATGGAGCTACCCTATTCGGACAATCCTGAGGCAGGATCAAGGGACCACACCTGGGCACTCGGACATTGTACTTAGCAGCTTGACTCCTGAGGTCATAGAATGTGGTCACTGGTGCATGGAAATCCTTAAAGAGGCATGTACACCTAATACACATTACTGTTTTAGCAAATGGAAACGTTATTTGGTATGGTGCAAGACCCGTTCTCTCAATCCAATTGATTGCACACCATCAAATATAGTGGACTACATATAGTCAACTACCTTCTATATCTATTAAACTACTTCTTAGTCTTTAACTTACTGAATGTACACCTGGCGGGTCTCTGTGTACAGCACATCGTAAAGTTTTGTGTTGGAAAGTGCCAGTAGTTAAAGCCTTCATTATACCCTCCTATGTCTAATCCTACTCTCCGCTAGGACCTCAATAACGTACTCGCAACATTACTTCTATCGGGAGGGTCAGTGATCTGCAAGCTCTATCAGTACAAGACTCCTATGTGATTATCCACAAAGACAAGGTAGTGCGACGCACTCACCCTTGTTTTTTCACTGAAATTTAGATCAACATTTTGTGTAAATCAGGCTAAAGGATTCCCTGTGTTTTTCCAGAATCCAACTAACTCAGCAGAAAAGAACCTTCATACACTAGATGTACATAGAGCTGTCAGGATTAGTCTTTTTAGGGTAGAACGTATCAGAAAAACAGATCTTTTCTGTTGTATCTATAGCCAAAGGAAGAGAAGGGAATCCCATCTCTAAGGTAGCAGTTTCTAAATGGATTGTCAACTGCATCCGACTTTGCTATTCTTTTACTAAAAGGATGTTGCCATTCAAGCCTTGAGCACACTCAACTCGAGGCGCAGGAGCAACTCTAGCCTTCATAGCAAATGTGCCCCTATATGCCATTTGTAAAGCTGCCACTTGGAGTTCAGTACATACTTTCACCCAATATTCCAGTCTAGACACGCATGCCAAGGGTGATACACTGGTGGCACAGGTGGCGTTTTAACATATTTTTACAGTGCTACCTTCCTACAACCTTCTAAAAGTACTGTGCACTAATATATGCCAAGCATGTGATTCTAAGCAGATCCAGAAGCCCCAAAGGCATACATTACTCACTGTAATTGTATTTCTGATGCCTGTATCTGCTTACATGCACCCACCCTTCCTCCCCTCTTGGAGTTGAAGGTTCTTGGGGATGGGAGGGGGGACAGATGTTCGCACCTCATGGTCTCTGCTTACACCTTACACTCCCTCGTGTCAGAAACAATCTCAGGGACCTTGATGCATGAGGCATCATGGGTGCAGTGGATGTCCCACTAGGGATAGAATTACAGACACTCCCTGTTGACGTCCCTTTTCGAACTTCGAAAACCTCATGAATAGTACTGCATAGCTTCCACTAGATGTCGGCCTATGCAAATCATGTGATTCTAAGCAGATACAAGCATCAGAAATATAATTACGATGAGTAATGGATGCCATATATATGATGCAGGAGAAACAAAGGATTGTAGGATCACTGCCCCCATAGGGCAAGGATCTCCTAGAATTCAAGGGATTGTGAAGGTGGTTTTATCTGCAGTTCGGGGCATTGGTATCACTTGACGAGTGTCCCAGGCCAGTGGAAGAGTGCTGAGGATCATGCAAGGTTCTTCTGCAGCAGGCGGGCAGGCCTTAGCAAAATGTGCTAAAGGCAAAGTCTATGCAAAGCTTCGCAATCATGGATGTGCCAAGGTGGATTTTCCTGTGGGAAAGTTCACATGGAGGATTGTACCAATTCGATGCTGATCTAGTCTTGGACAAGCTCAGGCACCCTTTAAAGAAGATATGCAAAGTCGTGTAATGTGGCTTTGATTGAGGTAGATGAATTGGGAGTAAGGACAAGGAGAGGATTGATGGGGTGAATAAAAGAGTTCTTGGTGGACCAGGGTAGGAGAGGGCTGATCACCAGATAGGCTTATAACTGAGCTTGGGTTAAGAAGAAACAGGTCCCTCATGCTTTCCTGATGAGGCAGTGGTCTTCAATGTGCGAAGATTCAGAGGGAGGGAGGGAGTTTCAGATTGTCGGGACTTATGCTAAGGAGGAAGCACCTGGTTGAGCTGGTTTGGTTACAGGAATTTCAGCTAGTGGTGCGAATGAGGATCTAATGGTTCTGTTAGGCCTGCAGCAAGTAACCGTCTATTGAATTATTTCTGGTCCTTTGTAGTGCAAGTGCCAGTGAGTTATACATATTGCTTTGAAGGCGATTTGTGGAACAATCAGCCAGTGCAGTACATGAAGTGTGGGAAATATGTGCTCTCTGGACCCTAAGTGTAAAAGCAGTCTCGCTGCAGTGTTTTGGATTCGCTGAAGTTTAGTCAGAAGAGTTCATGAGCTCCTAGAAACACATAGTTGGCATAATCTAGATTAGATGATTGCAATAAAGGCAGACACTGTGGGAGAAAGTAAGAAAGGGGGAAATGCATCTTGGGATGTGATGGAAGCAGCTATTCACAACCGAGTTGATGTGGCGTGTTGGAAAGTTTGGGATTCAGGAGGCAATCAAGTTTTTTTGTTTTTACTGTATTAAGAGGCCTGGGGGAGTCCTAGCGATGAAGGTATCGAAATGAGACTAAATAGCTTGAACAAGATGGACCGTGTTTATTAGACTTGCAAGCCAACACATTGACCATATCCTACTATGCCTGAGCTGCCCTGCCCTTCCCTCCCCTCACCGGCCCTTATACCATCCCCATGATCTCACCCCTCCCTTATTACGACACATCTTTGCCACACCCTTTGGAACCATGAATGCATATATAATCAAGTCTGTTTTTTTGTCGTCCATCCGCATCAGTTGACTCTGCCTGATGTCCTCCGGATTCTGCCTTCATGTGTGAGGGGGGTTGGTCCACTGCCCCATGACTCAGTTCTGCTGGGAAAGACTAACCTATTGTACCAACTGGCATAATCTTGGTGAATCCAAAGAAGGTGGCTGTGCTGCCTTTGCCCAGTACCCCCAAGAGTCTCAAAGCGCTGATCTCAGTATTCCATACTGTGCATGTCCCATCTTGGGACTTTCGAGAGCAAGAATTGGTTATTGCCAATAGATGGGGACTACCCTAACAAATGTCTACTATGATTTAAAGAAAAATAACAAACCCTCCGGCTCATGGGAAGCTATGTATTATGTATCCAATACCTAAAACAGCAATGCATAATAGATATTCCCCACCCCATATTCATTTACCTGTTCTCCAGAAATGGTGTAGATCATGAAGTGTCATCTGTGTACAAACATGTTATTGCCTAACATCCACCCTCCCACCCAGGGCTGCCATTGCTGAAGAAGTCCAAGGAGTTGGTTGAGGGAACAGGTATATCTTTCCACAAAGCAAGATTTCAGTTTTGCCTGGGTTGAGGAGGTGATTAGAAGTATCCAGTGGTTTACCTCGCAGAGGCACGAGGCAAGAACAGGTGAGGGGCGGGGGTAAGTTCCCAGGACATTTTGCGTCTGATTGGAATGTTATCTGTGTAGTTGAAGCAGGTGAGACCGAAAACGTGAACAATGGCTGGAAAGGATGTAGCTGGAGGTTGAAAAGTAGGGGCAAGTGGTAGTCTCCTTGAGGCACTTTATGCAAAACTGGATGGGGAGGTTAAAGTGAAGGGATACAAGAATAAAATATGTGGTATGTTGCAGAGGAACAAAGAGATCCAGTTGAGGGCTAGATCACAAATGCCCATGTTGTGTAATTTGTCAGGCAGGGTGGAATGATTGGTGTTCTCAAAGACTGCACAGAGGTTGAGTAGGATTAGGGCGGCAGTTCCATCTGAGATTCCTTTCCCTTTTTTTAGATTCTCACAGGTGGAGAATTGGCAAGATTCTGTGCCTCGTAAAGATCTGAAGCCTCACTGAACAAAGTCCAGGATTTTGTTGGATTCAGAAAAGAGGCATAATTGAGACTATACCGTCCAGTCTGATAGTTTGGCTAGGTAGCTGTTAGAAATGGGTCTATAGTTGTTTAAGGAGAGACTTAATGAAGGACGTTTTAACGGTCTGCAGGGAACATGCTGGAGGCGAATGAATAGTTGATGATGGTGAGCACGAGATTCCCTGCACAGGTAGAGGATAGCATCTCTTAACATCTGGGGGGTGGGCTTGGGTAGGTAGTCTGGTAGACAAGACCTTCAAGAATTCTGACAACTGAGTGAAGGAGGTAAGAAAAGGTGCTGTAAGGGGAATAGTAACGTTAATGACTGGAGAGGCAGGGGAAGGTGAGGTCGATTTATTTGTTTTTGGGATTGCATTCTTCTGTTTTTCTCTGTTGTAGAAATGGTCTGATATCACAGGAATTGCATATGTGGAGATGGCACAGGCAGGGAAACTGATTTTGTTGATTTAGTTGATAGGCTCTCTCACAGGAAGGAGTGATGTAGAGATCCTGTCCGTGCAGTGAGATTTTTCCTTGTCCTGAATTTGGCCCTTTAATTAAGCAGTTTCACATAGGCAGATGTGTTAGCCGAAGAAGGATTTGCAAGCCATCTAAGTTTCAGAGATCAATTGGAGGTTTTAATTTTCTTTAATGGTGTGTGAAGTGATATGGGCAGTTGGCCTTTCCTATTCTCAGGGAAGGCTCTCGGGGACAGGATGTTGAATGGTTTCGGAAAGCCAGTTATCAAAAGAAGTGATTTGATTGGAAGAAAGCATCTTTGAGAGGTCAGGCAACATCTTGATATCCTTCCATTAGTCCAATGGTGTTTAGGATCCTTGACTCATGAAGGGAGTTGGTTAGGATTTAGGCCTGCACCAAGGACAAAGAAGATGGCAAAGAGGTCAGACTATAAGAGGCTGAGGAGGGAAGGTGGTGGGTACAGGACCCAACGATTACATCCACAATGTGGAGTTGGCTACTAACTAATTTGCATGGGTTTTCGGTTTGAAAGAAGAGCGTCGGAGGGTTTGAGGGGCATTTCGAACCCAACGTTGGTCTGCTAATACTGTTAAGTGAGGGTGAGAATTTAAAATCGATGCAATGGATTAACAGGCAGAGTGTCTGGAAAGGATCGATTAAGAACTGAGTTATAGGACTGATCGAAATGCTTTGTGTGCTACAAATAGAAGTCTTGGGAGGCTGTTTCGGTGATGACCATGAAATCTGTATACTCAATGGAGATCAGGTCATGCACATGGTGTCGATTCTTGGAGACTGAGCTGCCACCTGGGTGGGGCAGACAGTGGAGGTAGGAGGATGCAGCTGGAAGGGCTGGTGCTGTGGAAAAGGGATGAAGGCCAAGTTGTTGATGGGTGTTTGGTGAGGTATGGAAGTGAGTTGGAAGGTGTCTTGGCAGGGAGATTGGTTGGGCTAATGTGGAAGGAAAGGAAGGAGGGGTGGCAGTATATATATATATATATATATATATATTTTTTTTTTTTTTATTGGTTAAACAAGGTTAAACCTTTAACATTCCCTCCTCAAAGAGGTGGAAGCCCCCCAAATTAGGTTTAGTTCAAGTTCAAATTCACTAAATGACCCCCCCCCCCCCCAGGCCAGAATCTCCAGTTGTTTGAGTGACATCCACCTCAGGCTCCCCCTCCTCCTGCTCCAGTTTTAAGGATTCAACAAATTTCAATGCGTCCAAAGTACGGCCCACTTTCTCAGCTGTGATGAGCCTTTCCCAATACTCTTCTTCATTCTCCTCCGAGATCAGGCTTGTATCATTTCCCATGTACATCAGGCGTTTTAATACCGGGTTCGGACAAGTTAACATCACATGCCTTATAGTTTCCAGTTGTTCCTTCTTTCTGCAAAATCTACAATATGCTAGTGATTTGTCAATTTGCCTTCTTCGCCACCTTATTTCTCTTGAGTGCCAGATGTTAAATCTACAGCGCATAAGCAGATCTCGGTAATGCTGTGAGGGAAATTTCATCAAATATGGAGGTAGCATGTTCAGAGCTTTGCGTTCCCAGATGACATTATGACATAGGTCTCGTGATAATTTCTTTTCCTGTGTTTCCTCCCAGTCTTTTTCCCGATTTGTTCTTTTAGCCTTTTCTGAGTTATTTTTCAGGGTGTCTTCAGAGATCGGCAGGTATTTTAAAGTAGCTTCACATCTCATTTTCCAGTCTTGGAGGATTGTATCACTACTGAAAACCCCTGGCTTTGCTAGGATTCTGAATTGCAAAGGTGGATTGTCCAAAATACACGTTCTATAAAAAGATAGTGATTTTCACGTCGTGATTGAAGTGATGGATTGCAGTCTTAGTTCCGATCTCATAAGTTCCAAAGGTAGCGAATTTGGAAGGCGCAAAATCTTTCGCCAGAAATAGGCTTCGCATAGGTTCCAGACCTCCCATTTTAGGGCTGTAAGGGCCTCAGCTCCATATGTAATGACGGCCACTACCTTTTGCTTATAGAAGATTGTAATCGACATCAGACAAAATGTTCCATATCTACGATGTAGAAGTAGACCTTGATTAACTAGACATTTTAGTTTTTCTCTGATCATGGTATAATGGGCCTGCTCATTGCAGTTCCTGTTAATTCTTATCCCAAGGGAGATTGTGGTATCCACTACTGCCAGTTTTTCTTTTTCCAATGACCAAGTCTGGATTTTCCCTGCTAGTTTCCTTCTGCGGGCTGATTTCATAGGTTTGGCAGTATAGCAAAGGTGGTGTGATGGACAGAAAGGTAGTGCTTGAAATGTGATGGATTGGAGCATGGTGATTTGTTTACATTGTACAACTAGAGTGAGAATGATAAGCGTGGCATGACGCAACAGTCGAGAAAGAATGAGTGGCATTTGGTGTGGTAGGATGGAAGTGGGGTGGGGGGCGAGGTTTTTCCTGGTGGACTGTATTGAAGTGGCTGGGCATCCTATAGGGTTTGAATACTAGTGAAGAGGATTGTGCAATGTGTCTTCTTATTTTGGAACTAGTGTCCATGTTGCAGAACATAGGTTGTGAGGTTGATGGATGTTTCAGTTGATCCTTCTGTGCGGCTATGCATTATAGGATCAATTTGTTAGTAGACAAAAGGAGTTCTGTGTGCAGGAGCAGATCTAAGAGGAAATTAACTATTGTGAATAGAAATTATTGCAGTTCTGCGAGTGGAAGGCATGTGCAATATAGGTGGTCTTGAATTGTTGAGCGATTTACAGGGAACAAGTACGTTCTAAGAGGCTGATCTAGTAAGGCGTTGGATTAAACAGACCCAGGACAAAAATCTGGTAGTTCCGAGAGCCACCGCCTGATGTCCGTGGAGGGTTGGTTACAATTGTTGACAATTCAAGCTTAGTGAAGATTGGGGGGGGGGGGTCAGGTTGTGGCTAGGCTAGTGGTAAAGGTAAGAGGAATGGAAGACCTCTGCTTAGGTGCCAGGGGAATAATGTAGTGCCCTGAATTACTGGAGCTGTAATGTTTTGACAAGGGGGATATGATTCTCCAGTGTGAAAATGGCTGGTTACTAACTGGTTGCTCTGGAAGCGCATAGTGAGCTGATCAATGCTGCCTAGAGCCCAAATGTGGTAGTAATGCTGGAACATCAAAGGCAGTCTGGAAGGTTAAGTCCAGTAGCCATGGAGTAGTGGACACTACGTTCCTTTATACGGGTATTGAACGAGTAAAAGTTACATTTGTTATCTTATGTCCTAATTGGGAAAATTTCAAGAGGGCAGTTATTGCGGTTGTTTTTTTTTATTTTTTATTGTGTTTTGGTCAATCCCTGGCCTTAAATATATAAAGACAATGAAATAATTATCTGATGGAACATTATTTAATAACATTATGCATTACTAAAATAGTACAAAAGAATGTAGAAAAGATTAATCGAATATATACACAGTTCTTAAAAACCAATCAATACAAAATCAGGAAAACGATCAGTTACATTTTTCCCTAAAAAAAAGTGTATATTTTCTAAAACTATCAATTGAATTCTTTCCTAAATATTTCTAATAAAACTGTCATATATATATATATATATATATATATATATATATATATATAAACATTTCATTTGTATTTGACCCATTTTTGGTCTAACCAGTATCTATTTTGTCACAAAGCTATAGTGCCATTCCTTGTTCATGCAGCATCTTCACTATTTCATTTGTTAAAAATATTTCATTTCCCACATTTATTAGATTCCACACATCGTCAATATAAACATAATTTCTACGCTGGAAGAAACGCCCAAGTTATTTTGTTCTTCCTTCAGATTCAAGAATTCTACAACAATGTGCTTAAGGGTTTGGATGACATTTTGGAAAAACCGTCAGGCTGCCGCTGGACCCGTATTACCATTCTGCCTCCGTGATTGCCGGAATCACTGGGGCATTACAACCCCAGTGACCCGGTAATTCCAGAGGTGGAATTCTGTAAATCCTGATTCCCATGGAGTTACAATAGGTCTCCCAGGGGATGGGGACCATGGAAACACGGGTTCTGCCTATGACAGAGCCGTTGTTTCCATGTCCACCTGCAGGCGGGTGGTGTTAAACCCGCCAGGTCAGACCTGACAGGAGTGACACCTCCTGCCTGCAGGACTGTGAATCAGCTGGTCTGGAAACAACGGTGGCAGCGGTTTTACCGCCACCGTTCTTTCCGGACCAGCAGGGTCGTAATGAGGCCCAGCATCTTAAGTTCAAGTCCTGAACCTTATCGCGAGCATGTAGAATTTCCCCCGTGGGCAAAAGATTCAACCTAAAACGTTGAAATTGACTTCTAATAATTGAGCATGTAAATTGGTCAAGATATTTAGGAAGGTTTACCCACTGGTTTATCCAAGTATGGTTTCTATCCAATCCATGGTCTTATTTTTTTCAACCAAATTGTTATGTATCCTCCCACAATGATATAATATATTACTGGTTTTAGAATCCAAAATGTTTAATTGATTAGATTGGTTATTCAATTCCAGTTGGAGGCCCTCATTTAATGAATTTGCAATAGGTGAGTATAATTTGCCCATTTGGAAGACAATTTGCCAATGGAACCAGAATTCGAGCGATGAAACTTCCCAACTCGTATCTTAACGATGCCATGGGGATTGATGGTGGCAGGACTAAAACCTTCTTTCTGCCCTCAAATTGCTCCCGAGTCAAACCAAGTGATAGGGTGTCAATCTCCATCCCATATAATATTTTTGGGATTACCTTTCCTATATAAAATCCTATCAATGGTTTAATGGAGAATTTACAATAAATGTGCATTTGGCATCAGCTGGTCACTTCATTTCGATTCTCTTAATAATTATCTCCTTACGTGAATGGGATATCAAATAAAAACCAAGATAAATGACCTTGCTCATAACTTCGATCTTAACACCATCCAGAAGTCAGTTAAATATAGTTTTTTTCACCCATTTTTACTGAACTGAATTATGCAGCATTTTATATATTTAATTATCAAATCATTTTTCTTAGCCTGCGCACTCATTGGCACTAACAAACGTTGTAGGCCAATCAGGTCCATATCTAAAAGAGCCACGTCATCTGCATAGGTGAGCCAATTTATAAATAGATCACCAATTTTTAGGTTAACTAATGATACACTTAGCAGCGCTTCCTGTAAGTCAGATAGATAAAGATTAAAGAGACAGGGAACAAGTCTACACCCTCGGCGTAGCCCCTTCGTAGTAAATATGGATTCCGTAAAATTTTCCTCAGTGTCTAGTCTGTTTTTCATTCTTGCACTTCATGGATAAATTCCAGAACTGATAACAGAGAGGGGGGTATTTTCCATTTCTTCAATTTGTGTTGAAGGCTTTTGAGAAATCAATCGTAGAAACCTACAACTGGGGACAAAACACCTCATTTGAAGATCATACCTTTTCTCG
The DNA here is from genome assembly GCF_040938575.1 of Ambystoma mexicanum. Lineage (NCBI taxonomy): Eukaryota > Metazoa > Chordata > Amphibia > Caudata > Ambystomatidae > Ambystoma > Ambystoma mexicanum. The sequence continues at coordinate 660,263,395 of NC_090935.1, read as the reverse complement.
CAAGACTGTGACCGCTAGGCCATTTAGAATAGTAGCCATCCTTTTTTCTGGAGCTACTTTGGAACTTTGATATACTAGTTTCTTGAGTCCAAGCTTCCAATTTTTCAAGAACCGGCGAAGCAAAAACTCTACTAGGGCTATCGGCCTGTAATTAGAAGGATCATCACAGTTCCCCTTTTTCAAAAATCGGTATGATTGATACCTTCCATTTTTCAGGCATTTACTGCTGTTCCAATATGTTGTTAAGCAGCATATCGAAAAGCGTTGCCCACATTTCTTTTCAATGTGAAGTTCGCCAACCCATTTGGCCCTAGAGGATGATGCATTTGTAATCGCGCGTTCTGTCTTCTCTATCAAATTGTAGTTCCGAAGCTGCCTGGTTTGAATAGCCTATAGAAGGTTTTGTTTCAGCATTAACTTTTAGCTAGTGTAAGTGACAATCTGCCTCACTGATCCCACCCCATGCAACTCTATTTGAGAAGTGCATAAGTTGTTGAAGCCCACAAATTACATCTATCATTTTTACATAACATATTCAACATTAAGTCCCCTTTCCTTAGTGCCATTGTGAATTTGTGATTTCGCATCAAATTTATATAACTTCACCATATATATATATATATATATATATAACTCACATTCTCCATGTGATTTAAGGAAAGTTGTTGCAGTTGCTGCTGATAGATTTGTTTTTTCCTTGCCCATACTTCCTGGTCAAATCTATGTTAATGATTAGATTTAGGTGACTGTAAATCTTTAAGCATTTCTTGCTCCCAAAGGAAGTTCTTAAAGTTTGACCTTGAACAGGCTATACTCAAGTCACTCACGGAAGTAAGAGCAACAGCCTCTTCCATTTATTTCATCAAAGTTATACCACCTTTGTTAAAGAAGATGTATTCTATTTCATTTCCTGCACAATCTATTGTCAGGCCTTGTAACTCCATGCGCTCTTCCAAGGAAGAAGTTATTCTCTTTTTCCTCTTCTAATTGGCAGGTACTGCTCTGTCCTCTGGTGCCACGCTCCTCCCTGATGCATGTCTACGGAGGGTTTCAGCAGGTGTCCTGCCTGCGAGAGTCCCTTCCCTACGTCTGACCCCCACACACTCTGCCGCTGGTGGCTTCGGCAAACCATGGCTGGGACAGCTGTACCGCGTGCAACACCCTGACACCGCGTTCTCTGAAGAATAGGTTGGTCAGGTGGAGAAAGTTCTTTGAAAGGTCACCTCCAGAGGACCTCAAAGCAGATGTGAAGAGGAAGACAAGGCCCAAGGTAGGTGCTCTGTTCTCTGGACCCCGTAAAGGCAACTCCTTCCCAGTGAAGCGCCCAAGCGGGATGGACCAACCAGGTCCTAAATAAGACCAAGGCTACTCCAGCTACCGGCCTGCAGGCCGAGGGGCCACAAGATCCTACCACTGAGGGGCCATAAGGCACTATTACAGGGCCCAGTCCTGAGCGGCTTTGCCCTATCACCGGATCCATGTCTGAGGGGGGCGCCTGTATGTAGCACTACCGGTACCTGGCTGAGGGCAATCTGCCTCCCAGGTCTTGACCTGGGGTGCAGGGAAGGTCCCAACCTTCACTCTCCAGCGTGCAGGTGGAGACAGGACCCAGCTCACCAATCACCACGCCCCAGGCACGTAGCGCGGAGCAAACCAAAATGGCAGCCCACCCCATGCCTCTCCCATTAAGAGATCAGGCAGGGGAGCGCAAATTCAGATGGGATTGGACAGCGCCTCTTACCAAGTCCACGTCCTAGCCCTCCACTTCACAGGGAAGATGCGCCTCCCCCAGTTTGGTGAGACAATGCCTGCCAAGGACACCACAGCATCATGATGTGGTCCATATGTCTTCTGGAGCCCCTACACCATTAAGCGCACCACCTGCATGTGAGGATAGGTTCTTTGAGGAGTTCCTCGCCCTCATGAGATCACCACAGATGGGTACCATCCTCAGAGATGTAATCAGGGACATGCTCCCTCCGGTTCAGCCCCAAGCTCCTGCTGAGGTCTAGCCCTTGGCTCCCATGGCTGTGGCAATCATGGCAGCTCAGATGGAATCTACAGTGGCCCACATTGACACCTCAGGCAGAGCCATATTCATCGTCACCGAAATGAGGACGGCTTGGCTCAGGTCAACGAAATTCAAACCAGATGTGCAGGAACGCATTCTCGACCTGCCCTTTGAGGGGGAAACCTGTTCCACTGTACAACAGACGAGGAACTAGACAAGAAAAAGAGTAGCTCCCAGACAGCTAAATCCTTGTCTATCTTAACTAAGTCCACACCCAAGACCTACAGCCAGACTCACCAGTGCTCAGACAAGGGTCGGTCTTTCGGAGGCTTCAGGGCCTTCCAAAAGCTCTAGGCAACCTGACCGGTCTCCGAGCCAACACAGGCGCAAACCGTACAAGGTGGCTAATGATGTTTTTCCTGTCCCCCTCCTCAGCACCAGCCTCAGACGGAAAGAAGTTATGATGGGTCCGTCCGGATCCATGAGTCTCCAGTGAGTGGCAGGCTTGCCCTTCACGTACACTCCTGGCGGATAAGGTTTGCGGACCTGTGGATCCTCTCAGTAGTGTCCACAGGCTTCGGCTACTAATTCCTCAGTTTCCTCCTTCCTCCCCTCTGCTGCTTCCTGGGACAGCAACTCTGTTGACGGAAATGTGCTTGCTCATAGCAAGCCAGTAGGTGGAGAAAGTCCCAGCTTCTCAGCGAGAGAGGGGCTTCTATTCCCGGATATTCACCATACACAAAAAGAACCAGGCTGGCCTGAAAGTTGTGTTGGACCTTTCTTCCTTGAACCTTTCCCTGCCCCTCCAAGTTCAAGGTGGTTACCCCCCTGCCTTCATTGCTGAGACTGTGTAGGGGAGACTGGATGTGCTCCCTGGATGTGAAGGATGCTTACTTGCATTTGGGAACCCCATCGGTCCATCCTGCGGTTCCGGATCATGGTTTTTCACTTTCAATACAGAGTTCTACCCTTTGGACTAAACCTGGCCCTGAGGTTCTTTACAAGACTAATGAATGCGGTGGCAGCTCTACTCGGGGCACCAGGCCACAACATTTATCCATACCATACCTCGACGACTGGCTAGTCAGGGCGGAGTCTATGGAGGCAGTACATCACACGGCTACCACCCTCATGCATACCCTATACGATCTGGGATTATCTATCAATCTCAAAAAATCACAGCTACTGCCCACCAGATTCTGACATTTCTGGGTCTTATATGGGATACAAAGACAGGGAGGATCTTTCCCTCAACTGACAAGATTGCGGCAATGAAAAGGACTACGAGGCACTTCCTCAACAGAACAGTAACCTCAGCCTGGTGGTACCAGCACCTGCTGGGAATAATGGTGGCATGCCTCCTGCTGTACTGCATACGAGACTCAAGATGAGGAGGCTGCAGCTTAATTTCTCAGCTTCCTGGAATCAGGAGAAGAGCTCTCAGACGGAGCGAGTCCACATACCACAGCATTTCCACCAGGACCTAGTCTGGTGGGGGTACATACACCAACATGCAGGTATGCAGGCCATTCTGGCAGTGTTTACCACAGGTCACCATGACCACAGACTCCCTAGAGGTAAAGGGGGGGGCTTCCCTGGAAAACCACAGCTTCCATGGAATCCGGTCTCCTCAGGAGCAGCTTGAGCACATCAATTGGCTTGAGATGATGGCCATCTGGCTTGCTCTCAATGCCTTTCTCCACATGATCAGCAGCAAATTGGTCTTCATCCAGACAGACAGTTACACCTGCATGTACTACATCAAGCAGGGCGGTACCAGGTCCCCGCCTCTCTGCAGGCTTTCGATAGACCTCTGGGAGTGGGCACTGTCGAGCAATATTCCCTTGTCAGCGGTCCAGCTTCCTGGGGAAGCCAACCTGGAGACAGACAGACTCAGATTGGGGATGGACAATTACAAGTGGCAGTTGAATGAAGAAGTCCTCCAGGCACTCTTCAGCCCCTGGGGCCACCCTCAGGTGGACCTATTTGGCACCAGTTCCACCAGGAGATGCCCTCAATTTGCCTCATGGCTGGGGCAGGGCAGGGGCTCGTTGGGCGACGCAATGCGGATCCCATGGAACAACATGAACACGTACGCTTCCCCCCTCCCCACTCCTTTGGTTCACAAGGACATCTGCAGGATCAGGGAGTCTCGGAGCCTCCGGCTCATCCTGGTAGCACCATGGTGGCCAGTGAGACCCTGGTTCTCGGTACTCCTCCCTCTGTCGGATCAGCTCATGGTGGGCCCAGCCCACTTACTCTTCCCAACAGGGGGGCACAGTGGTTCACCCTGCTCCGCAGAAGTTAGCCCTCACAGCTTGGTTCCTGAACAGGTTGCCATGAAGCCTACACACCCATCACGGGATAAACTGGCTATCATACAGGGGACTAGAAGTGACTCCACCAGGAGTCAATAAAAGAGCAAGTGGAATAGGTTCTGTCACTGAGCAGAATCAAAGAAGATTGATCCATTAACAATGCTTGCTGGATGATGATCTATCCTTCTCAGCGCATCTGGCTCATTCAGGAGTGCAGGTGGACATATGCCGGACATATCTAGCGGCCATAGGGGCCTACAAGAGCTTTGGTGACGATATCTTCTCATCCTCCAATCCGGTGGTTAAGAGACACCTGGTGGGTCTAACCAGGTTATATCTGCTTCTCAAACAGCCACATCCAGCCTGGGACGTTAATGTGGTGCTCAGCGCCCTGGCGCACAAACCATTCAAGCCCATGGTGTCCGCGGACATCAAACTGGTTACCAGTATAATGGCCGGGCTGGTGGGCGTTACATCGGCACAACCTATCAGCGAAATTCAGGCCCTAGTGGCTTAAGAGCCCTACACAACATTTCACTGTGACAAGGTGGTGCTCAAAACGCATCCGGCCTGTCTTCCTAAGGTCGTCTCCTCCTTTCACCTAAACGAGTAGATAGTACTCCCAGCTTTCTTTGCTGACCCAAAGGATGAGGCCCAGAAGTTATTGCCTTGTCTGGATATCATGCGTGCCCTAAGATTTTATCTGGACAGGACTAAGAGCTTCTGTAAATCGGATGCACTGTTCATTACATTCGAAGGATCAAAACCGCGTTATCAAGCATCCAAGGCTTCTATAGCAAGGTGGATGGCTATGGCCATCAAACAGGAGTAGAGGGGCAGTAAGAGCCTTTGCCAGCAAACATGCACGCCCATGCCATCAGAGACAAGGCCACGAGGGTAGCTTCCCATAGACATGTACCATGGCAGACTATCAGCAAGGCGGCTATGTGGGCTACCCCTCTGCCTTTTGCAAGCACTACTGCTTGGATGCCAGCACCAAGTCAGACACAACGTTTGGCCAGGCAGTTTTGAAGAACTTGTTTTCTTAAAGAGGGGCAACTGTCCTCCCTGGGGCTGCATTTAGTTGTAATCTCCCATACAGTATGGAGGAAAGGGGACAGGACGTAGGAGTAATTATAAGTACTCCTACGTCCTGTCCCCTTTCCTCCATACTGCATGGGCGTCTCTCGCTAGGGACGGTAGCCGGAACCTTTTTCACCAGAAAAAATCTTCCCCTTTAAATTTAGAGGCGCGTGGGGGTGTGGCCCTGGGAGAATGCGCTCCTCTGACTCCACCCATTGGTGCCATTCCCCATTCCCTTTTTCTGCGTTGATGGGAACGGAGCGCTTTCACCAGCGCCCCTGGGTTTGGCTACGACCTTGTAATGCCACACACTTTTCCCCGGATACTTTCTTTTGTCTTCTGTTTTTTGGTCTTAATCAGGTAGTCGGTTCTCTGGCGTCCAGCCTGCGAAGGGCTCTTCCCTACATCTGTCCCCCATGCTCTTTGCCTCCGCTGCCTTGGCCCTGATCACAGCTAGGAGGGTTGTACCACGTGTGACACGCTTACACTGCGTGCTCTGAAGAACAGGCTATCTCGTTGGAGGGAGCTCTTCGAGAAGTCGCCTCCAGAGGACTTGAAGGACTTCCACAGGCACAAGCCAAGGCCTAAGGTAGAGCCGCTTTTTTCCATCGCACCCTGCAAGGGCGACTCCTTCCCAAGGAAATGCCAGAGTGAGAGGAACCGGTCAGGTTCTCACACCAGCACTGGTACCAAGGCTACTTCAGCTACCGGCCGCCAGGCCGAGGGGTCATTTGATCTTTCCGGGGTCAGTGCTGAGGGACTAGTACCGGACAGATGTCTGAGGAGGTGCATGTATGCAGCACTTCCAGCATTTCGGCCGAGGGCAACATGCCTACCAGGCCCCGTTCTGAGGTGCAGGATAGGTCTCATGCTTCACCACCAAGAGTCCTGGAGGAGGCCGGGCCCAGCGAGGCGAGCACCACGACTTTGGCATGTGGCACGCAGCCTGACAAAATGGCCACCATGCCAGACAATATGGCCACTCGTCTGATACTGGCCCTTGGTGCGAAGTAGGTGGGAGAACGAGTTTCAAGGTGGGACTGGTCTCAACCGGGTATTTGGCCTACTGCTTATCCATCAGCAGTGCAGGGCACATTTACCCGCAACCGGCAAGATGGAGTACGCACCGGCCCCAGCAGCCACCCGCTACCCCATCAATACCACCCCATGGGCCTGTGAGGGCAGGTTTTTTGAAAAGATGCTCACACTCATGAGGTCTCCTTAGATGGGGGCCATCCTTGGGGATGAGATCAGGGACATGCTCCCTCCGGCACCTCCCCCTGTGCCTATAGTCATCCCTCCTATGGCTCCAGCAGGGCAGGACCCCGCGCAGCCCCTGCTGCCCATAGCGGGTCCTTCGATTCCGGCTCCCCTGCCTCCCACAGTTCAGGCGGTTCCACACCAGCCTCTGCAGCAGCCACCGGCTCCATTTCCTACGCTGAAGCCTTTGAGGCCAGCAACCCTCCACTCGCACCGGACCAACCGGACAATCTGGTGGACACTGACGAGGAGGAGGAGGACCATGGCACGCCATCCTCAGCCAAGGGCTTTCATGAACGACACTCAGGTTTGGCTGAATATTTGGGGCTTCTTCAACCTGAAGTCGAACAACCAGAGGTGGGGGTCCTATCCGAGGTCCTCACTCTATGCCGTGCGGCAGGGCCAGGGATCCCGATGTAGAAGGACGTTGTCGTCATTTGCCAAAAAAGGGATGGCTTAAACCCCATTTCGGCCCAGCTTGTCAACCGGCGCCTCGACGCCAAGTATAGGCAATCAGAGGGGGGATCCACTCTTGCTGTCGGCACACCCTCAACCGCACTCTTCAGTGATCGCTGCTGCATCACTCTACTCCAAACATCAGTTGTCCCTAGCGCTTCTAGGCAAGGAGGAGAAGATCTTGGAGGCTTATGGGAAGAAGGTTTATTCCAACACCTCACTGCTCCTTCGTCAATCCAACGCAGACAGCATGCTGGCAGTCGTTAACTAGAGGCTTTGATGAGAAATAGCTGACTTCCTTCCAGAACGTCCAGTGCAAAGCCAGGCACGTTTCAAGGTGGGGCTGGCAGAAGCTACATTTGTGGTGCAGGATATCATGGAGTCCACTGTGGTGCACATTGACACCTCAGGATATGCCATCTGCATTGCCATGGACTTGAGAAGGACTGCCTGGCTATTGTCTACCAAATTCAACCACGATATCCAGGAACGCATATTGGACCTTCCATTCGAGGTTGGCGACCTCTTTCATTCCACCACTGAAGAGGAGCTAGATAAAAAGAAAAACAATTCCCAAACTGCGAAGTCTTTATCCTCACGAAGGTCACGCCCAAGGCGTACACCCAGTCGCATCAACGCTCCGACAAGGGGTGGGCTTTTGGCGGGTTCCGGGGCTTCCAAGAACGGAGGTCGAGACAGCCTGACCGTTCTCAGAGTCAGCACCGGCGCAAATGGCAGAAGGGGGTACAGCCAAGGGCTTCTTTCAGTTCCCCTCCTCAGCACCAGTCTCATACGGAAAGAAGGCATGACTCGCCCCTTCAGATCCATGTGTCTCTGTGGAGGGGCAGGCTTGACCTTCACGCACAGTCTTGGCGTTCGAGGTTCTCGACCCCTGGGTCCAATCCGTAGTGTCTGCGGGCTACCGTCTACCGATTTCTCTCTCTCCCTCGCCCTCCTCCTCCCCTCAGGTTGGGACGACAACTCTGTTAGCGGAAATGCGGTGCTCATAGAGAGACAGGCAGTGGAAGAAATCCCAGCCTCCCAGAGAGGCGTGGGCTTCTACTCCAGGATTTCACCATACAAAAGGAGAACCAGGCTGGCCTAAGAGTTGTGTTGGACCTCTGCACCCTGAACCTCTCACTCCCTCTTCAAAAAGTCAAGATGGTTACGCCAGCACTCATTGCGGAGACACTGTGCAGGGGAGACTGGATGTGCTCCCTAGATCTGAAGGATGATTATCCACACGTCCCAATTTGGCAGCCTCATCGGTCCTTTCTACGGTTCAGGATCATGGGTTCCCATTTCTAATGCAAGGTTCTAGCCTTCGGCCTCAACACAGCCCCCTGGGTATTTACCAGTCTGATGAATACAGTGGCAGCCCTCCTCAGGGTCCAAGGCCACCATGTCTACCCATACCTGGACGACTGGCTCATCAGGGCGAGATCCCAGAGGCGGTTCACCACACTTCCTCGGCCCTTATGATCACACTCCACAAGCTGGGTGTCATGACCCCTGCCCTTGGCCCTGGCAGTCAGGCCACCTGGGCTGCACCACGGTCTTCCATTGTTACGCTCACCTGGTATCCACAGGGATGCCACCCAGCCGGGTTACTCGCTGGTATTCTTCTCAGCTTTGCCCTGATGTGGACTGCGGGGAAGGTTCTGCCTGAAAATACAGGAGGACTGTGTACAAGACTGACCGACTGGGGTAAGTATCCTCCCTCCACCCCCGTGTGATTTCAGTCCCTCTGGCGCCCTCTCCTCACCTTGTTGTAGAATTAGGCGTGCTCTCCATCCTGCCTTCTTTGCAGGGGCGCATTGCCTTTCATGGGCGAGTGCGGTCCAGTTACTTCACTGACGTCGGCCCGTTTGATATTGTTCAGGTAGGTCTTATTGCTGTTCTTTAGTTTTGTTGCTATCCTGCATGCCTTTCTTTGCTTAAAATGTCTCTTTTTTTCTCCCTTAGGTATGCAGAGCTTCAGCGCGGCGTACTGGCTTGGTTGAGCCCTGCTGGTAAATGATGGCGCATTAAGAGCGCTATGATGCGGTAAGTAAGCGCTATGCGCAGCGCTGCAAAAACTTGCCTTTGCTAACCTGTGTTTTCCTTCCTTGTAGGTCGCAGTGTTCTTCAGCGTGAGTGGAATGTCCGGAGTGGTGCCAGCCAAGAGGCGACCAGCCAGGTAAGCCTTTTGAGCAGTTCGTAATTTGTAAATGTCTCTACTGCTTTCTTCAATGTTGCCTCTATCTTCCTCTTTCAGGTCGTTCTGTCCGGGAGGCATGCAGATTCGAGGAAGCTGTTCTCAGTAGCTGCGAGTGTTTAAAGATGAAGACTGCAGGTAAGATGCTGCTGCTAATGATGTTCCTTTTGTTTCCTTGCAGGTTCTGCTTCTCCGAGGTTCGAGGGAATAGCTGGACACGGTGAGCATCACGTTGCAAGCTGCAAAGTAACGCAAAGCGTGTTGTCTTGCTCAGGTGTGGTTTAGCCCCAACAAAATGGTCCAGGTAAAGTAGTCCCTAGGCTACCACACCCAAAACACTAGACCGCATAGCTTGGTTCTTACGAACCAAGCTATGTGGATGCCTCCATGTTGGCTGACAATGCAATAAAGTAGTTCACAAGCACATTGTTTTTCATGGTGTATGAGCCTGACACCATAGGCGCCAGAACTGGCCACATAAGGGCCTTTGAAGAGGATGCCAGGCTCTAGAGGCCCGAGTCCTGACTCCACCTGGCCAATGGGTTTGCCAGAAGGGGTTTTGGGCGAGGGTCATGACATCCATCATGGCCCCAAGGGCCTCATCATATCCCCCATTACTCTCTTGGAGTCAGTCCTGGCGCCTTTGGCACCAGGCTCATATAGGAACTGGGAGAACTGGAACTCACAATGGCAGTTTCACAACATGGATGCCCCCACATTGCTCAGTTCCAGAACTGAGCCATGCGGTCTAGCATTTAGGGTGTGGTCAGGCCTGGGTGCACCTGGGATACCTGCAGGCTATATAAGCCACGTCCAAGCTGGAGAACATGCTTCGTGTTGCTCTGCTGGTCGCAGCGTGACGCTCACCACGGTCTGTCGGATCTTCCTCAGCATTCCGGGCCCGATACCTGCAAGAACAAGAAAACAAGTACACCGCTAGCATTCGTTTACCTGTTAGCGAGCCCTGCTCCTGTGATCCGCTCCAGAATCCCGAACATCCAGCATTGCAGCGAACGCTCGCTCTCTCTCCTGGAAGCTGCAACCTGGGGAAATTAGAGAAGCAGCATTAGTAAGCATTATTTCTTCACTTTTAAAAACAAAATCAAAAGGCGCACGCTTACCTGAATTGGACTTGCTTTTGGCTCACTTCCATTCTGGGCCTTTCAATGACCTGCAAGAAGAAAGACAAGGCTGAGTAACACGCATAAGTGCTTGAAGGTGGTTCGAACAACACCTTACTCACCGCTCTCCATCTTCTCGGCAACATACAGTCTGGAACATCACGGCGGCCTGCAAGAAAGGGACAACACAGGTTAGCACAAGAAAAGCACCTAGCGCCGTGCTCCGCGCTTTCACTTACCATCTTGTGTACAGCCCCAGCCAGCACGCCATCACCAGAACTCCTTCAGCACCTAAGAAAGAAGGAAAGACATTAATAGAAGCAATTACAAATAAAGGACAAGCTGTCAAAACAGCAGACTTACCGGACGAACTGAGTCGCAGCAGGTCTGGACTCTGAGGGGCCCGCACCAGTGAAGCAACTAGGTTGCGACGCGCCCATCCACAACGCACCCCTGCACAGAACAGCAGGACGGAGAGCACACCATACCAAAAACCAAGGTGAGGAGAGCACTAAGGGGTCGTTGGGTTCGCAAGGGAGGTGGGCTCTGGGCTAAAAGGGACTATAAACTAAAACCTAAACTCCTGTGTTTTCAGACCTGGTCCTCAACCGGACAAGAGTCCAAGGGAGTGGGCCCAAGGTCGGAAGCAGTCCAGCCAGATTGGGTGGCATTCCCGTGGATACCAGATGAGCGTTACACTGGGGTTTTCTATCATCCTCAAGAATTATCAGCTGCAGCCTACACAGAGCCTGCTCTTTCAGGGCCTCATCTGGGACACAAGCTCCAAGAGAGTTTTCCCCTCAGAGGACAAGATCACGGCCATCAAGAGGGCCACAGGTCCCTTTCTCAGCAGAGAGGTGACCTCAGCCCGATGGTACCAGCATCTATTGGGTATCATGGCAGCGTTCCTACTAGCTGTACTCCACACGAGACTCAAAATGAGGAGATTACAGCTGCACTTCGCAGCCTCATGGAATCAGGAGTGGAGCTCCCAAGCGGAGCTTGTCAGCATTCTTTCCTTTCTCCACCCGAACTTGCCTGGTGGTCCACGCACTGCAACCTGCGGACAGGCAAACCCTTCCGGCAGGCAGCACTGCAAGTCACCATCACCATGGATTCCTCTCTGGAAGGCTGAGGCGCTAGCCTGGACAACCACAGCGTCCATGGCATTTGGTCCCCCCAGGAGCAGGAGGCCCATATCAACTGGCTGGAGCTGAAAGCTATCTGGCTTGCTCTCAAGGCTTTCCTACCGCTTATCTGTGGCAAGGTGGTCCTCATTCAAATTGACAACTCCACCAGCTCGCATTACATCAACAAGCAGGGTGGCACCAGGTCCCCCTGCTGTGCAGTCTAGCGGTCAGCATATGGGAGTGGGTCCCAGAGAACAACATCTACTTGCCGGGGGAGTCCAACCTGGAGGCGGACAGGCTCAGCAGACTGTGAGCGGACAATTACAAATGGCAATTGAACGATCAGGTCCTGCTGGGGATCTTCAGCAGATGGGGGAATCGTCCGGTGGATCTCTTTGCCACCTGGTTCAACAGGAAGTGCCCTCAGTGCGTGTCTTGGGAGGGGCAGGGCCCCGACTCGCTGGGCGATGCCTTCTAGATACAGTGGAAAAACATATGCATTTCCTCCTACTCCCCTCTTCCATAGGGTGATCTGAAAGATAAGAGAATTGTGTCACCTTCTCCTCATTCTGAGAGCTCTGCGGTGGCCGGCGAGACCATGGTTCTCAGAGCTGCTCAGCCTCCCAGACAGACCTCCCATTCACCTGCTATTGGGCCTGGCTCACCTTCTCTCGCAGCAGGGTTATCCAGCCCGCCCGGCAGAAGTTAGCCCTTACAGCGTGGTTCCTGAACAGTTCACACTAAAGCATCTGAGTCGGTCACAGGCTAACCTAGACATCATTCAGGGCGCTAGGAGCCATGCTACTAGGAGCCAGTACAAAAGTAAATGGACTAGGTTCTGTCACTGGGCGGACTCTAATGAGATCGACTCCCCCTTACTTGCACGTTGGACGACGTGCTATCCTTCTCTGCTCACCTCACACACTTGGGTGTGCAAATAGACACATGCCGCACCTACCTGACAGCCATAGGAGCCTACCAGAACTCTGAGGAAGAGGTCTTCTCTTCCTCCAACCCAGTGGTTAAGCGACATCTGGCGGGCCTCACCAGGCTCTACCCGCCCATCAAGAAACCACACCCTGTGTGGGACCTCAATGTTGTGTTGGGTACCCTTGCGCCCAAACCTTTTGAACCAATGGCCTCTGTGAACATCAGGCTTGTCACCATTAAAACAGCACTGTTTGTGGGTCTTACGTCTGCGGCGTAGGGTTAGCGAGATCCAGGCATTGGTGGCCTCAGAACCATACACTACCTGTCACAGGGATAAGGTGGTCCTGAGAATGCACCCCGCGTTCTTACCTAAATTAATCTTGTCCTTCCATCTTAATAAGGAGAGAGTGTTACCTACTTTCTTTGTGGATCCTAAGGACGATGCTCAAAGGGTCTTGCACTGTCTGGATGTCAGACGTGCTCTGAAATTCTATCTGGACAGAACCAAGAGCTTCCACAAGTCGGATGCTCTCTTGTCACCTTCGGGGGGGTCAGAGCCGGGTTAACAGGCTTCCAAGGCCTCTATAGCAAGGTGGATGGTTTCAGCCACCAAGGAGGCCTATGAGAGGCAGCACAAACCACTCCCATCGAACATGCATGCCCACGCTGTCAGAGCCAAAGCCACGGCAGTCACATTCCAGAGGTAGGTCCGGTGGCAGGTCATCAGCGGGGCGGCCACCTGGGCCATCCCTTTGGCCTTCTGCAAGCACTACTGTTTGGATGCCGGCTCTAGGTCAGATGCGGCTTTCGGACAGGCGGTACTAAGGAATTTGTTTTCTTAGAGAGGGTCACCTGTCCACCCTGGGGTTACATTCAGTTGTAATCGCCCATGCAGTATGGAGGAAAGGGGACGGTACGTAGGAGTAATTATAAGTTACTCACCGTAGTGACTAACATACTCCTAGTCCATAGTCCCCTTTCCTCCATACGTCACACCATCCTCCCCCTAATAAAACTGGTGTCATTAGACAATTGTAATATTGTTGACGCGTCAATGGGGACTGAGGAGTGGTGCTGGTGGGCGGAGTCAGGGGAGCGCATGCTCCCAGGGCTGTGCCTCTAAAATTAAAGGGAAAGAAGGTTTTTTCTGGTAAATAAGGTTCTGCCTCCCGTCCCTAGCGAGGGATGCCCATGCAGAATGGAGGAAAGGGGACTATGGACTAGAAGTACATTAGTCACTACGGTGAGTAACTTCTAATGTACACACTGTAGTGACTATAATGTACTCCTAGTCCATGGTCCCCTTCCCTCCATACGTCCCACCATCCTCCCCCTTAATAAAACCTGTGTCATTGGGCAATCTTCATATGGTTGACGCGTCAAAGGGGACTGAGAAGTGGCGCCGTTGGGCGAAGTCGGGGAGGTGCATGATCCCAGGGCCGTGCCCATGCACATCTAAATTTAAAGGGGAAGATGATTTCTTCTGGTGACAAAGGTTCTGTTTCCTGTCCCTAACGAGGGACGCCCATATGGTATCGAGGAAAGGGGACTGTGCACTAGGGGTACGTTAGTCACTACGGTGAGTAACTTATCATTTCACTCACATCAGAATGCTTAACTTGTAATGAGATACATTTGTCAAATAACACTTTGGATGAGACTATATCATTGAGGATCCCCACCTCTCTTCCAGGTGACTTTAGGCGGCAGGTCACCCATTACATTACCGTTCGCTATTGTCATACCCCATTCCTCAAACAAGGCTTGCCACCTTTTCCCTTAGAGGACATGATGATTTTTTTCCACCATCCAGACAGTATGAATTTAAATCACTGGCCAGAATTACATGGGTGGTACTTTAAGGCTCACCAATTTCCCAACAAATCAGACAGGGCATTCAAAAATGAATCCAGTGTACTTGTCGCTGTGTTCCAATATAGGTTCACCAGCAGTGTGCGTTGGATATTATCAGGATGGCTAAACTTGGCTTCTACTGCCAGGATTCCAGGGACATTTTCTGTAATTATATTGGTGAATTTAGTACTTGTGTTTCTGATCGCTATTAATAGGCCTCCTGATGGCCTTCCCACGTTTGGCTTGGAGGCCTGCTGGATTGTTGTAAAACCATCCCTCCAAATTTGTGTGGCAAGCCATGTTTCTTGAAGTAAGATTACATCTGATTTATCAAAAAAGGATTTTGCTCATGATCTCGCATAGATTGAATCTTCTGGTATTCTATGCTAGAAGCTGCAAACTGTCAAAGCCTATTAATTCCCCCAACAGGACTTGTCAGTTCTTGCCTCAACATGTCCAACAGACTCATCCAGTTTATTTGGTTACTGGGATCTACTCTAGAATCCATGTAATCAGAAGCTGAGCCCGTCCATGCAGAGCTGTCCTTAATTTCACTATTTCCAGGCATATCTGTCACAGCTGCCCATTGGTCGCAGTGGCATCGAGGATGTAGAGGGCAGCAAACAACCCATAACAAGGTTGTTTCTCTCAGAGCAAGGTGTGTGCCATCATGTTTTGCTGCAAGCGTTCCAGTTTATTTCCAAGATTGGGTAAGATGATAGTTTTCCTACTGCTCGCTTGTCTCCTATTGTGCTTCTTGCTCCTCCTGTATTACCGCTCCATTCATTCCTAATATCCCATTTGCCTGGGCACCCTTGCCTTCTGAATCCCTTAATGGCCTCTGTCATTCTGCCCTCAGTGCTCTCGCTCTTCTCATCCTCTACTTGGTTCTCTTATGCTAATCTTTGGGGGTGCCTTTTCCCACTCACATTATTGGCATTCATTGTGGAACCAAATCTATATGACCTTGGCTCTTGTTACTCCTGCAGCAAGAGTGCCTGCTTCATTGTTATCTATCTACTTGGAGAGGGTTTTTATGCCTTTGGGCTTTTCCCTCTGTTTTTTTGGACATATCCTTCCTGCCCGCTGCTCTGTCCTCCGTATTGCCATATAGTAGGCCATTGTGGCGGCAGGCCAGGATAGGCCCTTCCTCTACGAAGAGAGAGACTTTGTGACAAATTAAGGACAAAGAAAGAGAAAACTAAAACTCCAGAAAGGATCAGACTCGGTGAAAGTTTGCAACGCCAAAAGGATTCTGTCATGATGGCTCAAATGCAGGAGTTAATTAATGCCGTTCAAGGACTTTCTGCGGAAGTGCAGAACTTAAAGGCAGAGAATAGCACATTACAAACATGACTGCAAGAGACTCCTTGTCCTATGATGCTCCCGTAGGTGGACTCACTTCTGGAAAATGTGATGGGACTCCAGGACGTTTGAAGGAGTTCCTGGACTCTGTACTGTCCATTTTCTCTTCAGGGATATAACCTTTGCAAAGACGAGGCAAAAATAGGCTTCATGCTTTCTAACTTGTCTGGCAATGCATTGTCATGGGCTACACCTTTGGTGATATCTGCAAGTCCTCCTGGAGCTTCCAATGCGGCCTTCACTCAGGCTCTCAAAGACATGTTTGAGAGACAAGAGTTGACTTTCAATGAATATGAATCACTCTTAGACGTCCGACACAGGAACATGGAGGTTTTGACCTATGTCACAAAATTCAAGCATCTGGCATTAGAGGCAGGATGGCCAGAATCTGCCCAATATGCCAGTTTCCTTAGAGGATTGGCAGAGAAAATCAAGGATTAATTGTCACGAGTCCCATGTCCTCCCTCCTTGGCTGAACTGATCTTGGCTGTGTTACAGCTAGAGTACCGACAACATGAAAGAAAGAAGAATCAAGGTTCTACTCTCGTCAAAACCCATCGCCAACCGCAAGGGACTCCACTATTCAGGATGAACCAATGCAGATAGGTTTGGCCAGAGGACCACTAACCCTAGCCGAAAGACAAAGAAGGAGGGATCAAGGTCTCTGCCTGTATTGTGGTACCAAGGGTCATCTCCTTTGAGACTGCCCAGAAGTCCTCCCAGGAAACAGGGAAACTCCAGACCCTGGCCCTAGTGGGGACAGGTGACAGGGGTGCTGTTGTTAGTACCTACATCCATATTGCTGCATTCAAAGAACTCATGGATAATTGTCTTATGGTCCTTCAAGTAGTTCTTCAAGAACCCAATAAAGGCCCTTTAACAGTTCTTGCATTGTTAGATTGTGATGCTGCAGGCATATTCATGGATAAAGAATGGGCAAAGAATCAGGGGATTCCCTTAGTGGAGAGGAAGGAAGCTCAACTGGTCGAAGGAGTAGACAGCTGTCCATTATGTTCCGGCCCCATCACAAGACACACCATTCCACTTCGGATGGACATTAACCACCATAAAAAAGAACTGGTCTTTGATATCATTTAAGCAGCCCATTTCCCTCTTGTTCTATGGATACCATAGTTGCGGCATCACAATCTGCTTATAAATTGGACATATAACACAGTACAGTTAATTTCTCTCCCCTATGTAAGGAGAAATGTTACCAATCTCGAGGCACTGTTGGTATGGGACTTACGTCAGTTCAGGGGCCTGGTCTTCCCTGCCCGCTTGTACAAGAAGTTACCAAAATTCCAATTGCATACCAAGAATATCTGTAAGTGTTTAAAGACAAAAGACCATGAGAACTCCCGCCTCATCGCCCAAAAGACTTTTCTACTGATCTCAAACCAAACACAGTGGTTCCGTTTGGGAGAATGTATTCCCTCTCTGTGCTGGAAAAGAAGACCAATACCATGATGACAATTGAGCAAATGGTCTAATCAGGGAATCTAAGTCATCCTATAGAGGAGGAGTCAAGTACCCCCACTCCACCTGCCCATTGCTTAATTTGTAAAAAAATAAGTGCCAGTGCCCAAAAAATATTGGCCCCATAATGCCAGGCGCGGCGCCGTCCTCAGCTCGGGCGCTGCGCCAACCTTAGCGCGGGCGCGCTGGCCATGCCAGTTCAGTGTAGACCTACCTAGATCGGCCCACCACCACCCCATCACACTGCTGCTGCTCCATGCCACATGTTTGGCGCTGCAGCAACTGCTGACACAGGCTAGTAGTAAATACTAAACTAAGACATGCTCCTCCTGTAATTGCGCCTCGATGCCCCCGGGCTGTGTGAGCGCTTTAAAAGTGCAAATAAATAAAAAAACATTCTGTTTCAGTCACTTTTGCACTGCATTTGTCACTACCCCTTTTGCCCCATCTGACAGTCTGTTAAAGTACACCAAGTATTGTTCATCGTTTACCTCCAGGAAGAGCACCCTCCCCTCAACCCGTTCTTCAGTCACCTCATCCAGGTGTTTTGTGTAATCAATTTACTCTCTAGCCCTTATCAGTCATCACATCTCATAAATGCACCCCCCTTCACCCTTCCTTCAAGTATGAGCGTGGTGTTGTATAACTTGGAAAAAGTCATTTCTGCAAGACATTGTTGTGAAATCAACAGCCTGTGCTACTTCTACTTTAGGGTCTCTTTCCACCTTAACACATATTAAAAAACTAAATATGTTTTGTCACCCAATATTCAGGAGCCAGAGGAGAATGCATATTCGGATATCTCCTTCCCACTGACATGTTCTTGACATACTTCACTAAACTGTGGGGTGTAATGGACACCCAACTCCCTATCAGAGGATTCCTATCTCAGGATTGCATGTGCTCTCACTCGGAGCACATGCTCGGAACGTATTGTACCCAGGTTAAGAGGCCACATCTGGTGTATAAACAACACATCAGGATAGAAAACATGCGCTGGAATTATGTAAAAAAAATGACAGCAAAAGACGGTTGAGAATTATACACAAATACTCAACTAGTGCTTTTATTTATGACGATAGATTAGTCGGCACATGCACCATGTTTATTCCCATGTAGTTTCCATGTGTGTACCTTTAAGCCTGAAATGGCATTTCAGAAGTTCGTCTCTGCATGGGCTTTTCTCGCGAAGTGCAGCTGGTTCAGTTTCAGGCCAATACGTGCACCGTTCCGGGTCCCCTCGCTGAAGCTCGTTTGTGAACTAATGCGGCCGATAACATTAAAAGGAAGAATGGAAACACCCAGGCAAAAATTCACATTTCATGTTTCGTTTAGATGAATGCTATCCAGGGTCATACTGGGGCATACAATTGTCTCGAGTCGGGCTCGGCACCAATTAAAAAGTGGCCAAAGTTGCAAACGACAATTCATTCCTTTTGTGACAGACACTAGTGGGACCACGTTGCCGCCCCTGCCCCGCCCCGTCTTGGGCTTTGCCCTGCCTTGCCTCAATCACTTAGGCTACCTTCCGTGGGGCCACCACCGCCACGGCCATGCTGAGCCTGATGATGACAAAAATAGGTGCGCGGCACAGCGGCCCCACGGAAGGTAAGATTTTAAAAGAAAAAACATATATTTGGGCGGCTGGGGCCCATCACTTTCGAAGTGATGGGCCACAGCTACCACTCAAAATAAGTTATTTCTTTTAAAACCTACCTTCTGTGGGGCGACCCCACGAAGGTCAGGTTTTCAAAGACAAAAGTAAAAAAAATACTTTTGGGCACAATCCATGGGCCCAGCCGCCCACGGCAGAGTCATCCGACTCAGTCTGCGGCAGTCGGCAGGCCGCTGGTCACAGAAATTGGCCAGGACCTGGCACTGACTGCAGTCAGCAGCACACTGCACACAGGTCATACAGACAGAAGCCTGGGCGCGGATGGGCCCCATGTGGAGTCCTGACTCCTGGGCAGTCAAGAAACCACCAGGGGACCGTGCCGCCGCCCGGGCCCCGACCTGGACCTTCCTTGCCTGATCACTTGACTGTGACAGTCTCAGGCTGCACCGCACGCAAAAATAAGTGACTTACCTGCTTTGCTGGCTGGGATTTGGTCTCCTGTCAGGCCTCGGGGTGAGGGGGGCCGGGTGCGCACTCTGGCACCCGCACAAATGAAAAAGCAGGCAGAGGGGGCCCCAGGAAGCAACTAGGCCGCACCACGCAGTGCAGCGGGGCAGGCTTTCTCTCTCTCACAAGTCAGGACCGATGACGCCACGCCTCGACACCTTCACTTCAGAGTAATTTGTGAAATGAAGGTGGTGTTGCGCTGCCTCCTGTGGCAACAAGACGTCACCATTGTAATTTCACTGGCTCAGAAGAACAGCCAATGAAAACTGCACATTCTGTGTTACTATACAGAATGTATCAAATACTGCATAGTAACAACAGAATGGTTGATTTCATTGGCTGTTGTCTGTAGCAGTTTGTTGGTCATTGCTATTGCTGCCCACCCCCAGGCCCAGCCAGCCATGGCCTGCAACCTGCAAGCACGAGAGAGATCGAGATCAGAATGACAAATCCCAATGATTTATAATCGAAGCAAAGCGAAGTGGATGAACAAATAAAGCAATTGCATGTGCGCTGGCCGCGCATGAGTTCCGGTGCCCAAAAAAAGAGTGCCGGTGTTGGGCACCGGCTACCACCCCCACAAATTAAGCAGTGCACCTGCCCCACCTACATTACCTGAAGCGTATGAACCTAAATATGTGACATACAGTGAACAGTTAAACCAGCAAAGAGAAGAGCCAGGGCTCTGTGCAGTACACATAAGAATACCTATACTTAAGAGAATATGGGAGGTAAAGTACCCATTGAGGAAACCATACTTATATCCAAGACAATATGATGGCCATTTGAACGAGATTCCTGATGAAACAAAGAAACTGAATGACCAGGATGAATGGTGACGTCATACAAAGTTGAATCGACACCCAGATAGAAAGATAACCAGACCAGAGAGGCAGACAATTTATAAAGAACAAAGAAGTACCAAGGATAAGTGACATCTTGGGATCCAGATGAAGAAACGTATGCCACAAACTTGATGAAGATATTTAGTTTAAACGTGTACAGATGCAATGAAACACAAGCAGCAAAGCAATAATGAAGCTAGCCACATGCTTAAATAGATTAGACCGTGGCAAGCACCAACATATACCCATATACCTCATAGATATATATGGATTAAGTGAAGAATTAATGTTTCCACTACGTATAAAGCAGTACAGAACAACGCAAGAAGGCCTCAGTTCAGTGTCACAGTTACAAAAAGCAATTGAATTAATCAGAATCTATTTCAGCTAAGGAGTTCACTGAGCCAAGAAAGCCAAGGTCTTCTCAAAATAGTGGTTGGCTGACATTAGATACAATTAACATGAAAGAACAGAAGCTCCTGTTTAGGAAGGTCAAGCAAAAACAAAAGACATCAGAGGACTATTGGAGAATAAAATCAAATACTCGAAAAGGCTCAAATCATGGTGTCCAGTCACGTGTTGGAAGAAAGTTGGACGAACTAGAAGATCACACCTACGCACGGAAGCCGGATAGTATGAAAAACATGCGAACAGTGAGTGAATAGACCAAAGAGTGTGGCAAAGGGATGCATGCGTAGTGAATAACGGAGAGTAATGGAGGGAAGCAGGATAAAATATAATGCAAGTGTAAGAGTGTAAAATATATGTATATGGGAAATTAGATATTTATTGACTTGTGTATGGTCAAGTAATATATGAGGAAAAATAGTTGTGAGTGTAGCCACGCTATGAGGATACGCCCTGTTCTTAGACTTTAAAGAGTGCTAGCAGAAGCTTTTAATTCAGAGCCCCCTTTACGAGGGACATATAGGAGACAAGATTGGTTAAAGACTTTCTTAAAGGAATTAGCTTAAGTTCCAATCGGAGCAGATCTAGAGGGTAATACGAGTCTTAGAAAAAGATCGTGAGTAGTACGTACATGTGGCCGGTCAAGTCTGTCTGTTTTGTTTTATGTGGTTGTAAGGTGTAATGCTGTAAAAAAGAAATTGCATTTTGACGGGATTGGAGCTTGCAATGGTTGGTGCTTGCTCATAAGTGTATGTTGATTGAGACGTAAAACTGAAAACCATAACTAAAGCATAAGCAAGTGGTAGCAAAGAGAAAAGTAAAGGTTAAGAAATGGAAGAAGTTACATCATTAGTGCATCTTTGCAAACAGCTACCAAAGCAAGTGCTTAAACTTAAACAATACAGTGCAGAATGGGTTAAAGGGGTAGTCCAGCTAAAAATGCTATATAAAAAATAGATAGGCAACATTAAAAAAAAATACTAGCACTTTTTTAAAAAACTCCCTATGTAAAATTTTGAGCTATTCAAGCTCAAAATTCGCAAAAGCAAGCACATGGGCGCATCCATTTTGTGAAATGGATGCCCGCCTGTGCTGGCTTTTGCTTTTGCGGCACTAATGAAGGAAAAGGCAGCCAGCTGTAGTAAACAAAAGCTACCGCTGGGTGGCTTTTCCTTCATTGTTGCTGTACGCGGAGGACGGGGACCGGAGACCAGAGCAGGAAAGCTGCAGCTGAATCTCGGTAAGTGCTATTTATTTTTTTTTTAAAATAAGCACTAGCTGCGTTTTTTTTTCTAAGTTTTCCGGGCTGGAGGAGCCCGGAAAACTTAGAAATAAAACCGCAGCTTTAAAAACTTTTGAAGCTACCGCACACATAAATACAACGTTATTGTGTTTGAAAACGCTGCAGTTTTTTCTTTCCAAGTTTCTCAGGCTCCTCCGGCTCGGAGGAGCCTGAGAAACCCGGAAAGAAAAACTGCAGCATTTTGTGGCTATCACTTTGGGTCTCCGGTGCTCCCCCGGGGGAGCACCGGAGACCCAAAGTGAAAGCTAAGGCAGGCAGAAACACAACGCGGTTGTGTTTACATGCCGCAGTGTTTCTGCCTACAGCTGATTTCCCATTTGGGGCTCTCGGGCTCTCCACGGGGGCCCCGAGAGCCCCAAATGGGAAATGCTAAATGCTGCAGTGTTTCTGCCTAAATCTGCTTTCCCATTTGGGGCTCTCGGGCTCCCCGGAGCCCGAGAGCCCCAAATGGGAAAGCAGATTTAGGCAGAAACACAACTGTGTTGTGATTCTGCCTGCCTTGGCTTTCACTTTGGGTCTCCGGTGCTCCCCTGAGGGAGCACCGGAGACCCAAAGTGATAGCCACAGCAGGCAGAAACACAACGCGGTTGTGTTTGAAAACGCTGCGGTTTTTCTTTCCGAGTTTCTCAGGCTCCTCCGAGCTGGAGGAGCCTGAGAAACCTGGAAAGAAAAACCGCAGCGTTTTCAAACACAATAACGTTGTATTTATGTGTGCGGTAGCTTCAAAAGCGACCGCAAACATAAATACAATGTTTTTAAAGCTGCGGTTTTATTTCTAAGTTTTCCGGGCTCCTCCAGCCTGGAAAACTTAGAAAAAAACAGCAGCTAGTGCTTATTTTTAAAAATAAATAAATAGCACTTACCGAGATTCAGCTGCAGCTTTCCTGCTCTGGTCTCTGGTCTCCGGTCCCCGTCCTCCGCGTACAGCACCAATGAAGGAAAAGCCACCCAGCAGTAGTTTTTGTTTACTACAGCTGGCTGGCTTTTCCTTCATTAATGCCGCAAAAGCAAAAGCCAGCACAGGCGGGCATCCATTTCACAAAATGGATGCAACCATGTGCTTGCTTTTGCGAATTTTGAGCTTGAATAGCTCAAAATTTTACATAGGAAGTTTAAAAAAAAAAGTGCTAGTATTTTTTTTTTTTAATGTTGCCTATCTATTTTTTAAATACATTTTTTAGCTGGACTACCCCTTTAATGCTGCAATGTCCACACATGATGGTAGCCTAAGTTGCCTTTTCCATATTGATTCAGTAGCATGGCAGTTATTTTTGTGTGCAACAAATAACACCTCTTGACCATATAGTATTGACGGAACAACCTTCAACTTGTAATATTCCACCAACGAACAGCAGTAATATCTGCGGTTTATGCATTTCCGTTGTGCAGCTCATTGAATCGCTTTCTATTTAAGTTTTGCTATCATGGTCATTTTAATAGGGTATAAAAAACTGGAACAGTGATGGACTGGAATGCACACCTCCTTAGATTTGTTAAGGAGTATGGGTTAGGTCAACAGCTTAAATCTCTGTCAGTTCAGGGTGCACGGGAGAAACAATGCGACTCTGACACAAAGAGTCACCACTACACAATGGAGAAGAAAAGTAGTGTCCAAAGTGGAAGGACACTCCCGCCCTATGCACACCGATCATACTGAGAAATACATTTCTCAATATAGGTGGATGCTTCCATTGAGCAACTGATGACCCTAACCTGGAACGCGTTCCGCATAAGGAATATTAGAAGTCTGAACTTCAGTGAAATAGATTAAGGTGATGTACGATCTTCCCACACAGCTCCAGTTATTGGGAGGCTGACTAACAAATATTTCTTTACACATGAGTTGTCCTTTTGAATCAGTATCTTACTCTGCGTCATTTTCTTATTTATAGACTTTGGAAAATCATATCTTGAAGTACCACTAGCATATCAAGAAATGAACACTGCTCCTGATGAAGGGATCGATATCCCGAAACGCGTTTTGTGCTCATTATCTCTAACTTCTTTTGTTATTAAGACTATGAATTGTGAATTTTGATTTATGGTTGATTCAGTTCTCACATTAAAAACTGATTATGATCATTGCAATTTCGAAATGTTTGCTGCATAAACTGATCTAATTTCAATTAAGTAACTACTTATTGTTTCTAAGTGTTGACTGGGATATTTCTCAGTATTATCGGTGTGAGTGGGACGGGAGGGTCCTTTAACATTTGATACTACTTTTCTTCTCCATTTTACTAGGGTATGTCATGGATGTCATTCCTAAATATTTCATATCAGGTGACGGGATGATAACATTGTCACCAATGGTCCAAGTGAAGGCGTGTGTCATTTTTATCTTTCTGGAGAATCTTATAATTATGGTTTTTTTGCTGTTAATAATAAGGTCATTCTCCCGAGCATATAAGACAGTAGCATTTATCAATTTGTGCAACCCGATCTGCTTCTGATCAATCAGATCGTAAGCGTAGGACAGCCAGCACACCTGCATTCCACCAATCCTAGGCGGATTAAAGGCTACAGCCTCCAGTTGTGGGCCTGAGACTGTCAAATATTGATTGAAAAGGCTATGCTCCAGAACGCAGCCCTGGCGGAGTCCTCGCTGGGTTCTGATATTATCTGTTAGGCCGCCCCGACTGCTCAACCTCACCTGAATGTAGGTGCTTTCATGGATAGCCATTAATATCGCAATCAGATAATCTGGGATACCCCATCCAATCAGCTTCTGCCACAACTGATTGAGCTTTACCATATGAAATGCCAGTGTAAAACTGATAGCTGCCACATACACTGTTGACCCTTGTCTGGACGCGACTGATTCCTGCAAGCAGTTAACAATAAAGCTGTTAACCGTCATCCCCATCCCTTTCCGGAAAAGCCAGTTTGTGAGCGACGTAGAAGCCCAATCGAAGACGTCAAATCTAGGTGTTTCAGCGTTTTTTGCTGTGCCCCCGTTTTAGGCATTTCTCCCTCTACCCAGGTACCCCAAATCTAGGTGAGTCTACATTTACTGCTGTGCTGCATATTTGACGTGCCTCGCTCTATTCAGGTGTCTCAAATCTAGGTGTTTCTGTACTTCCTGACCAGAGCCGCCCCACACCCACACCCAAACACAGCTGCACCATCCATATGTGTGGGATTTCCCAATTAAGGATACATTCTACTCACGAGATCACCCCACACACTGCCAAATCAGAGCCGCACACTGGCGCATCAGTATGCTTGATACCCACCACACCCTACCCCAACCTTCTCCAATGCACAACCCATCCGCCTAACCTTTCACCTCATCTCAGAGCCCCTCTCGCCCTCCAAAACCCCAAGGTATATGTCCCTTCTCCCCCCCGCTCCAACCGCCATGTAGATCTCGCTCTAAACACAAGCCAGAACGACACGAGAGCTAGAGTTGAAAACATTGACCCCCCTGAGCGTCCGGCACCGCACATATACCAAGTCAAGACAACCCTCCTACTTCATCCCCCTCTACCCCTTCACCTGCACCCTCACCTTTCCCGAACACAATGGCACATCCACCCTCAACTCTCACTTCCTTTCTCTTAGTGCAGCAAGGGCATCCCTGGCCAAAAGCCCTGAGCTCCACAGCCCCCACACCCTCACACCCACCCCATGGGCCATCTGAAAGACAAGGAAAGACAAGGAAAGGCACAGATCTCAGCCACCCAAGGTCCCACTTAGCATCGCCCGTGCTCCAACCTAGATCCCAATCCCTGCCACGTCCCTATAGTGCCCAATCCTCTCCTCTGGCACCCAACCCGGTCTTCGCGCTATTCCTGTCTTCCCACATGCCCACCTCCACCCCCTCATGCACTCCCGACATGCCTTCCTCCGACCACCCCATCCCTCAACACACTGCGACCAACTCCCGCCCTCCCATACCCTACCCTGGCCACCCCATCCCTTTACCCACCACCCCCTCCTCCACTCCATCTCCTTCAGCAATCCCCACCCGACCCGTCTAGCACATGCATACAAACCCCACCATATCTCTTTCATCCTCATCAACGCCAGGTCAATCGCTAAAAACAAATTTAACATCTTTGACCTTATCTCAGACAAAAACCCAGATGTCCTTTTCATCACAGAGACCTGGTTTGCTGACGATTACGAACCCATTGCACAAAAGGCCTTCCCCCCCAGCTACAACCTGATTGTTCGGAACAGATCAAGAAGTGGTGGAGTACTTGTAATCCTACACAAACACCAATTTCCTCTGCTTATCTCACCCTTCACCTTGCTGAGCTTCCGACTCATTTGCAGACCCTCTGGCTACTACAAAAACTTTGCAGACACACTCAGTGATGCTCTGACAACTACCTTCAGCCTACATCCAGCACTCACCAGCCTAGGTGATTTTAACATCTGGTTTGACTCGCCTTCAAATGCTATGACCCGATCCATCACAGACAACCTAGAAGCTTTCAACCTGAGACAACAATCTCCACGCCCACCCACACTGGAGACCACGCGCTCGATGTGGTCTTTGGTGCCACAAACATCATATCCACACTGCCTCCAGGCTCTCTAACATGGACACATCACTCAGCAATCTTATACTCTGTACCACTCCCCACTGTGGCCCCCGCCGAGGGCCATGCCCGGTCACCACCCACCTCCACACCTCTCATCCCACTCTGGAACAAAGTCATTATCACCCCTGATCTAGCCAACTCCCTCCTCAACTCACTCCCAGCACTCTCCCTCCAGGAAGCCCTCCTCACCCCCATCAAACTCTTCGAACACTGGCTCTCTTAACGCCCTTGCACCCCTCACCATAACAAAACAGCCTTCTCAGAGACCAGGCCCCACACCCAGGTGGAACATCACCAACCTCAAATCGCTAAAAACCCTCAAGAACCATCTGGAACAGACCTGGAGAACCAACCCAATCGCCCAAAACAAAGCTGCCCTAGCAAGACTAACAAGGGCCTACAGATTGGAAATCATAAAAACCAAGAAAGCATTCTATGGGAAAAGAATCATCCTGAACACCCGCAACCCAATCAAGGAACTGCATAGAATAATTTCTGAATTCAATTTTCCAGGCTGCTCTACCCCCCTCCCCACTTCCACCCAACTCCCAATCCCAATGCAATGCCTTATCAGGACATTTCCACAGCATCACTATTGAAAGACACTCTGCCATCAACTCTAAATTAGAAATAATGCCCCAGCCCATTACCCGGCCCGCCATTCCCCATCCAACTCCCTGGTGATGCAAACCTTCTCTTTCTCTCCAATCTCACACCAGGAGTTCCTCTCACTCCTAAGACAAAGCCACCTGTCAGGTTCCCCTAAAGTCCCTCGCTCGCCCATCCTCCTCAAAAACACCTTAGCTTCAACCTGTACCGGAAGCATTGCATGCAAAATCCTTAACTGCGCCCTATTATCGGGAACCTTCCATGAAGCCTTAAAAACCTCCTACAGCAAACCCCTACTCAAAAAACTACACTACACTCCACCCATTCCTCCCCCAGAACTACCAGCTCATCTCCAACACCTGCTTCATGGCCAAACGCATGGACTGCAGAGCATACAGCCAACTTGGCCCTTACTCTGAAGCCAACAACCTCCTTGACCCTGACTAATCTGGCTTCAGACCACTCTGAGGAATGGAGTCCTCCATAGTGTCTGTTTGGGATGACCTAAAAAGAACAGCAGATGCAGAAGGATACACTGTACTCCTTCTCCTTGCCCTCTCTGCCCCCTTCGACACCATTGGCCAAACCATTCTCCTAGACAGGCTACACTGTTTAGGAATCAAGGACACCGTCCTCACTTGGATCTCCGCTTTCATCTCTGATCGCTCGCAAATCGTGCTTCTCCCCCTTTCCCCTCCACATGCCGATCAGTACCAAAAGGGGTAACACAGGGAGCATCCCTATCTCATCTCCTCTTCAACATCTATCTGAGCCCACTCCCCACACTCATCCACTCCCACAATCTCACCTGCTACAAATATGCAGACGATACCCAGATAGTCCTTAAAATCCCAAAATTGCCATGCTCCAACCGCCCAGATCTGTCATCATGCCTCTCGGATATTGACTATTGGATGATGACCAACCACCTCATCCTCAATCGTGGGAAAACAGAAATTCCAGTCTGTGGGGAAAACAGCACTCCTTCCCCAACCTATTCCCTGGTCTCACTCCCTACGCCCCTCCCACCCCCAGCAACCTACACCTCAGTGAAAAACCTTGAATGCACACTGGGCACAGATTGATCCCTCTCCTAACACATAAACTCTGTATGCAGAACCTGCTTCTTCCACCTATGCATCCTCAGGCATATCTTCCCATCCCTCACTGCCTCTCTGCCATCATACTTTCCAGCTTAGACTATGCAAACTGCCTTATCTAGGCGCACCAGCATTTCAGCCAGGAAAACTGCAAAGAATCAAAAACTCTGCGGCTCACCTGCTCATCGGCCTCCCTGCCAGAGAACACATCAGCCCTACAATTAGAGTCCTCCATTGGCTCCCTATTGGTCAACACACTACCTTTAAAGCCATGTGCATCACTCACCATGCCATCCACACAGGCCTGAAATTCCTCTAAGACAAACTCACTCGCTACCATCCGTCAAGGACAGTCAGATCCGGTACAGCATATCTCCTACAACTGCACCAGACTGGGCGGATCCTACTTCTCCGTCCAAGTGCTAATCTGGTGCACTCTGCCCCTGCACATCGGCAACATTGATAATCACTTGGCATTCAGAAAGGCCCTCAAAACCTGGCTCTTCCCTCCCTCCTCTTGAAACCTTCTCACACTCTATACTGTTGATACGCACACAAAAACACTGGGCTAAACCTGACAACACACATATCCACACAAACCTCGATGGATGCTGACAGCGTTCGCAGCAGCACACTGTGAACAATGCCCCCCCCCCTTCACCCCAGACGATCATACATCACTCCCCCGTCCCTCCCGAACCCTCTCCCACTGCTCAGGCTTTCAATCTAGGGAGACCACAACTGGCGAGACCAATCAATCGCGTTGGACCTAGGAAAAGGATATCAATGATGAACTCCATCTGAGTTTAAGGTATGTATTCCTTGCACCACTGCTCTGGCTCTCAATCTAGGGAGATCACAACTGGCGAGACCAGTGAATCGAGTTGGACCTAGGAAAATGACATCAATGATGTACTCCATCCGATTTGAAGGTGTGTATAGCTTACATCACGTCTCTGTGGACATAGGTCGCAGGCATGGCTACCCATCCATGCACTATAGAATGCAGCTATGGCTACGCAATTATGGTCTAGCAGTTTGCATGGCCGTCGTAACTGAAACCCCTGAAGTACCTCAACATCTCTGCCATTAGTATACAGCGACAATGTATGAAAAAGTTTGATCTAGCTGGACACACATCGAGTCTCCGGCATTAGCACTCTCTCCTAAACCACCAACAGCACCCGGCCACGTGCCTGACCTCCGGGCTGCTTACTGGAGCCTAGCCAGTACACCTAAGCCCTAACCTTGCAAAATGCACATACACGTTTAAAAAATAAAAAAAAAAAAAAAATGTACTCTTAGAATCTCCCACACATGGACTTCGGCATTCCAGCCACAAAGTGCATTGAGGGCATGCAAATGGAGAAAGGGACGCTATTTAAATGATGAATACAAAACAATAAGACTAAGGATGCAAATAATTTGCTCTCCGATTCCAAGAGGGTAACCTGTCTGTAATTAGCAGTATCAGGTCTGTCTCTGTGTTTGTTAATTGGAATAGTTATGGCCATGCTCAATGACGTTGGAAGGGTCCTAGAGTGAAGAATGGTTTGAAATAAAATCTATAATAAAATACTCGCCCATAATTTAGGGTTAATTTTAAACATTGCTTTGCCGAGAACATTTGGGCGTTTGCAGTGGAATTTGATAACCTATTAATAAAAGTCTTCCTTTCATCTAGGGTTATTATAAACACTCAATCTGCCTGGGACACCTCGAGAGGGTGGGGGGGGGGGGGGGGCGGGTGAACTCCGAAGGCAATACGGGGACGAGATGATATGAATCCATGTCGCCTCACCCACAGAATGAGTTTGTAAGGTACTCTGGGCTGGCGCCAAATTGCTTATTATAGACCAGAAATGTTGTGAATCTTTGGTCACTTAAAAAAAGAGCTCAAAACTGATTTTTTTCCTAATAAGTCCCCATTTGACTGTAGGTTGGCTCTCTGTGAAAGGATGCTACTTTTGTGGTTACAATATCACATCGATTTTAAATGCTGCTATCTTCACTTTGAACTTTGGCAGTTTCACCCATGCAGTACTATCACATTTTCTGTTGCAAGAAGGTCCTGTTCTGTAATGAGTTCAGAGGCTTCTTTTGGTATTTTTCTTCTAAATGCGTTCGTTTTATGATCCCTCCCAGAAAAGGCCCACTTGTGCATCCTTGTTCATATGCATTCTTCCTACCATCCTTCTCTTGACTGTTTCCTCCCCCACAGCGTTTGTTCTGGATGTTTGAAATGCATTTTTGCAATCTTCCCATAACAAGGTATGTATATGCATATCTACATCCGAAATTAATGTGTTTTAATTGATGAATTACAAATGCTTTTCTTAATCCTTAACAACGTGGACCTGCTTGCTACAAGCAAGCGTAGCGTACGCATTCCTCTGCTGATCCAGCTCCAGTGTGGCTTTGAAAGAAGTGCTGGTACTCCTCATGCCTATTATTGATCTATGCCCCCAAGATGATACATTTCCTCCAGCACTGAGACACTGCTTCTCGCCTCTTGTAGACCATTTTATGTTGCTAATTGCAAACCAATCACCACCTGATGGTAAACATATTCAGACAGTTAAAATGTCTGTGGTCAGTGGCATCTGAAAAAGAGAATCTCTGAAGTTTGGCATTGTCAATCACGTTATATTCAATTCAAAATGTCCTGTTTCAGCTAGCCCCTATCAGTATTTCAGAGCCAAACATATCTTTCATCTAAAGTCCTGAAGTAAAACGACCCAACCATGAGTCTTATGCGGTAGGTATTACTATCTGTTGATATGTCCTAAAGTTAGACTTTTCTCCAAAAGTGAACCTTTTAGCCTGTCTGGCAGCCACTTCCTGGAACGCTCTTCCTCCAGGCCTGCGTAAAACCACTCTTCTGGCTTCAGGAGGTAGTTTAAAACAGTCATCCGTTGGGCATGCAACTTGGTGTGAAGGCTTCAGTCTGCATCTGGCCAGGCCAAAACCTGCTCTGACATTTCTGCATAAATCAGCAGTGGAATTTGTGGTGGTGGTCTGGGGTCGATGGTCTGGGTGGGTTGGTGTGGGTGGTGGTGGCGGTCTGGGGTGGCTGTCTGGGCAGTGGCTGGTATGGGCGGTGGCAGTGGTGGTCTGGGCAGTGGTGGTCTAGGTAGTGGGGGTGGTGGTCTGGGCAGTGGTTATTGGTGATGGGTGATGGTTGTAGGTTGTAAGTTGCGGTGGTCAGAGGGAGGTGGTGGTCAGGGTGGTGGTGGTCAGGGTGGTGGAGGCAGTGGTGTTGCTCAGGGTGGTGGTACTGTTTGCTGGTGCTGATGGGCTGGGTAGTGGTGGTGGTGGTGGTGGTGGTGGTGGTGGTGATGGTGGACTGGGTCTGGGTGGTGGTCTGGGGGTCTGCAAGCTCTAGAGAGGCCATAGAGGTCCACATCTAGAGTCAGAGGAACATGCCACTGTCCAGCTAAAACTGAGATAATTGCGTGACACACCTTGAGTTCCATATGGAGGGATGTGGTGCATAGCTAACCGGTAAGAGAACATGAGCCCCATTGCTGTGGGGCTGTTCCAGGCCTTCTCTCCCTCCACCTCTGAAGCTTTTGCAGGTGTACTTACCTGCCAATGTGGGACCTGCGGTGAATGAATGCAGGTTAGTCGAACAGAAGCATGACCATTAATCTGCCCATGAGACCAATATACCTGGGTGAGTGGGAACCTGTACGGGTGTGGAGTGACCAAATACCTCCTTTTTGAGGCTTAATGTCACTAATCTGCTACTTCTCTCAGTGCACAACTCAGTCCCCCTGCTTGCCGTAGCCAGCATACATGACTAGGTCTGCAAACCTCGCCTCTACAGATTCTTTTTGCAGGGTCGGGATGGTGGACCGATTCTTAGCACCACACAATCACCCAGCGCAATATTTGAAATGCACTAGTAATGAGCCATTAGCACAGAAAGTGTGTCATGAAGTTCTGGAGAAGGACCCCCCCCCCACTTATTGATCAATCCTGTCCCCTTATTGGGAGTCCTTGTGTGTACTTTGGCTTGCCAGTCTTAACTGCACGTCACTGCTGTGATGTGAGCCACCAGTACCCTCCATCTCAATACAGGCACATATCACTGGCATCCCAAAGGCCTGTGTCCTCCATGTAGAGCCTCCCCGTTACTAGGTGCTTCTCGTCTGCAAAACAGGGCGACATCAGGGCATCCCTGCGGTGGGGGAGGGGAAGTGTTCTGATACATCCATTAACAGCCACCAGGACGAGGAGAAGAGGGGGTTAGGTAGAGGAGTCAGGAGTAGAGTGAGTGTAGAGAGGGAGGAGTGGGGAAGACGGCCAGAGTGAGTGTTAAATGTGAGGAGAATGGGCGAGTGAGAGTAGAGCAAGGGAGTAGTAAGATATGTGAAAGGAGAGAAAGAGTGACAGTGAGAATGGACTAGGGTATCTGACATTGGCACAATAAAAGCCACATCATTCTTGAGAAAACCTAGGCAGTGGCAGGTTAGGGAATCCTTAGAAGAACCCTGAGGGAGCTAGCTAGGTAAGGCCTTGGCTTTCCACTCCCCACCTATTGCTAGCCTTAGATAGTAGGTGTTACTGTTCCCTAGATGGACACCCTGGGTTAGGGTCGAGGGAGCCTGGGGAGGTTGAGTGGGAAGCCCAGTAGTGAGCCCTGCCTAAAACCTAACCAGAGTAAAAGGCATGTATTTCTTTGTCAAATAAAGACCCTTGAAACAACCTTCAGAGTTGGGAGTTTGTAATGCCACCCATGACATGTGCTGTCGACTTGGGAACATTCAGGACCTGGAGCACATGCTACCCTCAGGAGGAAACAGAAAGAAGATCAGAGGCAGAAGATTCATAGGTGACTGCCGTCACTGATTGTCAGGACTTGATAGTCGTGTAGATTATAAAGGCCTCCGTCCCCAAAGTACCACACAGAGAGAAATAATATAACTCTCTGTGCAATCTTTAAGGCCACAGGTGATAGGTACTGGAAGGTCGGAACCACGGAACACTGGAAACCCTAAGGCCGCTGTAAGGCGGATAGTGCCAGAGGAATGGCTTACTGAAGTGTGGAAGGAGTGTCACCTCTAACCAAACTGGGACCTCGGGAGCAAAGCACGTGGTGGGCGTTGGGGTAAGTACCCTAAGTGAATGGTAGGGGTGGCCGCTGAAGGACAGCAGTAGTAGGTCACCTCTTCGTGCTTTATGTATCAATCACTGGAAATACCTGTAGGTGAATGTCACTTGATGCCTTAATGGAGGAAGAACAAGGAGCGTTACAGCAAAGTGGAACACCACGAGAAATCCAAACTGACTCGTAAATCCAGGTAAGTTCGAAAACAACAAATCCAAGGGCTGAAGCAGAAGCAGTCCAGTAGAGCAGTCCATGGGTCAGAGCACAAAGAGATCCGTCCGGGAGGCACCAAAACAGAAGGGAAAGGTGAAAAGAAGTCCGTAATACGTAGTCCGTGATCAGAATATGCCAGGAATCAAGGTCGTGAAGAACGCCAAACAGTGCCGGTAAGGAACAGCTGTGAAGCACTGTGCGAGCGCGGAGACCCGGCTTTTATCCCGTTGCTATGGAAGCCATGTCACGTGAGTGGTGCTTCCGTGTCACGTGACCCGTGGATGTATCACGTGAGCGGGCCTTTCTTGTCATGTGGCCGGAAGCGAGCGTGACTGCCGGGTATCAGGACGCCTGACTCTGCCTGAGCCAATGCGCCAAGGAAGCTGCCAATGCATGAATTTATGTAATCGTTCCAAATTATATTTCCTCATGTGGTGATTGGTACCAGGCCATGCACGAGGGAAGCGGACCCCAGGCTGCCGCTGTCCTACATACGAGTCGGAGGTGAAGGTGGGTGTACGTGCTGTAGGGACCTTAGCAGGTGTAGGGACATGATGCATGACACTGATTCCCTG
The DNA here is from genome assembly GCF_040938575.1 of Ambystoma mexicanum. Lineage (NCBI taxonomy): Eukaryota > Metazoa > Chordata > Amphibia > Caudata > Ambystomatidae > Ambystoma > Ambystoma mexicanum. Next base: position 660,229,350 of record NC_090935.1, on the reverse strand, counting down.
GATAGAGATCTGGGAGTAAGACCACCTAGACCCTTGGAGAGAAACTCTAAACTGGAGAAAAAAGATCCTGATGCAACAATATTCAGATAAAAGGCACCCCACTAGCAGCGGCTGATGAAAATCTGGAGGGCCATGTTCGAGATCTCTTACCTCAAATCCTGGGTGAAGAACCTCGAGTGGACCTAACCCTGGATCATATGCATAGAGTATTGTCCAAATTTCAACAGGCTAAAGTCCACGTCAGATGTCCTTGGACACATCCACTACCTTCGCACTGAACAACTCGTAATGTCCCAAATGACAGTTCCTGACAATTACAGCTGTAGGAATGAGATATATTGAATCACCACCTGGCTGAAATCTGGAAACACCTTACTAATGAGTTGAGATTTTCATTTAAATAACATCGACCTTCAACAAGAATTTAAGCTGAAATTACTTTTGGTCTCAGGCAAGCCGCAGAAGAGAATTCGGATGGCTCCTCTAGGAAAGACCCATGGACTCAAGGCCGACGAGGTCTCTGCAGGATATGAGAGCTAGATGTCGCTCGGGAGATAGATTGCAGGAGAATAATGATTAGGTATTTTCTTTGCATTTCTGGTCGGTCAAGGCACATCTTTCTTAATAGCAGAGTTTGTTTAGCAGGCAGCTCTCAATGATGGGATACAGGAATGTCACTTGCTAGATGTAGCCACACCTGAGTTGGACTAGCTTGATCATATCGTGCATGAACTGGTGCAAGGTTGCCCCTGTCACTTACTATTTGGATTGTTTTGAATGGATAAGTCATGGAATTTCAAATGTTATCATTTCATGCTCTTGTGATGTACTACCTTTCCTTATTCTCGGGCAATGCTTTCTGCCTTAAGCAGTTGAATGTTTCCCTTTTTGGGGTGTGTGGTGAAATGAGGAATTTTGCCACTTCTCCCCAAGGGGGAGCTCCCCTAGCCCCACTGTGAGGCTCAGGAGGTGAGACCCCTCCACAATGCACTCCCTAAAGGTAGAGGCAAATGGGACCTCACAGGGAGAGCCCCTCCCCCCTTTGGGGACAAGGACTCCCGTTCCTGTGAAGAACTCCCACAAGCTGGACGTACCATGGCCTACATGGGATGATTAGACATTTCAGAACACATGAAGTGTCAAGACTGGGATGACGAAAACCCTAAAGGATATCATTAGCTAATGAGAAAAGATAACATCCCTTTAAACCAGAACGCCCATGCTACTGGAAAGTAACTGCTTCCTGTCCACAAGGTCAAGGGTGTTAGCCCTCTCATGAACCTCTCATGCCTCGCTGTCTTTCTCCCCTTGTTCAACTGCCAACTTGAAACTGCTGTACCTTTGTGTGTTTTGCCTCGCTCTCATGCTCTGAATTTTATCTGTGTGGGAAAGTGCAATAGACGTCAGGTGTGAGTGATTGTCGATAATTGCCTGACCTCACCTGACCATAGTATTGGGACATGTCATGTACACGGCTCAGGTGTGAGCCTGTTTTCTCCCAGAGTGGGCTGTTTGTGACAAAGTGTGCATTCAGCCATTGGGCGGGGGGGTTGAGTTTCTAAATATCCAATCGGATAGGATGGGATAGAGGTGTTACACGGAAGAGAGGGATACTGTGTCTCACCATTCGGTGTCCCACTCCCAGAGGACCCCTCACCCAGATGATCCTCCCGCACTGGTCCACCACTAGGAACTGGATCCAAAAGCAATGGCCCTGTCCTGGCCACCTGGATACCTGGATGACAAGTCCCTGGGGACTAGTGGGTGAGACACATTCTGGTTTCTCACAATAGGCGGTTCGCAGAACATCACTGATACCACCTGCCACTGAAAATCGCAGTGTGTCTGGACCTGCAGTCGAGCACTGGGACACTGTGAGAAGACAAGAGAGAATGAAGAGACGGATGCCAGAAAGGAAGCAATACCGGTGGAAAGTTAGTCCCTGGGAAAGAAGCCTTCCGAAAAAGTTCCCCTTCCAGAAAGAAAGTAACGCGAAGAACAGGGAGACTGAAGGGTATCCTTATACCCCACAGTTAACTCGCCACAGTACAAGTTATGAAACGAAGTTACATTCAAGATCAAGTGTCTATAAAGGTTGGGAACCAAGAGATACAGTTGGGAAAAGCTGGTCAATGAGAGAAAGGTTTCCATGGAAAGCTGTCCATCGAATATAGGTATGGACAAGATTCAATGGAAATGTGCTTTTAAATGTAAAAGATAGCATTTCGATGCTTTTATTTTCCACGGTAAAACGTTACATGGAGCTGTCAATTGCTGAAATGTGGGCACTGGCCAGCTCCTTCTAATGTTTTAATGTTTATTGTATATTGCAGGGGTTCTCCCCCCTAACCCTAACTCTAACCGTAACTCTAACTCTAACTGTAACCCTAGCTCTAAGCCCAACCCTAACCCTAATTCTAACCCTTGCCCTAATCCTAATTCTAACCCTTGTCCTAACCTTAACCCTATTTCTTTTTTTCAGTGTAACATTTTATTGGCATTTATAAACAACAGAGGCTTCATTATTCTTTGAGACATGCTTTTGAGTGAAACATAGTAAACAAGAAAAAGAAAACATGCCTCAACTGAGGAAAAAAGAACAATAAGACAAAACGAAAGGGGAGAAAAGAATCGGGGGTGAGTTCCGGGGCAGGGATTGCGTCAGTCTCAGATCGAAGTTACAGGGTATGGGTGCTGTGGTTGCGATAGGGTAAGCAGCCATGTGCACCGGTCCAGGGGGCCGCTAGGATGTTAGTCCATTTTAGTTAGCCAGCGGAGCGCTGGAGGTTGTCTGGCCACTCCCGGGAATCTTTCCACAAAGTCCAGGAATGGGCCCCAGGTGCTGTGGAACTTGTTTTGGTTGCCCAGGCAGATGACAGTAAATTTCTCCACTGCGGCGATGTCCCAGCATTTGACCCACCGTACAGGGATTGCTGGGCCTTCCTGAAGTTTCCACAGCTTGGCGATTGAAATATTGGCTGCGGTCAGTAGGTGTGTGCAGAGGTCCGCCAGGTTGCCGGTCATCGGGAATTGTCCTTCTCCCGTGTCTCCCAGTAGGACAATCCCGGAACCCACATTATTGATAGGCCTGTGATCTGTCGGATTTGCTCCAGGACCTCCCGCCAGAACTTCTCTTCCTTCGGCCATTCCCAGAGGAGGTGGAACAGCGTTCCTGTGTCCGTGCAGCACCTCCAACAGTGTGGCGGGATAGCAGGGTTGCATTTGTGAAGGATTTCTGTCATGTACAACCTGTAACAGACCTTAATAGCCCCCTCTTTGTTCGTTACGCTAATAGACTACATCAGATCTGTGTTGTGCCCTATGCTTGCTAATAGACCACATTTGACTTACGTTGTGCCTTTTTTGTTATCTGCTCCATTCACTAGTGACTTTGCTAGTTTACACACAACTCGAATTTAGCCACTGTACTCACGTTCGTCCATTGCCTTGAACTATGCCAGCCTGGCTCATTCTCATTATGTTCCCCTTCTGTGTCATGCCCAATCACACGCCTTGTAGTAGAAACAGCTACATCCCATTTAGCAATGGTCTAGCCAAGCTTGGCTGTCCTAGACATCACCCTATTCCCTGCCCCACACCCTTCCTGCCCACCCTGCCTCCCTTCCCCCACAGTGCGCCTACAGACCATACAGCTAAAATCGGCGTCACCCTAGACCACCCTCTACCCATCCGCGTTGACTTTGCCAAAGATGCCCACTGTGACACCAACCAAAACTCACTCACAATAACAGAATATCGCACCACAGCCTACCCCAACATCACCACCCGTAATAACAGACTAGGCTGCAGACTTCTCACCTTGCCGAGTAAAATATTAACTACGTCCCCAACTAAAGACACGAAACAAAAACCCCATGCAAACATCGGTTCACTAAAAGGAGCCTTACTTAACGTCAGATCCCTTGTCGCGCACCCTACTGAAATCGCCGACCTTATCCGCTCAGAAGACCTGGACTTCCTTGCCACCACAGAAACTTGGCTTCACGCAGCAGCAGGTCCCTATCTAACCCTTGCGGTTCCTGACCACTACTCCATCCTTAGGGCCGACAGACCCAATGCTCTTGGAGGAGGCGTAGCTCTCATATTCAAATCCTCGCTTGATATTAGATCTGTCACCGCCCCATACTAAATTCATGTGAACACCTCTCCATTAAAATACAAACTACACCTAAGACCACTATCACCTTGGAACTAATATACAGGCCCCCTGGCCCAACAGGTACCTTTGAGGAAGATATAACCACCCTCATAGCAGAGAAATCTAAACCTCTCTCACAGAATATTATCCTAGGTGACTTTAACCTGGGTTACAATGATCCTCACGATACCCCTGCATCTTCCCTTGCTAATGCCCTCAGTGAACACAACTACACTCAACTTATCACCTTACCCACGCATCAGAAGGGTAGAACTCTAGACTGGTTCGCTGCCCACAACTGCAACATCACCTGTAAGGACCCCCTACCTCTCATATGGACTGACCATCTCCTACTTTCATTTGACATTAGCACTAACAATCCGAACCACATACAGTGCCCCCAGGCACCAGCATGTCTGACTAGAAATAAGCGTAACATTACCACAGAAACCCTCATTCCTCTGGTTCTACCTACCCTTAACATGATCCCTGACACATCGGACCTCAACGTACTTGTAGATACCTACAATGACGCCATGACCAAAGCCATTGACATCATTGCCCCCGTAGAATTACGTAAAGGCAAACCTAGAGCTCATCTTAACTCTTGGTACACACCGGAACTTAAAATACTAAGAAATAAGAAAACAAAAATGGAAACCCTTTGGAAAATGAATCCATCTGAGGAACATAAAATTAATCTCACTAATGCATCCTCCCTCTATAAAAAGGAAATAATTCGCACCAAAAAGGAAGCTTACAATGTAAGAATAAACAATGCTAGTTCCAATACTAAAGAATTATTTACTATTTTGAGGGAGCTAGAAAACCCCAATCCACCTATGGACATGGCTGTGAAGGATCAATTATGGTGAACCAGCATCCAAAATGCCCTTGCGAACAAAATCACCGGCCTGCAAACGAAAATTGAAAGTAAAAGACTACAACTTTCCAACAGTAACCTACCCACCCCTAGCCCACCTACCACGTCCAATACTAACCATGGCTTCACCTTCAAAAAGGTAACTGCACTAGAAGTGCAAAAAATCATAACTTCTCTCAAACCGTCAAACTGTAAAGGGGACAGCTGTCCCGCACAGATTATAAAAGATGCAGCAAGAGACCTCTCCCCATTTATTTCTAAACTTATAAACGTATCATTCTCTACTAATTCAGTACCCATCAATTTGAAACAGTCATGGGTCCTCCCCCTTCTAAAAAAACAGACCCTGGACCCAGCCATCCCTACCAATTATAGGCCTATCACCACCGTTCCCTTCCTGCAAAAAATCCTGGATAGAGTTGCTTACTTACAAATCCAGAATTATTTAGAGTCCAACCAATTACTGGAACTGCGTCAATCTGGCTTTCGACCTCAGCATGGAACAGAAACTGCCCTTGTTGATCTCAAAAGTCAGATTGACGACATTAAAGACAAGGGCAAGGCTGCCATCCTACTCCTCCTAGACCTCTCAGCAGCCTTTGACTTGGTCGACCATAAAATACTCTGTAACCATCTCTCTTCTGCCGCCTACTTCGCCCCTTCTGCTGTCACGTGGATACAGTCCTTCCTAGCCAACAGAACTATGAGGGTCTTTTCCCCTGTGGCTGCGGCAGACCCCATCCCCATTACTTGTGGTGTCCCACAAGGCTCATGTGTTTCCCCCACCCTTTATAATATCTTTACAAAGCCTCTCTTTGATAAATTGGATCGTCTGGGTGTCACCTATACAAACTATGCGGATGACACCCAGATACTCCTCACCATATCAGGCAATTACAATACTGATGTCACTAGGATCAATGACATTTTCTCTGTCATTCAGGCATGGATGGCCACACATGGCCTCTGCCTGAATGACGAGAAGACCAAACTGCTCATTGTTAGTTCACCTAACACCCTACAAAAACTGAGCCCTAACTACTCCAAAATCATCATTGATGGCAACACCATCCCTGTCGCCAAAAATGTGAAAACTCTTGGCTTCTATCTGGATGCCAATATCAATCTCACCAAGCAAGTCAATTCAACCGCTTCCTCCACTGCCTACACAGGAAAACGAATTTGGGCCTGCAGACCTTTTCTTTCTACTAATAGTTGCCTCACACTAGCGAGAGCCCTCATACAGTCCAAGCTAGACTACCGCAACAGCCTCTACCTAGGTATAATTAGCAAACTCCAAGTCATTCAAAATAATGCGCTACGAGTAGCACTAAACATTCCTAGGCAAGAGCATATCTCTGACACTAGAACCACATGCAAATGGATTACCATCCAACAAAAAATTGATCTAAAAACTCTTTGCCTCACATACAAAGCTCTCAATCACTTAGCCCCCCCCCCACCTTACCAATAAATTCACCTGGAAGCAGTCCATCAGAACTACTAGATCCTCCAACACCCTATGTCTCATGGTGCCCAGATTTATCTCTAAAGGAGCCGGAGGCTCCAGTTTCACTGTCCTCACCTCCCAACGTTGGAACTCCTTGCCACTAAACATCAAGTCGGCCAACTCCTTCCAGTCCTTTAGGAAACTTGCCATTGGGTGGCTATTGGCACAAAGTCAATCGGTATATTAGACATAGCCACCATCTGTATATACTGTATATGTATCATTTATGTCTCTTAATGGATGTCTTCATTGCCAGTGCCTGTACTCTTTGTATATAATCTTTGCTAAAAAGTATCACTGTTAAATACCATGTATTGTGCTTTGTAACCTGTACCAGCGCCCATTTACTCCCGGGTCCGGAGCGCTATATAAATAAAATAAACAAACAAACAAACAGAGGTCTTGTGGGTTCTTCTCCAGATGCGCTCCCAGCTGGTCCTGTCTAGTTCTCAGCCTAGGTCTCTCTCCCACCGTGTCATGTAGGGCTCCTTAGAGTCGGGGTCTGCCCTGTCCAGCAGCCTGTACAGGGTGGAGATCTTCCCCCTGGGTGGGGTTGTCGTTAGCGTGAGCTCCAGTACTGACAGTTCTGTGTGCCCATGTATTCTCATTGAGTCATGTGACAACCAATGTCGGAGCTGGGTGTAGTGAAACCTCTCAGTTTCCGGTACCTGGAATTTTCTCTTGCAATCCTCGAAGGTGAGTAGAGAGTCTCCTTCGTAGAAGTCCGCTACATGCTGCAGGCCGCCTGCCTTCCACTTAGAAAAAACGTTTTGCTCGTGGGCTGGGGTGAAGTCCGGGTTCTCCCAAATCGGAGAGAATGGACCCACCGTGCTCCTGCAGTTCCACCTCCTTGCCACCTGTTTCCAGCTGCTTACCGTGTTCCTGGTGGTCGAAAGGGGCCCGGCGTTAGGGGGACTTTTGGGACATGTGATGTGTGGGAGGGATCCCACTGGGTATTGGCCCCAGTCCTCCTCCAGCTTTAGCCAGTGGGGCTTGTTGATGCCAGGTTGCCACATGAATGCCGCCAAGAGCTGGGCGGCTAGGCAGTACCTTTTGACCTCAGGGACTCCCAGACCTCCGGACCCAGGGCTGCTAAGTAAGACTTTCCTGGTTACTCAAGGCTTCTTGCCCGCCCCAAACACATTTTAGCATATCTGCTTGCAGTTTCTGTTTGGCTTGTTTGGGTATTGCTACCGGGAGGGCTTGGCAGTGGTAGAGCAGTCTAGGGACCAAGTTCATCTTGAGTGCTGCGATTCTTCCTAGCCAGGATATTTCCTGATCTTGCCAGCGGGCCATATCCGACAGTAGGTCCTTCAGCAGGGGCGGGAGGTTTAGTTTGTAGGTGCGTTCTGCTAGCTTTGGTAGGCGGACGCCTATGTAATTTAAGTGGGATCTGGCCCATGGGATTGGGAGGCAGGCCGCTATAGAGTCCAGCGTTGCTCTTGGAAAGTTGATGGCCAGTGCTGTGGACTTCGTGAGGTTGATTGAGAACCCTGATGCTGACTTGAAGCTGCTTAGCTCCTCCTATAGCGCAGTGAGGGATGTGCTTGGCTGCGTAAGTGTTAGCAGTACATCGTCGGCATATAGGGCTGCTTTGTAGGTATCGTCCTTGAGTTTGAGGCCCAGGATTGACGGGTTCTGCTGGATTCTGGAGGCGCACAGCTCCATTGACAGGGCGAAGACAAGGGGCAGCCTTGGCGTGTGCCTCTAGTGATTTTGATTCTTGGGGATCTGGCGCCGTTGATCCTCAGGGTTGTGGTGGGGTGCTGATAGTTAGCCATCCTCCATTTCAAGAATTTCGGGCCAATTCCGTAGTGACACAGTGTCTCCCTTATATAGCCCCAGTCCAGCATGTCGAATGCCTTGCGTGCGTCGAGCGAGGCCACCACTAGCTCTTCTTCAGTTCCATTGGCTGTCTCACTGATATTTAAGGTGTGCCTGATGTTGTCCGAGGTGTTGCGCCCGGGAATGAAACCCGTTTGGTCCGGGTGAATGAGGTCTGGGAGGAGCTTGGCGAGCCTGCGTGCCGGTAACTTCGAGAAGATTTTGGAGTATACATTCAGTAGAGCAATTGGGCGGAATTATGTGCAGAGTTCTAGGTTTGCTCCTGGTTTTGGAATCAAGACTGTGACCGATTCCTCCATGGAGTGGGTGGTGGAGCCAGTTTCGATGAAGGAGTTGAAAAGTGAAGCTAGGTGGGGGGGCCAGGATGTGGTTGTATTTCTTGTAAAATGGCACGGGCAGCACGTCTGGGCCAGGAGCTGTGTTTTTCGTGGAGAAGATCACTTCCGACACCTCCTCCGAGGATATAGGGTCTTCCAGGGTGTCCATCTGTGGGTGGTAGGGTGGCCTTGGGATCATGCTCAGGTAGGCGGCGTGTGCTGCCATTCCGTAGGGTTCCCTGACATTACCTTCCTATGGTGATCGGTCATGATGGTCATCTCTTCGGCCTCAGAGCAGCGTGGGGTCCCGCCTTGGTCCCATAGGACTGCAATGTTGTTCCTGGTGCGTATTTTCTTGAGCTTATGTGCGAGTAGGCGGTTGGCTTTGTTGCTGTTCAGGTAATAGTACTGCTTCGTGTATGTCAACGCTCGGGCTGTACGGTCTGCCAGGTGCATTTCCGGGGCTACTTTAGCTTTGCATAGCTCGTTCCATGACCTTGTTGATTGGCGTCGTTTGTGATTTGCCTCTTTCTGTGCTACCTCCGTTTCCAGTTCTTCTGATTTTAGCTGGTGCTGGCGCCTGTGTGCTGCTGAACAGTTCATGGCGACCCCTCGGATCACTGGCTTCATGGCGTCCCACACCATAGCCTCTGTAGGCCCTTTTCCCATGTCCGTTAAGTAGTTAGTGAGGGCTTCCGACAGCTCCTGGCTGTCTGCAATGTCCGTGAGGAGATAGTCGTGCAGCTTCCAGGCTCTGTGTCACAGTGTTGGTAGGCCTTCCGTCTGGAGCTGCGCTATGACTGGGGCGTGATCGGAGATCACTCTCAGTCCGATGTGGATGTTCACGATGCTTGGGAACAGCGAGCTTGAGATGAGTAGGTCTATCCTGGAGAGACCCCTGTGGACATGCGAAAAGAAAGTGTAGTTGCAGATCTTGTCGTTCGCCAACCTCCAGGCGTCGATTGTATCCGTCTCTCTTAGGAATTCCGCAAACCCCAGTGCCTTTGTGAAGTCTGTTCCAGTGGGCGGCAAGGTCTTGTCTATGGTTGGGTCCGGGGTGAGGTTGAAGTCCCCTCCGAGCAGTAGTTTGCCTTTGGCAAAGGACGATATGACTGGGAGGATCCTACGTAGGAAGCGCTCCTGGGCTTCGTTTGGGCAATAGATTGCTATGATGGTTATTGGAAGCTCGACCAGTAGGCCTTTAATCATTAGTAACCTGCCCTTGGGGTCCCGTTTGACCGTGACCTTTGTCAGTGCCGCTGATTGACTGAGCAGGACTGCCAACTCTCCCCTCTTATGGCCAGAGGATGCAAAGTATCTTTTAGGGAACCTTTGGTATTTGACTCTCTGTTCGTCCGCGGCTAGGAGATGGTTTTCTTGTAGAAAGACTACATCCGCCTCTAGCTGGGTCAGGCGGTGTTCCACGGACTTCCGTTTCCTGGGGGAGTTGAGGCCCTGGACATTCCAAGTGATCATGGTCAGGTTCTTAATGGATGACCCCATTTCGGTGTGGGCAGTTTGCAGCTAGTGGGCACCATCATGCTCTGCTTATTGCCAGCCTGTGCGGGCGGCTGCCAGGTGAGCTGGGACCTGTGTTGGGGGTTTGTCTCCCCCCCTCGGTGGGCACCCCTCTATTCCCCCCATTAAAACAAAACTTGGTCAACTGGGCCAGCCTTCGACCAACGGGGGCTCTGGCTGGGCCAACGCGATCCTTTGAGGATGAGACCCTTAGGCCTGTATTTCGTGGCGGTGAAAGCTGTATGTGAGGTTGAAGTGTTGTTTTACTACAGGAATTCAGTGCTGTCCAATGTTAGTGGCTGGTGTCTGGTTTTGGCGATGCTTGTCGGTTCTGGGGGAACCTGGGTGTCGGTGTTGCCCCACCTTAGCTGTCGTTGCTTGTGCGCTTGCCTTTGAGTGGGGGTCCCCTGATTCTTCGAAGGCGCCTCTCCACCCGGGACCAGGACCGGTTAGAGTTCTGCCAGCCTTCATGGTCTGAGGGCGCGTCCTCGTTGTTGGTTTCTCCCCCTGCTTCCGGGTTCAGTAGTTTTTTGGCCTCATGTAGTTTGCGTATGTGGCGGGTGCTCCCATTCCAGGGGAAAATCAGGGCCGTGGGGAAGCCCCAATGGTATGATACGCCCTTTTCCCTCAGCCATTCAGTCACTGGTTTCAGTGCTTTCCTTTTCAGGAGTGTGGTGGCGGCGAGATCTTGGTGAAGGGAGATTGAGGCGTCCCTGAACTGTATTCGTGGGGAGCTCCTAGCCTCCCGCATGATCTCCTCCTTGACCTTGAAGTAGTGAAGTCTTGCCAGGACGTCCGGGGGGGCCGAGGCGTTGGATTTAACTCTAGTTCTTTGGATCCTGTCGAGCACCAGGGGGGAGTCGTCCGGAAGGGTGATTATGAAGCGGAAAAGATCGCTCACATAATGCTCGAGGTCCGCCTCTGGAATGGATGTGGGGATCCCTCTCAGGCGAATGTTGTTGCAGCGGGAGCGGTTCTCTGAGTCCTCCTGCTTGAGTTTGAGTGCTTCGCAGCGGGCTTCAAGTGCGCTCAGCCTGTCTGCCCCCTTCTCAATTTCGTAGCTGTGCTCGCACAGGGTGGTTTCCGCCTCCGCTGTTCTTGTCTCCAGTTCTCCCACTCTTGTTTCGAGCACTGTGATGGTGCTCTTTACCTCCTTGGTGCCCTTCTGAAATTCTTTTGTCAATGCTGATAGGAGGTCCTGGAGGTCAGACTTCGTGAACACCTGAGTTGGGGCTTCCCGGGGTGGTTCTGCGTGCTTGCTCCCAGCGTTGGTTTCCCCTGGTTCTAGGCGGTCCCCCCTCCTGGATCTGCCTGTTGCAGAGGTGGATAGGAGAGTAGCAATGTCTGCCTGCTTCGCTGGTTTTTTTCCAGTTCTTCTGATATTAGCTGGTGCTGGCGCCTGTGTGCTGCTGAACAGTTCATGGCGACCCCTCGGATCACTGGCTTCATGGCGTCCCACACCATAACCTCTGTAGGCCCTTTTCCCATGTCCGTTAAGTAGTTCACCTGTTCACTGGGCTCCGACGGCTGTGCTTTTACACCGGGGCACTGTTCAAGTGGACAATAGGGTGTGCGCTAAGGCGCGGCAGAGTTCCGTGGGCCTCTGGTATTCAATATGACAGGCGTGCGTGATCAGCACTTCATTCCGGGGGTAGTGCGCAGCGGGAGTCCCACCAGGAGAGCGAGCCCACCACCTCCCGTTTCTGATGAATTGGTGGCTGAGATGTTGATCCCAGAGGTATGATTTGTGCCCAAGTGTTGGCGGGAGGTGGACTAACCTTTGCTATTTGAGTTCCGTTTGACTGCGGGTCTCTGTTGTCCTGTGCCTCACCGCATCTTGTGGTGCTCATGCCACCGGCACCTCGGTCGTGCGCCTGCTCAGCATCCGGGACTGGTGGGGGCTTCTAAGTGTCCGATGCCCCTCATACGGGGGTCTGTGTCTGTTTCTGGATGCGTGTTGCCGCTTGCCAGGGTAGTGCGGAAACAGCTTCTTGTATGTGCTTATAATGCCGCAGGGGTCCGTAAGGCATGATCCCTCGGCACCGCAGTGTCCAGGTCAGTCAGTGGGGCAGGGATCGCGGCAGCGCTGGTGGTCTTATGCTGCTATCCCGGATGGTAGTGTGCCGCCCCGTCGGGGGGTGCCCCCTCGAGTAGGTTCCGGGTGCATGCCTCCATCACTGCATCACTTCAGTGCGAGCAGGCGGCCGGTGACGTTTTCTCTCAGCGCGCCAGGTAGCTTGGATAAAGTGGTATTTCTTCGCTGAATGTGGACCTATTTTGCTTGGAGTTTCACCCAATATGTGCTGCTTGTGTTCACAAGTTGATGTCTAGTCGCAGGATCCACTAATGGGGGGGACATGGCGGGGAAGGTAGGGAGGGCGTGCTGTATTACGTCCTTGCAGAGTCTCTGATGAGGCTCCAGGCCAGTGGGTGTCCAGCCCAAGCCTGAAGGCGGTGTTCTGGGCCCCCCTCGCAGGCGGGCATGTCCACGTACCTTATGCGTTTGGGCCGTGCCGGGTCCTGAACTCGTTGTTTCTGCAGGCCCGCATTGTCCACTGCACAGTTGTGTTCTCTGGGGTGGTCGTATGTGCGCTGAATGTCTAGAGCTGCTGAGCTATATGTGTCACAGCCTGGGATGAGCTCAGAGGAGCGGATGGGTTTTGCCGCGCAAGGCGCTCTGGTGATTGCTGACCTCCTTCACTGATTTGGATTCCTCACGGGTTACTGGAGGTGCGGTTTTCCTTCATATTCGCTCCATGGGTGCCCAGTCGGGTGCTGATCACTTCTGTCCCCTTTTGGAAGGCGGTATATAAATTACTCTGCAGGATATTTCAGGAAGGATTTCGTAGGTTACAGAGCTCTCACACTAGGCGGCCATCTTCCAACCTTAACCCTATTTCTAACCCTTGCCATAACCTTAACACTAACCCTACAATCCATCGAAAGCCATCGCATTTTATTAAATGAAAATACATTTCGATGGGAAGTTTTTTCAATTAATAAAATTTGATGGAAATTAATTCAAGGAATTTGTTTTCGATGGAAAGTCCAGATACCAAAGGGGAAAAATAACTCACTATCCGAACATGGACATTATAGTATTAAAGCAAATGAAGGACATGGGTGGAAGCATACACCTAAGAAAGATACAAAATCAATGGATCCAAGAAAATTGGAACTGTTATAACCGGAGGGACAACCCATCAAAATCATAGTCCCTCAAAAGGACACACTGAAGTTTATGTTGATAAGAGACAGTCAAGAGGAATTCCAAGTGAAGAGGGAAAACTCAACATTCCACTTTGGGAACTAAAGAGACTAATTACAAGAGACCATTTGCGGATTGTTTATAGAAGACTGATACTGGAAGTACCCTTAGGAGAAGGAAGTCATTCTCGTAACTTAAGTTAGTTTTCTTAGTGGTAGAGTCGTTTTGGACAGTAGGCATATTTCTTTGGACATTCACGACTGACAAACGAGCACCTTAGTAATTAACATAGGTATGGAAAACCCATGGTCATAGGGAAAGTTAGGCCTTATCTCATTACTTTAATGAATAATTGTAGATCATGTATGCTGAAAGTCTGTGTCCTCCTTCACACTTGCCACACATGGTGTTGGAGTGGGATTATAAGGTCCCAAGAGAGCCAACACACGCCTTCCCAAAGGTATATGGCCTCACCCATTGATGAACTCCCACCCATAGGATTGTTGGGTATAAAACCTACCTTTGGGAGAAGAACAAACCCAATTTATATTGAGAATGTGATACTCCGCTGACCACCAAATTACAGGATGATTCCTATCAGGAAGAGGGGTTAGGAAATAGTCCAGCGGTCAGTGAGAATTCCGAGAAGTGGGAGGAAGCCGGAAGTGAATATCCCAAAAGCTTGGGTCCAACGTTACTATCGGCCTCACCATGAGTACCCTTGAGACCCTCCTGAGCACCTAGTAGCCCACCAGATACAGGCAGACCAACACCTCCAGGATGGCTTAGAACAAATAAGGGCAGGTACACAACACTGCATAGTTTTCCATGGTATCTTACCAGGAGGGAGAAGATCTGGGAGCATTCTTTATATGTTTCAAGAGACCCACTACCCTATTCAACTGGGATGAGGGAGTAAAGGTGTGTTATTTGCCCCCATCCCCATGTTAAAAGGGGATCTACAAACCTACTACTAGAGTATTAATCCCTTGGGGGACTACCCTATTTCCTGAAATAAAAAGAACCCCGCTAGAGAGAGTGGGAAAGACCAAGGGTTTTTTCCAATTAAAGTTCTGCGAGATCCATCTTCTGTACAACAATACTCTACTACAGTTATCGGGATGCACCAAAACTACCCTTACGCAGTGGCTGCAAAGGAAAACACTAGTAGAGATACTTGAAGCCTTTGCCTAAGAACAATTTATGAATGCCTTTCCCCCTGCTCTATAATGAGGTATTTTACAACAGCATAAACCCTGATGGAAAACGGCTATTGAAATAGCCCAAGCTCACTTGGAAGCAACTAAATATCTAAAATGCAGCTGAATATCTAAAATACCTGGGGAAACCGGGGCAAGTGAAGAAAGAAAACCCTAACCCAAGTTTATAACACCAGAAAAATGGGTAAGAACTGAAAATGTCCACCATGAGAAAATACTAATAAGGAGGAGATCCACAAAAGACCTACTCCAGTCCCACTATTAAAAACCTCCCTATCCCGTAGAGAAGAAATGGGAAAAATGAAAGCTCCTTTCCCCACAACCCCAACATGTTTCGCATGTGGAGAAAAGGGACACATCCCTAGGTTTTGTCCCAAAAACAAACCAGAGGAACCAATGGAAATAGGATGGCTATCAGCAGAACCATCGGAAGAAGAGAAAGAAGAACTGGAGTTAGAACCAGATCATTTCCGAAAAGTACTACTGTGGATCCAACCTTTTAAGACTCATAAGAAAGTGCTAGTGAATGGAATATGGGCTAATGGCCCCCTCATAGATTCGGGAAACAAGCAAACAGCAGTCTTGGCCGACCTCCTATATATATCATGAGGATCTGCAAAATAGTAAAAATGGCAAAATAACTTGTGTACACAGAAAGTGGAGACCTATTCGAAGATACCTTTGGCCCTGAAGGTTAGAAATCAACCAACGACTATGAAACCAGCCGTAGTACTGGGATTACGCGAAGAGGTAATAATGGGCACAGACTTTCAAACCTTTAGAGAACTATTAATACCTGACGGAATTCAAAACACCAATCCATATACTCCTTTCAAGACTTGAGATTCATCCGTCGCACTTTCAGATAGACCTATATGGAACTGGGAGGATCTCCGATATCCAAATCAAAGGCGTGAAATATCGCCACAGCTAAAATCTGAAATGAAGAATTACCGTCCAGAAGGAGAAGGGGAAGCCACAGAGATAAGGTGAAGGATATGTGACGAATCGAGGGAATTTGCCACTTCTCCCTAAGAAGGATGGCCCCCACCCCCAATGAGGCTAGGGAGGTGAGCCTGCTCTGCAATACCCTTTCTGTGTATAGGCAAGTGGGACCTCACTGGGAGATACTTCCCCCTTTGGAGACAAGGACTGATGTTCATGTGAGGAATTTCCTCAACCTGGACATATCATGGACTACATGGGATGTTTGGAAATATCAGAAAACATAAAGTGTCAAGGCTGGGATGAAGAAAACCTTAATGGATATTGTTATCTTATGAGAAAAGATAAAATCCCTTTAAAACAGAACACCTAGGCTACTGGGACGAGTATATCAGAAAAGCTGAAGTGTCAATACTGGGACGAAGAAACTCTTGAGGGATATCATTATCTTAGGAGAAAAGATCATGTCCCTTTAAATCAGAATGCCCAAGCTACTGGGACGAGTACGTTGAAGAGCGTACATTCAGAGAGAGATGAGAGAGAAGCAGGAGATGAGAGAGAGAGGATAGTGAATGCAAGCCGTGGGAGGCACCAAGCTGTGTAGCAACTGGTGATGCCAAGAACCAGGAAGCCCGCAAAATTCAAAATCACTTTTCACTTATTACATGGGACACCAGAATGGTGGCGGACCCGAAACCAAAGAAACCAGTGGGCCAGAAGCCCAACCAAAGGTGGTGGCGAGACAACAGAGACAAGCCTGGGGTGGACAGACAGTCCATAGAATGTCATCGATACCACCGGCCACCGAAGATTGCAGTGTGTCGGGAGGTACAGTAGAGCACCGGGACACCATGAGGGAGCAAAGATATGGATGCCAGAAAGGAAGCAATACCAGTGCTTCGTGTATGGAAAGTGAGTCACTGGGAAAGAAGCCTCCTGAAAAGATTCTCCTTCCAGAAAGAAGGTAACAGGGATAATTGGAAGTACAGGGAGACTCAATGGTATCCTTATACCGCACAGTTAACTCGTCACAATATAGGTTATGAAATGAAGTTCAATTCAAAATCAACTGTCTACAAAGGTTGTTAAACAAGAGATAAAGTTGGCAAAAAGCTGGGCAATGAGAGAGAGGACCAGTGGATGAAAATACCCTGGGAAAGGGGAAAAACAACTTGCTATCCTGACAAAGGACAGTATAGTATTAAAGTGAAAGAAGCACATGACCAGGAGTCTGCACACCTAAGCCAGATACAAAATCAAGGGATCAAAGTAAATTGGAACTGTTATAACCTAAGAGGGTAACCCAATCAAAAGGAAAGTCCCTCAAAAGGACACGCTGAAGTTTATGTTGATAAGAGATAGCCAATCAGGATTCCAAGTGAAGAGGGAAAGCTCAATATTCCCCTTTGGGAACTAAAGAGACTAATACAAAATGTCACAAGAGACTATTTGCAGATATTACGGTCAAGAGATACTGAGTGTGCCCTAATAGTCTCACTGTTTTGAATCCTGTGCCCAAACAACACTAAGCGTCCTCTAAAGTTCTACAATGGTGAATTGTGCATCTAGATAATATAGCAAAGCAATATTTGACTGCATCTACAGCTAGTAACTATGGTAAAGCGAAATTGAGTGTGCCCTAAAAGTTTACTGTTTAGCTCCCCTCTAGACAGTGTCACCAGACCGCCTTGGAAGTGCCCTAAAAGTTTCTCTGTGTTGAATTCTACATCTTAAAAATACAATCAAGCCATAACTCCATCTGCGCCTCGCCATGACTCCATCCCTCCCATCTAAATTTCAAAATGAGAGCTTCACTCTGGCGTGCCTCTCACCTCCATCTGCTTAACTCCTCCACTCCCCCCAAACAATCACACCGCTCCCAACCCACCCCCCACCCACCACCATAATCTCACCTCACCCCCTATCCAACTCCCAAGCCAGAGGAGCCCGTTGGCACACCAAACATCCAAAGACCTCTGTTTCTTCCGTCCCTTTCGACCCACTCGCCTGCAAGCATACTCCCCTCTCTAACTCCCCCTTACCCCAGAGCCCGCTCCCCCATCCCTACCCAGAGCCCTACCCTCCCATTGACTCCCACTTACATCCTCCACCCACCATAACCCTTCCCCTCCCTAAAAGCTGCACGCCTCGCCCTGGCAAGAACAGTGGCCACATCTCCATCACCCTCCGACCCCCCCACCCTCTCTCACACACCGACTGCACTGAAACCCCTGGAAAGGAGAAAATGAGCCTGGTCCCCTTCAATCTCCATCTACTCCTCACCCCTCCTACCTCGACCCATCCCCTCAATCCCTCACCCCCACCATCACCACCCTCCAACGCCCCGCTTCCAACCCCCTCCCTCGACTTCTTGCCCAGCACACTTAACATCCCTACCCCCATGAGATTCACCCTTGATTCCCCAGTCCCAAATCGCTCCCTGCCCTACGACCAACTACCCACCCGCACACACCCGTCCAACTCCGTCCTCCGCCCACCCACCCCCTCCTCCGCCTGCCTACTCTTCCCAACCTACATTGACCAGTCTGCATCATTCACCACCCAGATCCCACTGCCACCCTACCCCCTCCCTCTCCCTCCTACCCCTGACCCATCCCCGACCCACCCCCACCACCGTCACCCACCAATCCCCCAATTCCCCCCACCAACACCCCTACAACCTCCAGGACAACCCCCATTCTGAAGTAAGATGCATCCTTTTAAATGCCCGCTCTGTAGCAAAAACCAGATATCTCATCTTTGACCTCCTCGCCTCTGACAATCCAGACCTAGTCTTTATCACGGAAACCTGGTTCTCTGACGACTTTTCCCCTGGAGATGGAGTAGCAGTTGTTTTCAAATCACACTTCTCCGTCTCACTCGTCGACTCCCAGACATGCACTCCTTCTTGCGAATCCCTTCTTGTCAAACTATCACTCCCCCCAACGTTCTCCCACAGCTTCCTAATCATCTACAGACCCCCCCGGCTATGACAGACATTTCACAACCAACCTCTGTGACTCTATAGCCACATCCAAGTAAACCATCCCTCTCTGACTTCAATATCTATTCCCACCAACCCCATGAACCACTCACTGGTCGACTGTCTTGATGCGCTTATCCTCTACCTTTACATGAACGGCCCAACACATTCTAAAGGACACACCCTTGATGCCATCTTCAGCTCCCACAACCAGATACATCTAAACCTCCCATACCTCTCATCTGGTCCGATCATTTCATTGTCCCTTTCACCATCCGCTTGCCTGCCCCCAGACCCATCATTGAGCCAGCTGCCCCCCTCCGGCGCAAATGCTGGAAGAAACTAAAGATCCACCCTGACCTAGCTGCAGCCCTGCTTCAAAGACCTCCCTCAACCATCCCACGTAAGGAACCCTTAACCATCGACTCCTTTGACTCATGGCTCAATAACTCACTAATCCCACTCACCCCCTCTTGCCAATCCTCCTCTCGTTGTGGTCCTTATTGTCACAGGTTTCCCCTTTTCTCACCTGTTTTTGCTGCTTGCCGGTATCTTTGGGAGGAGTTTTCTTCTTTACGGTTTGGGTTTTATATAACCC
Organism: Ambystoma mexicanum; assembly: GCF_040938575.1. NCBI lineage: Eukaryota > Metazoa > Chordata > Amphibia > Caudata > Ambystomatidae > Ambystoma > Ambystoma mexicanum. The sequence goes on along the minus strand of NC_090935.1, from coordinate 660,210,164 downwards.
TGCTCGGCCGTCGTCGGCTTCCAGCGTTCGTTCAGCTTCAGTGTCCGGGATCGAGGAAACGTCCAGGAAGTCCAGGAAACAAGAAGTGTACTCGGAGGCAGGTACACGGAGTCCGGAAGGAAGACAGGAAAGGGGGTTTGAGAATTATAGGAGAAGACAGAGGGACTGGGAACCAGGAATAAACAGAGTTCCGCGAAAGCGAACTTACGGAGCACACGTCTTGCCACAGCAATCAGTAGTGTTGAGATACGTGGGCACACGGGGGGGGGTGTGGCTACTTTATAGGACGTGCTGCATCGGACGTAAATGCTGGGAGGCAGCGTTTGGTGCTTAACGGCCATGTTGGAATTAGCACGGAGTGTAAGCCCCGAAGTGTCAAGGACCAGGAGGTCCAGAAGGGGCGTGTCCGATGGCTCATAACAGCATGCCTCCTCCGAAACCTCGTCCCGCCTGGTTTGCCCGGGTGTATGAGATGGAACCTGTTGAGCAACCTGGGGGTATTTAAGTTTGAAATTGGTTCCCAAGTGCGTTCACTGGGAGGATATCCTTTCCATTCCACCAAGTATTGGAGCTGACCACGCTTATACCTAGAGTCACATATTCTGGAGACTTCATATTCTAGTTGGTCATTGATTAGTACAGGATTGGGTCTGAGGTTAGTCCGGGAAGTCCGGATGTATGATTTCATCAGAGAAGTATGGAAAACTGGGGGAATTCTCCTCCAGGAATCTAGTAATTTGAGTCGAAAAGCCACTGGGTTAATGACTTCTTTTATGGAAAAGGGCCCATAATACTGGGGGGCCAGTTAATTTGGTCGTAGATGTCTAGGCAGTAGTCTCGAGGACAACCATACCTTATCTCCTACTGCGTAGGAGGGCCCTGGTTTTCTTTTGGAATCTGCGTAATACTTGGTATGAGTCTGAGCCTTTTCTAACTTGGCTTCTTTTTGTACATTGATCAGTGTTTCAATCCAGGAATCAACTGTAGGGACAGGTGTAGGGTGTGGGAGGATGGAAGGTAGCACTGAAGGGTGAAACCCTTGACTGCAGAAGAAAGGGCTGGTCTTGAGAGCCGAGTGGTCTGAATTATTGTAGGAGAATTCGGCCAGAGGTATTAGAAGTGACCAATCATCCTGGACCTTGGTAGTGAAACAATGGAGATATTGTTCCAGGGTTTGGTTCACACGTTCGGTAGCCCCATTAGTCTGTGGATGATACCCTGAAGAGAGGGCACGTTGTATTCCCAGTATTCGTCAGAGGTGTTTCCAAAAGTGAGATATGTATTGAGACCCTCTGTCTGATATAATCTTGGAAGGGAGTCCATGGAGTCTAAATATGTGTTCCAGAAAGATTCCAGCAAGTTCCGAGGAAGAAGGTAGTTTATGTAAGGGTGTAAAATGAGCCATATGAGTGAATAGATCTATGGTGACCATGATAGTTGTATACCCCCTGGAAGGTGGTAGTTCCACAATGAATTCTGTAGCAATAATTTCCCAGGGCCTTGTTGGTAGTGAGGGCTGAAGTAGGAGGCCCGCCGATCTCTTGTTGTCATGCTTGTTTTGACTGCAGACTGCACAGGCTTGAATGTACAGTAGTACGTCAGACTTCATTCTCGGCCACCAGAATTGTCTTTGTAGAAGATGGAGGGTGTATGTAATACCATGATGTCCGGAGTGAAGGGTATTGTGGCAGAGATTTAATACCCTTTGCTGTAGTTTCTGTGTGGGGATGACTAAACTCTTATCCTTGAAAAGGTATCCATCCTTAGTTTTGAGATTCCATCGGTTCTTTCTTGAATATTCTTCCCATAGTTCAGAGGACTGTGTTTGTATTCGAACCTCGTCTAGGAGGCTGTTTGCTTGAGCCACAATATTGTGTGTGGGAACATTTTAGGGAACGAGCGGTCTTCAAGGGTTTCGTAGTCGGGACGTCGAGATAAGGCGTCAGCAATCAAATTCTGTGTTCCAGGGACATGATGAATTTGGAACTGATATTGGGCAAAGAAGAAGGCCCAACGGGCTTGTCGGCTATTCCTACATTTCAAGGCCTGTAATACTTGAAGGTTACGGTGGTCTGTGCGTACCTGGACTGGATGTTTTGCTCCTAGAAGTAAATGACGCCACTCTGTGAAGGCTTGACGAATGGCTAGCAGTTCTTTTTCTAAAACAGAGTAATGGGTTTCACTGGGAGGTAACATCCGTGAAAGATAAGCAATAGGATGTTCTAGGCCATCGTCGAATTCCTGTTTTAGAACCGCTCTGATGGCATAGTTAGAGGCATCTGTCTCCACTAGGAAGGTTCGGTTGATGTCAGGTTGAGCCAGGATGGGAGCTTGTGTAAACTCAATTTTTAGCCGTTGGAATGCCTCCTTGTGGCATAGGGTGCAACCCAATCTCTTCCTCCCCCGTAAGCACACTCTCCTCACCTGAGTTGTCGGAGTTGTCCGTCTCTTGTAGGAGTTGTCGTGCAAGGTAGTCTCTCCCCTTCTTTAGATGGATATGCTTGTCACAGAGGGAAGCCACAGTGATTGCTGTTTGAACAGCTGCCCCGTGACTCCCTTTCCGGAACCAAGCCAGAAATCAGGGAAAAACCCAAAAAGGAAAAAACCCTGTGGTGTAGCGTCGACCCTTCCAATCCAGATGACAGGACAATCGCTCTCAGGTTTGACAGGTTGAGCAAGTACAGTGTCTACACAACTAGCCCCACTAGCCCACTCCTCACCTGATGAATCTGTTGGAGACGCAGTAGATTCGTCTGTAGAACTTTCCTACTTCTTTTCTCTCCAGGTGGTTTCGATCTTGTTCTTGGATTTGAAGATAGAAGGACGGGCTCACCTAGAGTCCACTTTGCCAATGAGGCTATGTGCCCGGCAGCGGGGACTCCAGGGAGCCCACCCCAAACCAGGGAAAAACCGGATGAAAAAACCCTGGTAGATCTTGATATGGATGGTAGGTGATGTAGTCCGTAGAGAAATCCAATAAGAGTGAAGGCAAGAGTAGTTTTGCATACAAGTACCAGAATGCACTGGTTGTTGTCGTAGTTGGCGATTGCCTGTTGTCCGGGTAGAGGTCCAGATGGCGTGCAGATAACACGCGGATATAGTGGTACACAAGGGAAGAACTGTGTGTCTGGAACACACCGCTCCAACGGTAGACACCGCTCATAGGAAACAATGAAAGCTGGGGAAGCGCGGCAGAGAGTACAGCAGTAGCAGGAAGGGCGGAGAGAGCTGCAAACAGGTTACGGCGACAGACGCTGCACAAGCGGAGAGGAAAGCAGTCCAGAACGGAAGGAGGCTAAGAGCCGTTCGAGTGGGATGCAACCCACTAACAAACGACCAACAAGGTAGGCAGAAACCGGGAAGGGAACACAAGAGGGAGCATCAGCAAACTTACTTGCGGGAACAAAGTAAGGAAGTTGTAACGCACAGGTGCTTCTCATCTGCTGGTCTTTAAGTCGGCTAATACTGGAAGACTAGAACGCGCTGTGCGTTGCATGGAATAATTCAGTCCTTCTTCCATATCGACCATCTCCTCCATACTTTCCATGGGTGATACGTGACTGTACGACCCCTTCTCAGTAGACTTCCTCCTGGTTTTCCCGGGTGCAGTCGATGGAACTTCTGAATGAGACGAGGTGCTGATATATGTCTAATAGGTTCCCAAGAACTCTCAGAAATTGGGACCCCTTCCATAGTACCAGATACTGCAAGGTGCCATTCTTGTACCTGGAATCAAGGAGTCTGGAGACTTCGTATTCCTTGGTGCTTTCTTTCTGCTGGAATCCGATAGTTCTTTTTATTTTTATTTTGTGTAAGTCCTCTGTGTATTCTTTCAGTAATGAGGTGTGAAAAACCGGATGGATTCTTTGTAGTTTGGCTGGCAGAGCCAAGCGAAAGGCTACCGGATTGATTTTAGCCGTGATCCGGAAGGGTCCAATGTAGCGGGGAGAGAACTTGCCTCGGTGTATCCACCTGGGTAGATATTTGGTTAACAACCATACTTTGGTACCAATTTCCCATTCTGGGTTGGGTTGTCTCTTGAGATCCGCCCACCTTTTGCTCTTATGAAGTGCCATCTCGAGGTTGGCTCTGTCTTCCTGTGCAGATCTTGCAGAGTATTCATGAGCAGATCAACGGAGGGTACATTAGAAGAATTCTGACCAAATAGAGGTATGTGTCGGGGATGGAATCCATAGGTGCATGAGAAGGGACTCATGCCTGTAGAGGAATGTTTGGTGGTGTTGTATGAAAATTCTGCCATGGGCAGCAGTCGATACCAATCACTCTTTTCTTGATTACAAAAACACCTGATGTACTGTTCTAAAGTGGCATTGAGACCTTCGGTTTGTCCATTGCTTTCTGGATGAAACCCAGACGAAAGGGATCTTTTTATTCCTAGAGATTTGCATAGAACAGTCCATAATTTTGATGTGAATTGTGAGCCACGATCTGAAACTATGGTCTGGGGTAGCCCGTGTAATCTGACCACGTCTCTCAAAAACACCTCTGCAGTAATGCCTGCTGTGGGTAACCCTTTTAAGGGTGAGAAATGAGCCAATTTGCTGAAAGAATCGATCGTCGCCATGATGGCTGAGTACCCGTTGGAAACGGGTAAGTCTACGATGAAATCAGTGGAGATGTGTTGCCATGGACCTTCTGGAGGGGTTTCCTGCTGTAGAAGACCCAGGGGTTTGCAATATGCGTACTTATTCTGTGCACATACAGGACATGAGACGACATAGTTCCTGACATCTTTTGCCATCGTGGGCCACCAGAATTGTCTAGAAACCAATTCTAAAGTGGCATTTTGTCCCTTGTGACCTGCTAATGGTACATCATGACACCAGGCCATTGCTTGTTCTTGTAAGTCGGTCGTAGGCAGAAACAACGCACCTTCTTTGAATAACAGTTCTCGCCTTTGAGTCATACCCTTGTTTAGAGGGTCCTTTTCCTTGCTCTGGGCGGATTGTACTTGTTGCAAAAAAGTGTTAAGGGTATTAACAAACCGCTTTCCTGCTAAAAGGATCTCCTGACCCTGATAACCTCCAAAGTCTCCTTGACTGCGTGAGAGAGCATCAGCAAGGGGGTTGTCCTTTCCAGGTAAGTATGTCAGCACAAAGTTGAACTGAGAGAAAAAATAGGCCCATCTGGCATGTCTGGAATTCCGACATTCCATCTTCTGGAGTACCTTCAGATTTTGGTGGTCAGTACGAACCTGAAAAGGATGAATGGTCCCTTGTAATAGATGTTTCCATTCTTCGCATGCTTGCCTAATAGCCAGGAGTTCTCTTTCCAAGACAGAGTAATGTTGTTCACTTGGGCTAAGCGTACGAGAGTAGTAGGCGATGGGGTGTTCCAATCCATCCTCCTTCCTTTGTAGTAGTGCTGCACCAATTGCACCGCCTGAAGCATCGGTTTCCACAATGAAAGGTAAGGACTGGTCTGGTTGTCTCAATATGGGAGCTGTCACAAAAGCTGTCTTAAATCTTTGGAAAGCTTGTTCTGTTGTTTGGTCCCAAACAAATTTAACACCCTTCTTTAAGAGATTGGGTAATGGGCAAGATGATTTCTGAAAAGTTGGGTATAAATTTACGGTAAAAGTTGGCCAAACCTAAAAATCTCTGTATGTCCTTTACTGATGTGGGTACTGGCCATTGATTTATTGCTTGTGTCTTGGAGGGGTCCATTTGCACACTGTCTGCTGAGAGTATAAATCCTAAGTAATGTACGGTTGTAGCTTCAAAGACACACTTCTCGGGTTTTGCCAACAGAGTGTTCATTCTCAACCTGTGTAGTACCTCCTGAACATGTTGGCGGTGTTCTTCCAGAGTGTTGGAAAAAACTAGTATATCATCCAAATATACTACAACCGAAGAATATAGGGCATCTGCAAATATTTTGTCCATAAACCTTTGGAACTGGGAGGGTGCGTTCACTAAACCAAAGGGCATGACTCTGTACTCGTAATGTCCAAGAGGTGTTCTAAAAGCCATCTTCCACTCGTCGCCTTCACAGATTCTCAGAAGATGATACGCTCCCCTAAGATCTAATTTGCTGAAAATTCAAGCTCCTTGGACAGCCTCTATAATGTCTTTCATCAATGGCATGGGATACCAGTCTTTTATGGTTAGACTGTTAAGTCCTCGATAATCGATATATGGTCTTAATTCTGTCGTCCCTTTCTTTGAAATAAAAAAAAGGGATGGCCCTGCCGATGAGGTGGATTCCTGGATAAGTCCATTCTTTAGATTTGTGGCTAAGTATTCCTTCAGGGCCTCCTTTTCAGGTAGTGACAAGGGGAACATTCTTCCAAACTATACTTCTGCATATGGAACCAGTTCGATCTTGCAATCCTCCTTTCGCTGAGGTGGAAGATTCCGTGGTTGAGTGTCTAAAAACACATCAGTATATTCTTGGTATTGGTCAGGTATCAAGCTGACACTGTTTTTGGATCTGTGTACCATTTTTTGTACTTTCGGCTTTGCAGGTTCTGGAATCAAACAATGTTGACAGCAGTAATGGGATTGAAATTCAACCGAGTTCCGACACCAGTCTATGCTTGGGTTGTGTCTTCGAAGCCATGGTATGCCCAAGATAATAGGAAAATGTGATGCTCTTATCAAATCAAAGGATAGATATTCATGATGATTGGACATCTGGACCTCCTGTGTCTCTTGACTGATGGGTCCGGAGCTTAACGGGGTACCATAAACCCCTTCAACTGGGATAGGTCATATCTTGGAGCACCTTGGTATCTGATGCTCCAGGGCCCAACTATCGTCCACAAAGTTACCAGCTGCCCCACAATCCAACATGGCTAGACATTCAACAGGATTTCCAATATTCCAGTCAATAAGAATCTTGATCACCATTAAACTGTTGCTGTCAATTACAGCGGGTTGAGCCAATGCACAGGGATTAATTGTACTTACCCCTTCCTTTTCCCTGTTCAAGGTCGGGGTCTTTCGTTTCCCTGTCTTCTGGGAGGTACCTCGGGACAGTCCGGTAACAAATGAGTATTGGAGCCACAGTACATGCACAGCCTGAGATCTTTGCGTCTCTTTTGTTCACATGCAGTAAGCGGTCCTCTTGCTGTCCCTATCTGCATAGGTTCTTCGTCGGTGCCCTTTCAGGTGTTTGGGGTAGGCTAGGTAGGGCAGAAAAAGAACGGGGTCTGTTTTTCTCTGCTCTTCTTTCGGTCATACGGTAGTCTATCTGTAAAACCAAGGCCACTAGTTCCTGGAAAGACGCAGGCCTGGCCACTCTTGCCAATTCGTCTTTTAAATCTTCATGCAGACTGCGATGGAAAATGCCCTGTTGAGCCGTCTCCGGCCATCCGGCTTCGGTTGCTACTTTCTGAAAGTTGGTGACATAAGTTTGTAGGTCCAAGGTTCCTTGACGAATGTCTAGTAGATTTTCAAAAGTTGAATGGAAGACTTCGGGTCTTTCGAATCTTGTTTTCAAATGTGTTATAAAGGTGCCATAGTTGTTTACGGCTGGATCTGAAGCGGTTACCAAGGGAGTTGCCCAGGATAGGGCGTTACCTACCATATTGGAAATCAGAAATCCCACCTTAGCTCTGTCCAGCTCATATGTTTTAGGGCGAAAGGTAAAATGTATTGTACAAGCATCAAGGAATTCCTTCACCTTTTTTGGGTTGCCATCAAATTTTCCACAGGGTAGGGAAATGGGAGGTAAGTCTCCCTTGGTGTCTTCTCTCTGTTGAACTTGCTGTCTCAAAGCGGCGTTATCTGCTCTGAGGTTGTGCATTTCAACAGTTAGAGCCTGTATGGCATTGGCCATTTCCTTATATTGCTCGAGGCTAGCCATCTTCTTCGGGCGTTGCAATCTCTCAGGTTTGACAGGTTGATCAAGTACAGTGTCTACACAACTAGCCCCACTAGCCCACTCCTAACCTGATGAATCTGTTGGAGACGCAGTAGATTTGTCTGTAGAACTTTCCTTCTTCTTTTCTTTCCAGGTGGTTTCGATCTTGTTCTTGGATTTGAAGATAGAAGGATGGGCTCGCCTAGAGTCCACTTTGAAAAAAAGAGGCTATGTGCCCGGCAGCGGGGACTCCAGGGAGCCCACCCCAAACCAGGGAAAAACCGGATGAAAAAACCCTGGTAGATCTTGATATGGATGGTAGTTGATGTAGTCCGTAGAGAAATCCAGTAAGAGTGAAGGCAAGAGTAGTTTTGCCTACAAGTACCAGAATGCACTGGTTGTTGTCGTAGTTGGCGCTTTCCTGTTGTCCGGGTAGAGGTTCAGATGGCGTGCGGATAACACGCGGATATAGTGGTACACAAGGGAAGAACTATGTGTCGGGAACACACCGCTCCAACGGTAGACACCGCTCATAGGAAACAATGAAAGCTGGAGAACTGCCCAGCGCGGCAGAGAGTACAGCAGTAGCAGGAAGGGCGGAGAGAGATGTAAACAGGTTATGGCGACAGACGCCGCACAAGCGGAGAAGAAAGCAGTCCAGAACGGAAGGAGGCAAGGAGGCGTTCGAGTGGGAAGCAACCCACTAACAAACGACCAACAAGGTAGGCAGAAACCGGGAAGGGAACACAAGAGGGAGCGTCAGCAAACTTACTTGCGGGAACAAAGTTAGGAAGTTGCAACGCACAGGTGCTTCTCATCTGCTGGTCTATAAGGCGGCTAATACTGGAAGACTAGAATGCGCTGTGCGTTGCATGGAATAATTCAGTCCTTCTTCCATATCGACCATCTCCTCCATACTTTCCATGGGTGATATGTGAAATTCGCTGACAGGAGCAATGGTGAGAGGCAAAGCAGAAGAGTTCGTAGCCTTGGAATGTCCAAGTAGTCGAAGCCAAGGAGTAGCAGTGTCTGGGAAGACGGAAGCTCCTTGTGGCAGTTCAAAGATGTGGCACTGGATCCAGTAAGAGGGAGAAGGTAAGCAGTAAGCACAGCTCAGAGGAGCCCAGCGGGAATAGAGTACGGAAAAAACCCAGGAGGGAGAGAGAGAGAGAGAGAGAGAGAGAGAGAGAGAGAGAGAGAGAGAGAGAGAGAGAGAGAGAGAGAGAGAGAGAGAGAGAGAGAGAGAGAGAGAGAGAGAGAGAGAGAGAGAGAGAGAGAGAGAGAGAGAGAGAGAGAGAGAGAGAGAGAGAGAGAGAGACGGATACTGCCAGAACGGAACACGCCAGGAGATAAAGCACAGCAGCATACCGCTCGGAGCAGCGGTAGGAAAAATGAAACGAAGGGTAGCGTTCCGAGGGAAACAGGAACACCGGAGAACAGTGAAACCCTCTGGCAGATCCGAAGGCGGACGGCAGAGGATCGGAGCGAGGAAAACAGGAAAGCATCCAATGGGGGTTGCAACGCAGCGTCAAGCCGGGAAGCGGGGAGTTAAATACTCCCGGTGGCGCTGCGCTACGTAACTGGAGCTGGAAGCAAGAACACAGAGAAGGGACTAAAACACCCTACCTCTGAGTCTCCAGCTCCAACGCGGAAGTATCCGCCAATTTCGGCTATGGCCGTGACAGCGGAGGACACTCCACTTGGGCTGTTGTCCAATGAAAGGGAGCGTTTTTTTTCAACAAGGCTATGATCGGTTGAACTATCTCGGAAAAGGAAGGTATGAATTTCCGATAGAAGTTGGCTAACCCCAGGAAGGATTGAATCTGTTTCACAGTGGTCGGAGTCGGCCAAGATAGTATGGCCTTTACCTTGGTTTGATCCATTCCAATACCGTCTGGACTAAGGACGAATCCTAGATAATGAACAGTAGAAACATGAAAAAGACACTTCTCGGGTTTTGCTAGGAGTTTGTTTTCGCGTAGCCGTTGTAACACTGCCTTAACAAGCTCTTCATGCTTCAGATGGTCCTTAGAGAATATCAAGATGTCGTCCAGATACACGAAGACGAAGACGAATAGCATGTCTGAAAATACCCGATCCATGAAGCGTTGGAAGACCGCTGGGGCATTTGCAAGTCCGAAGGGCATGACCAAGTACTCAAAATGACCAAAAGGTGTTCTAAAGGCTGTCTTCCATTCATCTCCTTCTCTAATACTGATCAGATGTTAGGCACCTGTGAGATCCAACTTAGTGAAGATTACAGCTCCTCTTACAGCTTCCAAGATATCTGAGATCAAGGGCAATGGATAGCGATCCTTGAGTGTACACTGATTTAAACCTTGATAATCAGGACAAGGCCTGAGCTCGTTGGTGTCCTTTTTTGGAACAAAAAAACAGCGAGGATCCGGCTGAGGATTTGGATGGTTGTATGGTTCCATTTTCAAGGTTTGTATCTAGGTGCTCAAGGAGGGCCTTCTTTTCAGGTTCGGATAGGATGAACATCCTTCAAAAGGGAATCACAGCTGAAGGTTCGGTATCAATAGCACAATCTTCTGGTCTATGAGGAGTTAAGGCTTGAACAATAGCAGAAGAGAACACATCGGAATATTCCTGATAGATTTCGGGAACCTGGGTGATATTTGAGACCGTGAGCGGCCCCTGATGATTTTCTGAAACTCCTTCCGATGGTGTCAAGACGGGATCCTGGAGTAAGCAATGAGACATGCAATATTCGGAACCCAGGAATAAGAATCCTGCTGTCCAATTGATGTAAGGGTTGTGTCTCTGTAGCCAGGGCATTCCCAAAACCATTGGGTAATGGGCGGACTTAATGATGTCAAACTGTATCTTCTCACGATGGTGGTTTATTGCAAGCTCAATTTCCTTGGTTTGAAGGTTTATGGGTCCTGAAGAGAGGGGTCTTCCATCAGTTGCTTCTACAGGCTGCATGATATCCCGGGATTTGTATGGAATATGGTGTTTAAAGACCCAGTCTTGATCTATAAATATTCCCATAGCTCCACAGTCCACCAGTGCCAGAATGGGGTAGGTTTCCTTCTTGGATGGTGATAGAAAAGCCTGTAAAATCACCAGATTGTTTTGTCCAGGAGAGTTCAAGGATGGAATAGATATGGAGCAAACATCACTCTCCCGAAACTGTGCTCCATCTAGGATCGGGAGCTGGCGTTTCCCGAACGCCGAGGAGGAGCTATAGGACACTCTCTCACTAAATGTTTGTCCGAGGCGCAATACATGCATAAGCCCGTATGGATCCTTCGCATTCTCTCTTGTGGGGAGATGGGTCCACGAAAGGCCCCTACTTGCATGGGTTTGGGTTCGTTACTAGGGACAGGAACAGGCTCGGACTTCGAGGATGTTTCCATAGGGTTCTTCTGGAAGGGCAACTTGGTCTTCTTTTTCTCTGCTTTTCTTTCCTGGATGCGGAAGTCATTCTGTAGAGCGAGATCCATAAGGGATTGGAATGAACTTGGGCGAGCAACTCTGGCTAGTTCATCATTGATGTCTTCATTTAGGCCTCTACGAAAAAGAGTGAAGCAGGCTTCTGAGGACCAATCTGCTTCTTTAGCCATTTGCTTAAACCGTGTTACATATGTGAGCATGTCCTGAGAGCCCTGTTGGAAATTGAGTAGACGCTCCTGAGCGGTATAAACCTGTTCTGGGCGGTCAAACATGGTCTTAAGGGCTTGAATGAACCCATCATAATCATCCAGAAGGGCATCTCCGGCATTAAATAAAGGTGTGGCCCAGGTTAATGCATTCCCGGAAAGGTGTGAGATGATAAAGTCCACCTTAGCCCTGGGAGTAGAAAAATAATAAGGCTTAAAGGTAAAGTGGACCAGACAGGAATCAAGGAATCCACGAGGATCTTTTGCAGACCCATCGTATTTGACAACAATGCCGCCCAATAGTACACTTCCCTTCGTGGCGGAGTCGCTGGATAAGACTAATTGCTTTAACGCAGCATTTTCTGCCTTTAGGTTTTGTACTTCGGTCGTTAGTTCTTGCATGCCGCGCATAAGATCTTGAATGGCCGCCTCCATATCTGTATTGTCTTCAGTTACGTGGCGTCTCAATCTGTCACAGGTTTCCCCTTTTCTCACCTGTTTTCGCTACTTGCCGGTATCTTTGGGAGGAGTTTTCTTCTTTACGGTTCGGGTTTTATATAACCCCGCTCAGCCGTCATCGGCTTCCAGCGTTCGTTCAGCTTCATTGTCCGGGATCGAGGAAACGTCCAGGAAGTCCAGGAAACAAGAATGTCTCCTCCGAAACCCCGTCCCGCCTGGTTTGCCCGGGTGTATGAGATGGAAGCTGTTGAGGACCCTGGGGGTATTTAAGTTTGAAATTGGTTCCCAAGTGCGTTCACTGGGAGGATATCCTTTCCATTCCACCAAGTATTGGAGCTGACCACGCTTATATCTAGAGTCACATATTCTGGAGGCTTCATATTCTAGTTGGTCATTGACTAGTACAGGATTGGGTCTGAGGTTAGTCCGGGAAGTCCGGATGTATGATTTCATCAGAGAAGTATGGAAAACTGGGGGAATTCTCCTCCAGGAATCTAGTAATTTGAGTCGAAAAGCCACTGGGTTAATGACTTCTTTTATGGAAAAGGGCCCATAATACTGGGGGGCCAGTTTATTTGGTCGTAGATGTCTAGGCAGTAGTCTCGAGGACAACCATACCTTATCTCCTACTGCGTAGGAGGGCCCTGGTTTTCTTTTGGAATCTGCGTAATACTTGGTATGAGTCTGAGCCTTTTCTAACGGCTCCTTGGCTTCTTTTTGTACATTGATCAGTGTTTCAATCCAGGAATCAACTGTAGGGACAGGTGTAGGGTGTGGGAGGATGGAAGGTAGCACTGAAGGGTGAAACCCTTGACTGCAGAAGAAAGGGCTGGTCTTGAGAGCCGAGTGGTCTGAATTATTGTAGGAGAATTCGGCCAGAGGTATTAGAAGTGACCAATCATCCTGGACCTTGGTAGTGAAACAATGGAGATATTGTTCCAGGGTTTGGTTCACACGTTCGGTAGCCCCATTAGTCTGTGGATGATACCCTGAAGAGAGGGCACGTTGTATTCCCAGTATTCGGCAGAGGTGTTTCCATAAGTGAGATATGTATTGAGACCCTCTGTCTGATATAATCTTGGAAGGGAGTCCATGGAGTCTAAATATGTGTTCCAGAAAGATTCCAGCAAGTTCCGAGGAAGAAGGTAGTTTATGTCAGGGTGTAAAATGTGCCATATGAGTGAATAGATCTATGGTGACCATGATAGTTGTATACCCCCTGGAAGGTGGTAGTTCCACAATGAATTCCGTAGCAATAATTTCCCAGGGCCTTGTTGGTAGTGAGGGCTGAAGTAGGAGGCCAGCCGATCTCTTGTTGTCATGCTAGTTTTGACTGCAGTCTGCACAGGCTTGAATGTACAGTAGTACGTCAGACTTCATTCTCGGCCACCAGAATTGTCTTTGTAGAAGATGGAGGGTGTTTGTAATACCATGATGTCCGGAGTAAAGGGTATTGTGGCAGAGATTTAATACCCTTTGCTGTAGTTTCTGTGTGGGGATGACTAAACTCTTATCCTTGAAAAGGTATCCATCCTTAGTTTTGAGATTCCATCGGTTCTTTCTTGAATATTCTTCCCATAGTTCAGAGGACTGTGTTTGTATTCGAACCTCGTCTAGGAGGCTGTTTGCTTGAGCCACAATATTGTGTGTGGGAACATTTTAGGGAACGAGCGGTCTTCAAGGGTTTCGTAGTCGGGACGTCGAGATAAGGCGTCAGCAATCAAATTCTGTGTTCCAGGGACATGATGAATTTGGAACTGATATTGGGCAAAGAAGAAGGCCCAACGGGCTTGTCGGCTATTCCTACATTTCAAGGCCTGTAATACTTGAAGGTTACGGTGGTCTGTGCGTACCTGGACTGGATGTTTTGCTCCTAGAAGTAAATGACGCCACTCTGTGAAGGCTTGACGAATGGCTAGCAGTTCTTTTTCTAAAACAGAGTAATGGGTTTCACTGGGAGGTAACGTCCGTGAAAGATAAGCAATAGGATGTTCTAGGCCATCGTCGAATTCCTGTTTTAGAACCGCTCTGATGGCGTAGTTAGAGGCGTCTGCCTCCACTAGGAAGGTTCGGTTGATGTCAGGTTGAGCCAGGATGGGAGCTTGTGTAAACTCAATTTTTAGCCGTTGGAATGCCTCCTTGTGGCATAGGGTGCAACCCAATCTCTTCCTCCCCCGTAAGCACACTCTCCTCACATGAGTTGTCGGAGTTGTCCGTCTCTTGTAGGCGTCGTCGTGCAAGGTAGTCTCTCCCCTTCTTTAGATGGATATGCTTGTCATCGAGGGAAGCCACAGTGATTGCTGTTTGAACAGCTGCCCCGTGACTCCCTTTCCGGAACCAAGCCAGAAATCAGGGAAAAACCCAAAAAGGAAAAAACCCTGTGGTGTAGCGTCGACCCTTCCAATCCAGATGACAGGACAATCGCTCTCAGGTTTGACAGGTTGAGCAAGTACAGTGTCTACACAACTAGCCCCACTAGCCCACTCCTCACCTGATGAATCTGTTGGAGACGCAGTAGATTCGTCTGTAGAACGTTCCTTCTTCTTTTCTCTCCAGGTGGTTTCGATCTTGTTCTTGGATTTGAAGATAGAAGGACGGGCTCGCCTAAAGTCCACTTTTCCAAAGAGGCTATGTGCCCGGCAGCGGGGACTCCAGGGAGCTCACCCCAAACCAGGGAAAAACCGATGAAAAAACCTTGGTAGATCTTGATATGGATGGTAGGTGATGTAGTCCGTAGAGAAATCCAGTAAGAGTGAAGGCAAGAGTAGTTTTGCATACAAGTACCAGAATGCACTGGTTGTTGTCGTAGTTGGCGATTGCCTGTTGTCCGGGTAGAGGTTCAGATGGCGTGCAGATAACACGCGGATATAGTGGTACACAAGGGAAGAACTGTGTGTCTGGAACACACCGCTCCAACGGTAGACACCGCTCATAGGAAACAATGAAAGCTGGGGAAGCGCGGCAGAGAGTACAGCAGTAGCAGGAAGGGCGGAGAGAGATGCAAACAGGTTACGGCGACAGACGCCGCACAAGCGGAGAGGAAAGCAGTCCAGAACGGAAGGAGGCAAGGAGCCATTCGAGTGGGAAGCAACCCACTAACAAACGACCAGCAAGATAGGCAGAAACCGGGAAGGGAACACAAGAGGGAGCATCAGCAAACTTACTTGCGGGAACAAAGTAAGGAAGTTTCAACGCACAGGTGCTTCTCATCTGCTGGTCTTTAAGTCGGCTAATACTGGAAGGCTAGAATGCGCTGTGCGTTGCATGGAATAATTCAGTCCTTCTTCCATATCGACCATCTCCTCCATACTTTCCATGGGCGATATGTGACAGTATGACCCCTTCTCAGTAGACTTCCTCCTGGTTTTCCCGGGTGCAGTCGATGGAACTTCTGAATGAGACGAGGTGCTGATATATGTCTAATAGGTTCCCAAGAACTCTCAGAAATTGGGACCCCTTCCATAGTACCAGATACTGCAAGGTGCCATTCTTGTACCTGGAATCAAGGAGTCTGGAGACTTCGTATTCCTTGGTGCTTTCTTTCTGCTGGAATCCGATAGTTCTTTTTATTTTTATTTTGTGTAAGTCCTCTGTGTTTTCTTTCAGTAATGAGGTGTGCAAAACCGGATGGATTCTTTGTAGTTTGGCTGGCAGAGCCAAGCGAAAGGCTACCGGATTGATTTTAGCCGTGATCCGGAAGGGTCCAATGTAGCGGGGAGAGAACTTGCCTCGGTGTATCCACCTGGGTAGATATTTGGTTGACAACCATACTTTGGTACCAATTTCCCATTCTGGGTTGGGTTGTCTCTTGAGATCCGCCCACCTTTTGCTCTTATGAAGTGCCATCTCGAGGTTGGCTCTTGTCTTCCTGTGCAGATCTTGCAGAGTATTCATGAGCAGATCAACGGAGGGTACATTGGAAGAATTCTGACCAAAGAGAGGTATGTGTCGGGGATGGAATCCATAGGTGCATGAGAAGGGACTCATGCCTGTAGAGGAATGTTTGGTGGTGTTGTATGAAAATTCTGCCATGGGCAGCAGCCGATACCAATCACTCTTTTCTTGATTACAAAAACACCTGATGTACTGTTCTAAAGTGGCATTGAGACCTTCGGTTTGTCCATTGCTTTCCGGATGAAACCCAGACGAAAGGGATCTTTTTATTCCTAGAGATTTGCATAGAACAGTCCAGAATTTTGATGTGAATTGTGAGCCACGATCTGAAACTATGGTCTGGGGTAGAGCAATGTTGTCCAAAGGCCTATGTGAACAACCAGCGCAATTGCTCAATATTAGAAATTTGAAAAGGCAGCGTTCAACATGAAAGTGTGAGGGTGCCAGGACCAAGAACCCTCAGTAAGCAGTAGTTTAGATGTAATCAGTGAACTGCGCCAATTATCAGTGATACAGTAACAGTTGGGTTATATTTTTAATTCCCTTCCACAGCCTGACACGTGTTTCGAGCAAGGCTCTTTTTCAAAGGCTGTACAAAATAGCAGATATACAACCAATAATACATTCATAAATAAATTTACAACATACCAATGTAGCAAACATCAAGGGGTTACAAGGGGATTAGCCAAAAAAAAAAAAATTTTTTTAAATGTGTGTTACATAATGCCACATCATTGGATTTAAAAGAACATTTCATAAAATAAAACATTTTCCATGCAACCAATTACCGTTCAATAAGAAGATCCATCCGATTACAAACCCAATAAAAAGGATGACAAAACAAAAAAATAAAAGATTAGGTGTGTGCGGTGGAAAACAACCATAGATAGAATGATGTATTGAATCAACTAAATGGATCAAAACTGACTAGTTATATTTACCGTTGAACTTGTCCGAAAAGAACCTCTACGGCAAGAAAATAATTTAGCAAAGATTAGCTATTACCATATACGTTCAAAAGCAACAAATTTTACCACATTAAATATGAAAATTGATAGAAAATAAAATCATGATTACCTTAGTATTACTTGCAGTTGCAATGAGCATTATATAAATACTGCAAAAATCCACGTATGAAAGGGAAATGTTACCCATAGATTACACCACAAAACCAGTTCAGAACGAGTCACGAATCCATTGTCAATGGGTGATTGGCAATTAGCAAGAGAAAAAGAAGGAAACAGGTTCTGAGTTAGATAAAAACGACTAATTGGAATACAGGGATCGTATCAAAAGAGCAGGCGTGCCTCTTACCAGCCTTCCGGCAACAACAGTGTACAAGGAAAAGTGCGCGTGCGTGATGCTATAACGCAATTATATTAAATGCTTTTACATGCATAATCACTGGTGTATCTAGTAATCAACTATCAATTTTCATATTTAATGTGGTAAAATTGGTTGCTTTTGAACGTATATGGTAATAGCTAATCTTTGCTAAATTATTTTCTTGCCGTAGAGGTTCTTTTCGGACAAGTTCAACGGTAAATATAACTAGTCAGTTTTGATCCATTTAGTTGATTCAATACATCATTCTATCTATGGTTGTTTTCCACCGCACACACCTAATCTTTTATTTTTTTGTTTTGTCATCCTTTTTATTGGGTTTGTAATCGGATGGATCTTCTTATTGAACGGTCATTGGTTGCATGGAAAATGTTTTATTTTATGAAATGTTCTTTTAAATCCAATGATGTGGCATTATGTAACACACATTTAAATTTTTTTTTTTTTTTTTTGGCTAATCCCCTTGTAACCCCTTGATGTTTGCTACATTGGTATGTTGTAAATTTATTTATGAATGTATTATTGGTTGTATATCTGCTATTTTGTACAGCCTTTGAAAAAGAGCCTTGCTCGAAACACGTGTCAGGCTGTGGAAGGGAATTAAAAATATAACCCAACTGTTACTGTATCACTGATAATTGGCGCAGTTCACTGATTACATCTAAACTATGGTCTGGGGTAGCCCGTGTAATCTGACCACGTCTCTCAAAAACACCTCTGCAGTAATGCCTGCTGTGGGTAACCCTTTTAAGGGTGAGAAATGAGCCAATTTGCTGAATGAATCGACCGTCGCCATGATGGCTGAGTACCGGGTAAGTCTACGATGAAATCAGTGGAGATGTGTTGCCATGGACCTTCTGGAGGGGTTTCCTGCTGTAGAAGACCCAGGGGTTTGCAATATGCGTACTTATTCTGTGCACATACAGGACATGAGACGACATAGTTCCTGACATCTTTTGCCATCGTGGGCCACCAGAATTGTCTAGAAACCAATTCTAAAGTGGCATCTTGTCCCTTGTGACCTGCTAATGGTACATCATGACACCAGGCCATTGCGTGTTCTTGTAAGACGGTCGTAGGCAGAAACAACGCACCTTCTTTGAATAACAGTTCTCGCCTTTGAGTCATACCCTTGTTTAGAGGGTCCTTTTCCTTGCTCTAGGCGGATTGTACTTGTTGCAAAAAAGTGTTAAGGGTATTAACAAACCGCTTTCCTGCTAAAAGGATCTCCTGACTCTGATAACCTCCAAAGTCTCCTTGACTGCGTGAGAGAGCATCAGCAAGGGGGTTGTCCTTTCCAGGTAAGTATGTCAGCACAAATTTGAACTGAGAGAAAAAATAGGCCCATCTGGCATGTCTGGAATTCCGACATTCCATCTTCTGGAGTACCTTCAGATTTTGGTGGTCAGTACGAACCTGAAAAGGATGAATGGTCCCTTGTAATAGATGTCTCCATTCTTCGCATGCTTGCCTAATAGCCAGGAGTTCTCTTTCCAAGACAGAGTAATTTTGTTCACTTGGGCTAGGCGTACGAGAGTAGTAGGCGATGGGGTGTTCCAATCCATCCTCCTTCCTTTGTAGTAGTGCTGCCCCAATTGCACCGCCTGAAGCATCGGTTTCCACAATGAAAGGTAAGGACTGGTCTGGTTGTCTCAATATGGGAGCTGTCACAAAAGCTGTCTTAAATCTTTGGAAAGCTTGTTCTGTCGTTTGGTCCCAAACAAATTTAACACCCTTCTTTAAGAGATTAGTAATGGGCAAGATGATTTCTGAAAAGTTGGGTATAAATTTACGGTAAAAGTTGGCCAAACCTAAAAATCTCTGTATGTCCTTTACTGATGTGGGTACTGGCCATTGATTTATTGCTTGTGTCTTGGAGGGGTCCATTTGCACACTGTCTGCTGAGAGTATAAATCCTAAGTAAGCTACGGTTGTAGCTTCAAAGACACACTTCTCGGGTTTTGCCAACAGAGTGTTCATTCTCAACCTGTGTAGTACCTCCTGAACATGTTGGCGGTGTTCTTCCAGAGTGTTGGAAAAAACGAGTATATCATCCAAATATACTACAACCGAAGAATATAGGACATCTGCAAATATTTTGTCCATAAACCTTTGGAACTGGGAGGGTGCGTTCACTAAACCAAAGGGCATGACTCTGTACTCGTAATGTCCAAGAGGTGTTCTAAAAGCCATCTTCCACTCGTCGCCTTCACGGATTCTCAGAAGATGATACGATCCCCTAAGATCTAATTTGCTGAAAATTCAAGCTCCTTGGACAGCCTCTATAATGTCTTTCACCAATGGCATGGGATACCAGTCTTTTATGGTTAGACTGTTAAGTCCTCGGTAATCGATACATGGTCTTAATTCTGTCGTCCCTTTCTTTGAAATAAAAAAAAGGGATGCCCATGCCGATGTGGTGGATTCCTGGATAAGTCCATTCTTTAGATTTGTGGCTAAGTATTCCTCGAGGGCCTCCTTTTCAGGTAGTGACAAGGGGAACATTCTTCCAAACTGTACTTCTGCGTATGGAACCAGTTCGATCTTGCAATCCTCCTTTCGGTGAGGTGGAAGATTCTGTGGTTGAGTGTCTAAAAACACATCAGTATATTCTTGGTATTGGTCAGGTATCAAGCTGACACTGTTTTTGGATCTGTGTACCATTTTTTGTACTTTCGGCTTTGCAGGTTCTGGAATCAAACAATGTTGACAGCAGTAATGGGATTGAAATTCAACCGAGTTCCGACACCAGTCTATGCTTGGGTTGTGTCTTCGAAGCCATGGTATGCCCAAGATAATAGGAAAATGTGATGCTCTTATCAAATCAAAGGATAGATATTCATGATGATTGGACATCTGGACCTTTAATTCCTGTGTCTCTTGACTGATGGGTCCGGAGCTTAACGGGGTACCATAAACCCCTTCAACTGGGATAGGTCGTATCTTGGAGCGCCTTGGTATCTGATGCTCCAGGGCCCAACTATCGTCCACAAAGTTACCAGCTGCCCCACAATCCAACATGGCTAGACATTCAACAGGATTTCCAATGTTCCAGTCAATAAGAATCTTGATCACCATTAAACTGTTGCTGTCAATTACAGTGGGTTGAGCCAATGCACAGGGATTAATTGTACTTACCCCTTCTTTTTCCCTGTTCAAGGTCGGGGTCTTTCGTTTCCCTGTCTTCTGGGAGGTACCTCGGGACAGTCCGGTAACAAATGAGTATTGGAGCCACAGTACATGCACAGCCCGAGATCTTTGCATCTCTTTTGTTCACATGCAGTAAGCGGTCCTCTTGCTGTCCCTATCTGCATAGGTTCTTCGTCAGTGCCCTTTCAGGTGTTTGGGGTAGGCTAGGTAGGGCAGAAAAAGAACGGGGTCTGTTTTTCTCTGCTCTTCTTTCGGTCATACGGTAGTCTATCTGTAAAACCAAGGCCACTAGTTCCTGGAAAGACGCAGGCCTGGCCACTCTTGCCAATTCGTCTTTTAAATCTTCATGCAGACTGCGATGGAAAATGCCCTGTTGAGCCGTCTCCGGCCATCCGGCTTCGGTTGCTACTTTCTGAAAGTTGGTGACATAAGTTTGTAGGTTCAAGGTTCCTTGACGAATGTCTAGTAGATTTTCAAAAGTTGAATGGAAGACTTCGGGTCTTTCGAATCTTGTTTTCAAATGTGTTATAAAGGTGCCATAGTTGTTTAAGGCTGGATCTGAAGCGGTTACCAAGGGAGTTGCCCAGGATAGGGCGTTACCTACCATATTGGAAATCAGAAATCCCACCTTAGCTCTGTCCAGCTCATATGTTTTAGGGCGAAAGGTAAAATGTATTGTACAAGCATCGAGGAATTCCTTCACCTTTTTTGGGTTGCCATAAAATTTTCCACAGGGTAGGGAAATGGGAGGTAAGTCTCCCTTGGTGTCTTCTCTCTGTTGAACTTGCTATCTCAAAGCGGCGTTATCTGCTCTGAGGTTTTGCATTTCCACAGTTAGAGCCTGTATGGCATTGGCCATTTCCTGATATTGCTCGAGGCTAGCCATCTTCTTCGGGCGTTGCAATCTCTCAGGTTTGACAGGTTGATCAAGTACAGTGTCTACACAACTAGCCCCACTAGCCCACTCCTAACCTGATGAATCTGTTGGAGATGCAGTAGATTTGTCTGTAGAACTTTCCTTCTTCTTTTCTTTCCAGGTGGTTTCGATCTTGTTCTTGGATTTGAAGATAGAAGGATGGGCTCGCCTAGAGTCCACTTTGAAAAAAAGAGGCTATGTGCCCGGCAGCGGGGACTCCAGGGAGCCCACCCCAAACCAGGGAAAAACCGGATGAAAAAACCCTGGTAGATCTTGATATGGATGGTAGTTGATGTAGTCCGTAGAGAAATCCAGTAAGAGTGAAGGCAAGAGTAGTTTTGCCTACAAGTACCAGAATGCACTGGTTGTTGTCGTAGTTGGCGATTGCCTGTTGTCCGGGTAGAGGTTCAGATGGCGTGCGGATAACACGCGGATATAGTGGTACACAAGGGAAGAACTATGTGTCGGGAACACACCGCTCCAACGGTAGACACCGCTCATAGGAAACAATGAAAGCTGGAGAACTGCCCAGCGCGGCAGAGAGTACAGCAGTAGCAGGAAGGGTGGAGAGAGATGTAAACAGGTTATGGCGACAGACGCCGCACAAGCGGAGAAAAAAGCAGTCCAGAACGGAAGGACGCAAGGAGGCGTTCGAGTGGGAAGCAACCCACTAACAAACTACCAACAAGGTAGGCAGAAACCGGGAAGGGAACACAAGAGGGAGCGTCAGCAAACTTACTTGCGAGAACAAAGTTAGGAAGTTGCAACGCACAGGTGCTTCTCATCTGCTGGTCTATAAGGCGGCTAATACTGGAAGACTAGAACGCGCTGTGCGTTGCATGGAATAATTCAGTCCTTCTTCCATATCGACCATCTCCTCCATACTTTCCATGGGCGATATGTGACATTCGCTGACAGGAGCAATGGTGAGAGGCAAAGCAGCAGAGTTCGTAGCCTTAGAATGTCCAAGTAGTCGAAGCCAAGGAGTAGCAGTGTCGGGGAAGACGGAAGCTCCTTGTGGCAGTTCAAAGATGTGGCACTGGATCCAGTAAGAGGGAGAAGGTAAGCAGTAAGCACAGCTCAGAGGAGCCCAGCGGGAATAGAGTACGGAAAAAACCCAGGAGAGAGAGAGAGAGAGAGAGAGAGAGAGAGAGAGAGAGAGAGAGAGAGATACTGCCAGAACGGAACACGCCAGGAGATAAAGCACAGCAGCGTACCGCTCGGTAGGAAAAATGAAACATGAAACGAAGGGTAGCGTTCCGAGGGAAACAGGAACACCGGAGAACAGGGAAACCCTCTGGCAGATCCGAAGGCGGATGGCAGAGGATCGGAGCGAGGAAAATAGGAAAGCATCCAATGGGGGTTGCAACGCAGCGTCAAGCCGGGAAGCGGGGAGTTAAATACTCCCAGTGGCGCTGCGCTACGTAACTGGAGCTGGAAGCAAGAACACAGAGAAGGGACTAAAACACCCTACTTCTGAGTCTCCAGCTCCAACGCGGAAGTATCCGCCAATTTCGGCTATGGCCGTGACAGCGGAGGACACTCCACTTGGGCTGTTGTCCAATGAAAGGGAGCGTTTTTTTTCAACAAGGCTATGATCGGTTGAACTATCTCGGAAAAGGAAGGTATGAATTTCCGATAGAAGTTGGCTAACCCCAGGAAGGATTGAATCTGTTTCACAGTGGTCGGAGTCGGCCAAGATAGTATGGCCTTTACCTTGGTTTGATCCATTCCAATACCGTCTGGACTTAGGACGAATCCTAGATAATGAACAGTAGAAACATGAAAAAGACAATTCTCGGGTTTTGCTAGGAGTTTGTTTTTGCGTAGCCGTTGTAACACTGCCTTAACATATTCTTCATGCTTCAGATGGTCCTTAGAGAATATCAAGATGTCGTCCAGATACACAAAGACGAAGACGAATAGCATGTCTGAAAATACCCGATCCATGAAGCGTTGGAAGACCGCTGGGGCATTTGCAAGTCCGAAGGGCATGACCAAGTACTCAAAATGACCAAAAGGTGTTCTAAAGGCTGTCTTCCATTCATCTCCTTCTCTAATACTGATCAGATGTTAGGCACCTCTGAGATCCAACTTAGTGAAGATTACAGCTCCTCTTACAGCTTCCAAGATATCTGAGATCAAGGGCAATGGATAGCGATCCTTGAGTGTACACTGATTTAAACCTTGATAATCAAGACAAGGCCTGAGCTCGTTGGTGTCCTTTTTTGGAACAAAAAAACAGCGAGGCTCCGGCTGAGGATTTGGATGGTTGTATGGTGCCATTTTCAAGGTTTGTATCTAGGTGCTCAAGGAGGGCCTTCTTTTCAGGTTCGGATAGGATGAACATCCTTCAAAAGGGAATCACAGCTGAAGGTTCGGTATCAATAGCACAATCTTCTGGTCTATGAGGAGTTAAGGCTTGAACAATAGCAGAAGAGAACACATCGGAGTATTCCTGATAGATTTCGGGAACCTGGATGATATTTGAGACCGTGAGCGGCCGCTGATGATTTTCTGAAACTCCTTCCGATGGTGTCAAGACGGGATCCTGGAGTAAGCAATGAGACATGCAATATTCGGAACCCAGGAATAAGAATCCTGCTGTCCAATTGATGTAAGGGTTGTGTCTCTGTAGCCAGGGCATTCCCAAAACCATTGGGTAATGGGCGGACTTAATGATGTCAAACTGTATCTTCTCTCGATGGTGGTTTATTGCGAGCTCAATTTCCTTGGTTTGAAGGTTTATGGGTCCTGAAGATATGCATGATATCCCGGGATTTGTATGGAATATGGTGTTTAAAGACCCAGTCTTGATCTATAAATATTCCCATAGCTCCACAGTCCACCAGTGCCAGAATGGGGTAGGTTTCCTTCTTGGATGGTGATAGAAAAGCCTGTAAAATCACCAGATTGTTTTGTCCAGGAGAGTTCAAGGATGGAATAGATATGGAGCAAACATCACTCTCCCGAAACTGTGCTCCATCTAGGATCGGGAGCTGGCGTTTCCCGAACGCCGAGGAGGAGCTATAGGACACTCTCTCACTAAATGTTTGTCTGAGGCGCAATACATGCATAAGCCCGTATGGATCCTACGCATTCTCTCTTGTGGGGAGATGGGTCCACGAAAGGCCCCTACTTGCATGGGTTCGGGTTCGTTACTAGGGACAGGAACAGGCTCGGACTTCGAGGATGTTTCCATAGGGTTCTTCTGGAAGGGCAACTTGATCTTCTTTTTCTCTGCTTTTCTTTCCTGGATGCGGAAGTCAATCTGTAGAGCAAGATCCATAAGGGCTTGGAATGAACTTGGGCGAGCAACTCTGGCTAGTTCATCCTTGATGTCTTCATTTAGGCCTCTACGAAAAAGAGTGAAGCAGGCTTCTGAGGACCAATCTGCTTCTTTAGCCATTTGCTTAAACCGTGTTACATATGTGAGCATGTCCGAGAGCCCTCTTGGAAATTGAGTAGACGCTCCTGAGCGGTATAAACCTGTTCTGGGCGGTCAAACATGGTCTTAAGGGCTTGAATGAACCCATCATAATCATCCAGAAGGGCATCTCCGGCATTAACTAAAGGTGTGGCCCAGGTTAATGCATTCCCGGAAAGGTGTGAGATGATAAAGCCCACCTTAGCCCTGGGAGTAGAAAAATAATAAGGCTTAAAGGTAAAGTGGACCAGACAGGAATCAAGGAATCCACGAAGATCTTTTGCAGACCCATCGTATTTGTCAACAATGCCGCCCAATAGTACACTTTCCTTCGTGGCGGAGTCGCTGGATAAGACTAATTGCTTTAACGCAGCATTTTCTGCCTTTAGGTTTTGTACTTCGGTCGTTAGTTCTTGCATGCCGCGCATAAGATCTTGAATGGCCGCCTCCATATCTGTATTGTCTTCAGTTACGTGGCGTCTCAATCTGTCACAGGTTTCCCCTTTTCTCACCTGTTTTCGCTACTTGCCGGTATCTTTGGGAGGAGTTTTCTTCTTTACAGTTCGGGTTTTATATAACCCCGCTCAGCCGTCGTCGGCTTCCAGCGTTCGTTCAGCTTCATTGTCCGGGATCGAGGAAACGTCCAGGAAGTCCAGGAAACAAGAAGTGTACTCGGAAGCGGGTACACCGAGTCCGGAAGGAAGACAGGAAAGGGGGATAGAGAATTATAGGAGAAGACGGAGGGACCGGGAACCAGAAATAAACAGAGTTCTGCAAAAGCGAATTTACGGAGCACACGTCTTGCCACAACAATCAGTAGCGTTGAGACGTGCGGGCCCCTGTGGGCGTGGCTACTTTATAGGACGTGCTGCATCGGACATAAAGGCTGGGAGGCAGCGTTTGGTGCTTAACGGCCATGTTGGAAGTAGCACGGAGTGTAAGCCCCGATGTGTCAAGCACCAGAAGGTCCAGAAGGGGCGTGTCCGACGGCTCATGACACTTATCCTAGATAGTTCACAACAGAACTGAAGATTGCAAAACAACTGAATAAATCCCTCGAACACAAATGGCGGAAAAGTAAAACCAATCTGAGTAGATCCACCTTCGCCCTGCACCATCGCCACTACAAAGCTGAAATACGAAAAGCCAAAAAAGCCTGCTACAACACCCCAATTCTCAACTGTGGAAACCGCAGCAAGGAACTCCACAAAATCATTTCTGAATTTGTCAAACCAACCTGTACCTCAGCCCAATTCACCCATCTCAATCACTCTGTGACTCACTCTCTCTCTACTTCTACACCACTGCTCTCAACACAACAACTTCTCTTAACAAGAAACTGGCCCTCCTCTCACCACCACAAAATCCGCCTGCTCCATCAATCACCCCTGCGCCCGCACGGCAACAACAACTCCACCCACTTTCGACTCATTCACACCAATCTCGAGAGATTCATTTCTTGACCTTCTCTCTGCTCGAAAACCATCTGGCTCTCCCTTGACCGCAGCCCCGCCTCAGTTCTCAAAGAAGTATTCTCATCCACCTGCACAGGAGAGTATGCAAGAACCATCCTAAATGACTCCCTTAGCTCGGGAATCTTCCCTAACGCCTTCAAAATTGCACTTGTCAAGCCTCTTCTAACAAAAACATCCCTCAATCCCAAAAATTACCACCCCATCTCATCCTTGCAAAACTCCTTGATCGAACCGCATACTCCCAACCAAACACCTTTGTCGAATCCAACAACCTCCTTGACCCTGCACAATCAGGCTTCAGACCAAGACACGGAACCAAAACCACTCTGGCCTCAATCTGGGACAATCTTAAGATCCCCGCGGACTCTGCAGACACAATTAACCACTCAATCCTACTTGACCACCTCCGCTCCCTTGGAATCTGTGGAAACACTCTCAAATGGATAGCCTCCTTCTTCAACAACAGGAAACAAATAACCCTCCTCTCCACCTTTGCCTCGGCCACTCAACCAGTCAATACTGGAGTACCACAAGGAGCAACTCCCTTCATCTCGGAGTCTGGGCATACCACCTCATTAAATTACAAAGAGCACAAAACGCTGCCGCCAAAATGCTACTAGCACTTGGCCCAAGAGACCACACCTCTCCAGCTCTCAGAACATTCCACTGGCTCCCAGTTGGACAAAGGGCCACTTTCAAAACCCTGTGCATCACCCACCGAGCTGTGCACAAGACCGGCCCTCTGTACCTGCAAGACAAGCTAAAACCCTACCACCCACCCCGCCATCTAAGATCGAGCTTGCCCTCCTTTTAGTGATTCCAACACCAACTCAGTCAGGATAGGAGGATCCTCGTTCTCAGCCTAGGCCCCCACTCTATGGAACTCGCTTCCACCCCACACCCGACACACCGAAGACTACATGTCATTCCGCAAACTACTAAAAACGTGGCTCTTCCCATAACACTGATGACCACCCAAAGATGTGTCCAAAACCCCCAGCAACCCAACAACGAAACATACAATGAAGCTGTCCTACCTGGTGCTCACCCACATGATAGGATACAATGGATGGATTAGATGGAATGATTGGAGTGAATTGAGTTGATGGATGGAGTAAACGGAGAGGGTGGACGCAGTAAACAGAATGTCAGAGTTGATCGAGCAGAGAAAATAAAGGAGTAAATGGAGTGGATAGAGTGGATGGAACGGATGAAACGGATGGAAAGGATGAAACGGATGGAACGGATGGAACGGATGGAACGGATAGAACGGATGGAACGGATAGAACGGATGGAACGGATGAAACGGATGAAACGGATGAAACGGATGAAACGGATGGAGCGGATGGAGCGGATGGAGCGGATGGAGCGGATGGAGTGGATGGAACGGATGGAGTTTAATGGAACGGATTGAGTGGATGGAACAGATGGAACAGATGGAGTGGATGGAACGGATGGAACTGATGGAACGGATGGAGTGGATGGAGTGGATGGAGTGGATGGAACGGATGGAACGGACGGAACAGACGGAGCGGACGGAGCGGACGGAGCGGACGGAGCGGACGGAACGGACGGAACGGATGGAGTGGACGGAGTGGATGGAACTGATTTTACGGATGGTGTGGATGCTACAGATGGTGTGGATGTTATGGATGGTGTGGAACCCATGGATGGAGTGGATGTTAAGGATGGTGTGGATGTTGGCAACACCTGTTCCCCATGTTGTTGCCATATATCTGTACCCCCTATATATGCTATCTACCTCTATCCCCATATATATCTGTATCCCTTATATACATGTATGCACCCTGTCACTATATATCTGTATGCCGCTATGTACGTTATGTTATGTTTATTGTGTTTATATAGCGCTTTATGCCAAAGCGCTTTACATTATAACAACAAGAATACAATAACAGTAGAAGCAATTACAAATATGAGTCAAACCAGTAATACAGCAATTAGAACAATTTGCCAGTGAAGATAAATGAGGAAAGGGGGGGTGGAGAGGGGAAGGAAGTGGGGAACAGGAAGTGGAATAAGCTGAAGGCGAGAGAGCAAAGGGGACTTCAGAGGAAACAAAGCAGTGAGAGAGAGGTAAGAAGAGGATACAAAGGGGGCAGAGGGGAAGGTGGAATGAGAGTATCAGGGAGGGGAGTGGAGAAGGAGAGATTTTAAGGAGACACAAAAGGAGGAATAGGTGGGGATGGAACGGATAGCGAGAGGAGGGAGTTCCAGTGGAGGGGGGCAAGGAGCTGAAAGGAGCAAAAAATGTACCACCCCACCGTCCTGCTCACGTGCCTGGTCTCAGGCGCCTTTACTGATAACCACCAAATCACACCATTACGCTTACTCTCTACTATAAACCCTCATCCAACTAGAACACAGCTATACCCCTGATTGTTCGGCCTAGCTCTTCACATATGAACACGACCCCATGATCACATCATCACCCTAATAAATCGCAGCTAGCTGAGCACATTCCAGCTAGCTGTTCGCATAGGCGTTCCTCAAGCTTAACGCAGCCAGAACCCAGTCTGGGTGCCCACCCACCAGACTGAACACATCCAACTGATTTCCTCAGTACCACACCCATCGCTAGGAAGCAGCTATCATCCAACAACTACACCAGCTGCACACATATCTGGTGCACCTATGCACCATACGACACTCTCTCTCTCACTACTGACTTGAACTACGGTTCCCGAGGGCGTTCAACCTAGAAGCGCTTTGAGGTCATACCAATGATAAATAAGGCGCTATATAAATGCCAAGTAGCATAACATAACATAACATAACATTGGGGGTCATTACGAGATTGGTGGTAGTCATGGCGCTATTTGCGCCATGACTGCCACCAATAATGGGTCCGGCACCAGTGTTGGTCAATGTCGACTTACCGGTCCATTCCGACATTGGAGGGACCGGTAAGTCCCCATTGACCAAACCATTCCCCATTTCCAGTTGAGCCCCCATAGGGCTAAATGGGACGGGGGGGCGCAAATAACGAGCTCGCGAATGGCAAGCCTGTTATTTGCACCCTGGTCCCCTAACGGGACCCGTAAGGTACGTTTGGTCTGACCAAACGTACCTTACGGGTCCCGTTATCCCCGTTATGCCCGGTATCCCCTACCGCCCAACTCGGAATGAGGCCCATTGTCCATTCTCCTAACTTAAATTCGTTTTCTCAGTGGTAGGATCAGTTAGGGTAGTTTTGAACAGCAGACATATTTCCTTGGACACTCATGACTGACAAACGAGCACCTTAGTCATTAGCATAGGTAACATCTGAGTGTCTGTGCCCTTCTTCTGACTTGCCGCAGATGTTATTGGGAAAGTTATGGGGAAGCCCTGAAGGGAGTGTTTTTGTTTTGGAAGTTTCTTATGTTCAGTTATTTTTCTCCTCCTAGAATTTTTGGTTCATATGTATTCACAGAAAAGTACTGTTTTATGCATTGTGTTGTGTTGCTGCACCTTGTGTGCAGAGAAAATGCAATAAGATCGTGTTTGTCATTGATGTGTGTCATATCTTGTGTCTCATATCTTGGATTGGTGTTCACCCTGAAAGTCACCCCTGAATGTTTAGTGACATGTAGGGAATGGCAGTAATTCAACATCTTGAACAGTGAATGGAGGATAGCAAGACCACACATGAGCAACAGAGGTTTGAATCCCGGATCTGCGCTTAGAAACCGAACTCAGGTACAGTATTAGGCGCGTTATAAAAAACAATTAAAATTAGATAAAAATCTTATTCAGCAGATATTGCCCTCATACAAGAGGCCACCCTACTGAAATATGATGAGTCTCTGTTCTGGTTGACAATGTGCCCTTGCCAGTACTTTGCTTCCACTGGCCAAAACAAGTGTGGGATAGCAATGTTGTTACCAAAGGACCTAACTGTTGAGGGCACTGTCCCTGCTAGGGAGCCTCCAGGACGTATGCTAGAACTTAAAGTACAAGTGGATGACAACATTTGAACACTGATATCAATTTATGGTATTAATGACCACCACAAATATTTTTACAGCAACTTACTTCATCAGTTGAAGACATTGCCAGTGGGCAAGTTCGTAATGAGAGGGGACTTTAACTCTCTTCTCAGCCAATTGCCTCATAGATCAAGAAAAAACATTTCCTGTTTAGGAAGTAGATAAATACAATGCTTGAAGTTATCCCAGCATTAGATATAGGAGAAGTGAGGTGTCTGATGCATCTCTTGGAAGGTGATTAAACCTACTATTCGTACTTGAAAGCTATTCACAACTGGACTATGCAATGGTTTTTTCACCCCATAGTTGATGCCATGACCTCCATCGATGTTGCTCTTCCTGTTTTGGACACTCATTGGGGGCCTGGCTGGGTGGCAATGACACTGGTAATTGAAGGACCCTCAACTACAGGACAATGCACAAACAATAACTGTCAGTTTCCACTCAGTGGAAAGATTTTACATCTGTGATTAAAAGGGAAAGACGATTAACATTTCAACTGCTTTCAAAAAGGCAAAGTCTAAACATCTTAAGACGCTTGCAAGAAAAATATTGAAACTCAAAATGCTATACAGGAATTCCAGATCTCAGAAGCTCTATAGATATCTGAAAGTGGCCAAGCCAAATTGATCAGCTTGCATACCAACACGACTACCTACTCCTTATTAAAAGCAAAATCCTTCACGCAAAAAAAAGCAAATAGGATAATCACCTACAAATCAAAGGCTTTCCTCTCCTTAGAAGCTGAAAGGCGATCTCTTCTGTGATGATTCACTGGATCACGTCACTTTTCCCCAGAGGGGAGCCCTTCCCTGTGAGGCTCGGGAGGTGAGCCTGCTACGCAACAATCTCCCTAGGGGTGGCAGAATGCTGGACCAAACAGGGAGAGATTCCCCTCATGGGGACCAATGTCACAGCTGCCGTTGGTCACTGTGGCATAGATGGTGTAGAGGGAAGAGAACAGCCCGTAACATGTTTTTTTCTCTTAGAGCAGTGTGTGTTCCATCACGTTCTGCTGCGAGCGGTCTAGTTCTGTTCCAAGATGGCTGCTCGCAGCTGCAACTTTCCTCATTAGCCGGCAAGCCGCAGTGCTCCTCACGTTGCAACCCTCCTCGCTCCAGCTTTGGGTAAGAGGCTCGTTTACCTCCTCTTGTGCTTAACTTCCTCCTCTCTGTGTCCGTTTCTGTTTCTCGTCCTCTCCCTCGCCCATGGACCCCTTCCTCCTGGAGTTCTATTGGCCTTTGCCATCATTCTTCTGTGGTCTTGCTCCCTCACCCTTTACCTGGTTCTCTCTTGCTTTCCTTTGGGGAATTCTCTCCTGAAACTTTATAATTGACAGTTCACTGTGGACCTATTCTCATTGGCCCTCAATGGTTACTCAACTACTACAGTGCCAGCATCAGTGCATACCATCCTTCTGGAGAGCGTTTTTGTGCCTTCAGGCTTTTTCCTCTGATATTTGGACATATCCTTCCTGCCCGCCGCTTTGTAATCTGTATAGTCATCCACAGTAGGCCATAGTGGTGGCAGGCCAGGATGGGCCCTTCCTCTATGAAGAACACTTTGTGACAAGAATAAGACCAAGAAAGAGAAATCTAAAACCTCTCGGAAAGGATCCGACTCATCAGACTCCGGTGAGAACCAGGACTCCCGTTCTGTGATGGAACTCCCTAACCTTTGAGAGCATACAATTCTTGAGGTGCTCCAAAAACCAACCTGAGATCACTACTGTCTGTTATTGCAATATTCCCACCTTTCCTTATGCAAGACATAATACCAAAATGAGGAGGAACACACACAGTGATAATAAGCCATCTCCCAAAAGTACTGAGAAGAAGAAGATTGAAGGAGTGATGAGAACTACTCCAAGTCTAGACAGAACTGAGAAGAGGTGGCCCCAAGGAAGCATGAAGAATACTTCGATACAAAAGGAGGATTCTGGCACTCTGCAGGGGAGGACCAAACTACAGGACATAAAAAGCAAGAAGTGACACAATGAAAAGAGAACCGACGTGAAGCCTTTCAACCCCGCGAGTTCAAACCTGGGAAGGTGGAAGTGAGCAGGAGAAGCTAGTCCTCTGTTGTGAAGACGTTGTGGAAGGCTCAGAAGACTTCCCTGTCGTGAAACAGGGCCCCGACCTACAGAGAAGCTGGAGAAAGGCCAACGGTGGTGTGCCCTCAGGGAGGTGGACTTTGTGGTCCTTCAACTATGCCAACACTGAAAGGCCTAATAAACTGCAGAGTGTTCCCTTTAGTTTATTTTGATAGGCAGGGAAAGCCTATGAGGCGTTTGTCAAACCCTTTTGAGTTAATAAAATGGCATCTTATGAAAAGCCTCTACCAAGTTGTCTGCCTCACATTTCTGACACCTCACAACACAAGACCTGAGCATTTATCTGGGGAATCTGACTTTCTCCCCAACAAGAAGGGGCATATTCGCTAGCGTGCATCCAGAAAAGCATTCTGGCCTCTAGGTCATAACTTTCACAACTTACGCTGGCTGCATGAAGTGGTCAGAGATAGGCACACTAAATTACATGCTATACCACAGAAAACAATCACTGAGACCTCAGGGCAGTATGCGCAGCGTTGAAGGATACTTGGTGCTTCAGAGGCATTTCCCGGGCTGCTCCCACAGATGCAGACCGCAGCTGCCACACCAGCTGCCACACCAGGGGCACTGGTCTCTCTGGACAGCAGACATGCAAGGACTGTGGCAAGTGGAGGTAGACCAGCGGTCGACTCCACCACCCAGGGGTGCTCCCCAGATCCTGGCAGGGCCTGTAGGTTTGGCCCTGCGGATGCCATTATATGCTGAGTTTGGCACTGAGCGTCCACCTGAGCAACCACCTGCTGTGCACTTCTGTGGGCTTTCAACCTGATTTCCCACGAACAACTCATAACGGCGACCTGGTGGAAGGGGGAAGAAGAGGGCACCTGAGCTCTGAAGGCAGGGAACGGACTGCGCCCACGAGGGTTACTCCCCATAGTGCGACACTGGCATTGTGAACAGCGCTAGCAAATCGAGTGCAGCACCTTATATTTGTGACCTTTGCAGCGCATGAGCCACTCACTGGATCGGACAAAGACATAGCTGGGTTGAGAATTACTGAGAATGACAGTGGTGCACGAAATTCATAGGGCGCCCTGTGGTTACTGTTGCTTCGGGAACTGAGTATACAAGGCCTTTGCACGGCACACTGAGCTCACGTACAGTAGTTTTGCAATGTTTGCAGTCACTCATCCTCAACTGAAGCCAAGCCCGAATTTGAGCTCAAATGCTTTACAAGCACCATAGGGGTAAGGCCGAGCAGATGGTTATGGAGGGCTTCACACGTAAAGTCAATGGAAACATAACTCAGCCACTGACATCTGTGTCAGGAGGAATCACCAGCAGGGAGAGTCAAATACTAACAGCCATTGCAGCACTGCAGAAGTCCCTAGAACATAAAATTGATGAGGTCATCATGGATGTCGGACTACTGAGACAGGATTTGCATGCTCTGGCAGATCGTTTGGGTGCTGCAAAATCGCAGGTGCGAGACAACATGAGCAATATAACGAACACCCAGTCCCAGCTAACTGAATTAACTGACAAAGTGCGGTATTGGAGTATCGAGTCGAAGACGCAAAATGGAGGACCAGGAGAAATAACATCAGAATCCTGAAGGAGAGGATGGCAATGACCCGATGTCATAAATTGAAAATATACTTTTAAAAGAGATAGGCCCCGACACACTCACATAAGGTTTCACGGTTCAGCATGCACATAGGTCCCTTACAAGGAGACCTCCATCTGGGCCCCCTCAAGACCACTGATTGCAAAAATCATGAATTACAAAGACAGGGAGAGTATCTTGGCCTTTTCCAGAGAGGGAAGAACTATAGTGCATGCATCTTCGAAGCTGGAAATATATCCAGACTATGCTGTTTTGGTGCAAAGGCACAGAGCAATGTTTGGCCTCACCAAGGAATGGCTACGACGAGTGAATTTGCAAAGCATGTTGATTTATCCTGCTAGGCTCAAGGTGCTCCACAATGGCAGGTCACACTTGTTTGTTTGTTTATTTATTTGGTAATGCGCACCAAACCCATTAGGTAGCCGGGCGCAATAGAGGTCAAGACAACTTAAGCTTGGTTACATAATGTGTACAAAGAAGCATATAATATACAAAAACAGTTTGAAAATAGGCTGCCAGGATAGTTACAGTGGCATACAGAAGGAAGCAAGTTAAGAGATATGCAGCAGAGACAGGAGTGCAAGGTACCGAGAAGGTAAGCTAACAGTCATTCGTTCGTAGCCATTTAATTATATTGAGTCTAAATTTAGGATATGGTTGTTCCTTTCTGAGGTCGTGCGGTAGTGCATTCCAAGTTTGTGCTGCAATAACTGGGAAGCTAGATCCTCCCACTGTGGAACGTTTAAATCTAGGCGTTTCCAGGGTATGGGCATTGGCTCGTTGGAAGTGTGGACGATCTTCTATTTATCCTTTCAGCAAGGTAGGGTGGGGCCAAGTTGTTTAAGCATTTGGAGGTAAGGGAGGCTGTTTTTAGAAGTATCCTGTCAGATATTTTTAGCCAATGAACCTTTCTTCTAGCATCAGAGATGTGTTCTCTTCTAGGGATATTCAGGGCTGCTCTTAGGGCATTATTTTGCATTCTTTGTATTTTGTCGATGATATTTTTGTTGGCACCTGAGTACATCTAATCTAATTTACAGTAATCTAATCTCGACATTACAAAGGCATTGGCGAGGGTGATGCAACTCGAGGTAGAGAGGAATGGTCTGCAAGTTCGGATAAGCTTACAGGTATAAGCTGTGGAGGATGCGAGTGAGTTTACTTGTTTCTTAAGCGAGAGAGTGGCATCAAGATAGAAGCCTAGTATTTTGACCACTGGCATCACCTTGATGAGATTGTTGTCGATATTGAAGGCGGTATAGTTAGGGCTAAGTTTTTTTATGTTAGTTTCAGGGCCTAGGATTAGTATCTCAGTTTTATCATCATTCAGGCAGAGGCCGTGAGATGCCATCCATGCCTGAATGAGGAGGTATACTCTGTTTACTAAGGCTGTGTCCTCCAAAAAGTTGCCCGAAAGGGGAATGAGGATCTGGGTATCATCTGCATGCTGTCATGATCTCTGCTTCCAAAAGATCAGGACTTGCCCGACTCCCTTGGAAGCAGACCCATAGCCCCGGTTCCGAGTGCCAGCCAGTCCCATTTGGGACCTTTTGGACCCTGTCCTGGCGCCAGTGGCACCAGGCTCATAAAGATGCCCAGTCCCAGCGCTGGAAGCGCCGGGCTCATAATGCTTGGGTGGACTTACCTGCAGCAGACCATGCTGCTTACTTACCTGCCAGTTGAACCCCTGATCCTCTTCTGTTTGGGACTACTTTTCCTGTTGGGTGGGGCAGGAGCCACTCCCTAGGTTCAGAACACTGGAACTCTCCTGGAAAGCAGGAACTCTTTCCTTACCTAGGCGTGGCTGTGGAAGGAGACACCTAAGCACTACAGGAGGCTATTTAAACCACACCCGATGGATGAATCTTGCTTTGTGTTATTCTGCATTCTCTGCAGCAGAACGCTCCTCGTGTCTTCTGCTTCTGATCCTGGGCCTAAGGGAACAAAGGCTTACCATCCTGGAATCCAGTCTTCAGCAGCACCTGTAAAGACAAAGAAAGAACAGGTTAGCACTACGGTCTTCAGTGGCAGCGCATCTCTTACCTGGTCCATCGGCTGTCACCAACGCCTCGCGCTGCATTCTGGCATCTGAAAGACAAAGGCTTACCTATTCTTCGCATGCTCCGGAGGTCTTCGCACTGCATTCCGGCATCTGAAAGACAAAAGCTTACCAGCTCTTCGCACGCTCCGGAGGCCTTCGGCGCTGCATCCCGCATCTGAAAGACAAAAGAAGGTGCGTTTAAAGACATTGGGCAACTTTATTACTCACGTGCCATTACTCCTTCCCACGCCGAATCCAGTGGGTATTCCAGCACCCTTCAGCTTCTCTAAAGCTCTGAACTTGTACCTGCAAGATAAAAGGGACAGTTAGTGCGCATCGTGAAGCAGGCTACAAGCGCTTACTTACGTGCTTCCAGGCGCTTCTATTACTCACGCGGGTTCGATCCTCAACTCTCATCAGCCCGCCATCCGCCATCGCCGGAACCCTGCAAAACAAGAGATATCATTACAAAAGACTTTTAAGACATTTGAAGTGCCCAGAACTTACCGTTCGTGCAGTTAACGACGGACAGCAGTCCTCTGAGGTCAAGAGGCCTACACCCTTATCCAGTGAAGAAACTGGTTACGGCACCCTGCCCCGAGGCAGATGGAGAGCTCAGCGTTCACTTACCTAAGGTGAGGGCGTTAACCTTTGGGGTTCTACAGGAGAAGAGAAAGGGAAGAGGAGAGAGGCACCCAATAACCCCAGTTCATTAATCCCATATTTTCTATCTGCAGACATCTTACTCTTCGAGTCAGACATACAGTGCACAGAGGTCCAGCCCAAAGAGCCAACCGTGTGTTACACATCACCTTTGAAGATACGGCATTCAACCAGTTAAGACCGGCGCCTCTGCGGGAATCAGGTGAGTGTTACAGAACACAAAGCCTACCGCAAAACTCCCACCCAGGCGCTATGGAAACCTCGGATACCGACCAGCTAGCCCAGTTACTTGGGGAACTAAGAGAAAAGTGCATGCAACCCGTCAGGAAACGAATGCTCTAAGAAGGGAACTGATTATTTCCAAGGAGCGAACAGATGATCTCGCTAGACAATTGCTACAGTCACAAGCCGGACAAACTCCGTTACCCGCATCAGGGGCAAATCTTCCTTCAACATCCTCTACGAACCCAGTGCAGATCAACCTACCTGGGAATGTACCTCTGGCTCCGCCCAAACGATTTTCTGGTGACCCAAAGAGGTTTGCAGTATTTATTAATCAGTGCCGGTTGCACTTCTTATGCCGGCCAGCAGCCTTTCCAACTGATCAAGCTAAGGTAGCTTTCGTGCTTTCGTACCTTAGTGGCAATGCGGCAGACTGGTCGATCCCTCTAGTTAATCAAGATGATCCGGTTCTCCATGATTTTCAAGCTTTTCAGCTCAGTATGGAAAAACTGTTTGCAAGACATTCACATGGGCAGGCCTTGGACAATGAGCTCCTTTCATTGCGACAAGGTAATCAAGACCTTTTGGCTTATATTGCGTCTTTCAACAGACTGATAGTGGAAACTTGATGGCCTGAGAACAAAAGGATTACGCTGTTTTATAGAGGTCTACGTGGAGAGCTCAAAGATGTGTTAGCCCAAGTAGTGAATCCCCCGCAAGACTGTTCGGACTATATTGACTTAGTCGTTCAAATTGACCACAGACTGCAGAACAGGAAGGCCGATCGTTCCAAGTTTGATGCTCGAGTATTGCCTCTATTGCGGAAACTCGGGGCACTTTCTTCGAGACTGTCCGTTGAAACAAGCCAAGAAGGCAGTAGGAGCTGCAGTTACCAGGGTCACAAACTCTGAGCAGGGAAATGACCTCACCCGACAAGAATAGAGGTCCTCTTGCCGAGCGTTAAAACCAGTTCCGTGACCTTGCATTTCGTGATACCTATGGTCCTCATTAGCCCTGAACATCCGGATCGATTACATGCGATTGAAGCTTACGTCGACAGCGGTGCCATCGGCAATTATGTGGATCATGAAATGGTTTTGAGGATGAATCTGACTCTTTGTCCAAAGGCTGTAAAGGACGTCATTACTACGGTGGATGGTACGGAGATAGCCTCCGGACCAGTAACGCATACCACCCAAGAAGTGACGCTAGTAAGTCAAGATGGACACCATGAGAAGATCGTGTTCGATGTGATCAAGGCCCCTCAGTTCCAGATTATTCTAGGAATTCCTTGGTTAGAGAAGCACAATCCTCAGATCGATTGGCGAGCAAGAACGGTTCAGTTTCCAGAATGTGTCTCTACTTGTCACCCTCGACCTGGTGTTGCACTGGCAGCAATTTCCTCGGAGGTTCCCCAGTTACCTCCTGAATACCTAGAATTCCAAGATGTTTTCCGGAAGAATCAGGCTAACTCCCTACCTCCTCATAGGTCTTATGACTGCCAGATAGACCTGATACCTGGATCTACTCCTCCTTGTAGTAGAATTTATGCCCTCACCGAGCCTGAGAATCTTCACCTCCGACAATACCTGGATCAATACCTAGCGAATGGGTTTATTCG
Source organism: Ambystoma mexicanum (assembly GCF_040938575.1). Lineage (NCBI taxonomy): Eukaryota > Metazoa > Chordata > Amphibia > Caudata > Ambystomatidae > Ambystoma > Ambystoma mexicanum. The sequence continues at coordinate 660,171,827 of NC_090935.1, read as the reverse complement.
TCCTTCCAAGTCCCCTGCTTCCTCAGCTTTGTTCTTCGTTCCAAAAAAAGAAGGGGACCTTAGAACTTGGATAGATTATCGCGCCCTGAACCAGATCACCGTTAAGAATAGATATCCGTTACCTTTGATCCCTGAACTCCTGGACCAAGTCAGAAAAGCATGCATATATACAAAGCTGGATCTTAGAGGAGCCTACCACTTGGTATGAGTAAAAGAGGGCGATGAATGGAAGACGGCCTTCCGCACCAAGTATGGGCTATTTGAATATCAGGTCATGCCCTTCGGACTTTGCAATGCCCCGGCCGCCTTTCAATATTTTATGAACGATGTCCTCAGAGAGCTCATAGATGTGTGTGTTGTTGTTTACATTGACGACATCCTCGTTTATTCTTCATCGGAAACTGAATATCGGAAACACGTGAAAATGGTCCTCGAGAGATTGCGTCAACACAAACTTTTCGCTAAGTTGGAAAAATGTGTTTTCAACGTGACTGAAGTTGAATTCTTGGGATTCATATTATCACCTAGCGGAGTGCGTATGGGTTCAAAGAAGGTCGATGCAATTCTCAAATGGCCATTGCCATCCTCCGTAAAAGGTGTTCAAAGCATGTTAGGCTTCGCTAATGTTTACCGCAGGTTTATCCCCGAATTCTCTCGAATAGTCCAGCCCATCACCGCCTTGTTAAAGAAAAGCAAACGTTTTGAATGCCAACCGAGGCGGAACAAGCTTTCCAGAATTTGAAGACTAGATTTATCTCTGCACCGATCTTAAAACATCCTCGCCCAGAACTCCCCTACATCGTTGAAACTGATGCTTCGAGCCTTGCCATGGGGGCAGTTCTATCACAAAAGGACCCAGTAACCAATCAGTTGCATCCCGTGGCATTTTGGTCCCGCAAATTCTCGCCTCCTGAAATCAATTACACTATTACTGATAAGGAACTTCCAGCTATCAAGTCCGCCTTTAAGGCTTGGCGGCATTATCTTCTGGGGGCCCGACACACCGTTACTGTGATTACAGATCACCGAAACCTGCAATATTTGAAAACCGCAAAAGCTCAATCTTCTAGGCAACTCCGTTGGGCACTATTCTTTGCCGAGTTTGACTTCATAATTACCTATCGACCTGGTACAAAAAACGGTAAAGCTGATGCCCTTTCTCGGATGGGAGTGGAAGAACATTTGATCAATCCTAAACCTGTACCTATCATTCCCGAACAAAGAATTCTAGGTGTAATCGCCACACAATCCATAGAGGAAGTTAAGGATAAAGCCAGGCTACTGGTAACACCAGCAGACATACAGAATTGGCATCTGCAGGGAAAGGACTTTACGGTGAAGGACAACCTATTATATTTCCAAGAACGGTTATAACTGCCCAGCACAGATTTACAGAAAAAGGTAATCTCTTGTTATCACGATTCTTTAATGGAAGGACATCCCGGTATGACCAAGACCTCGGAAAAGATCAAGCGCTACTTCTGGTGGCCGTCTTGGAAAAAAGATATCAGAGACTTTATAATGTCCTGTGGAGTATGCGCCCAAAACAAGAGTCAAAAGGAAAAACCAGCCGGCCTCTTACGCCCTATTGACATCCCGCCTCGCCCTTGGCATACGCTTTCTATGGACTTCATCACCGATCTACCTCCATGCTCCGGATACAATACGATCCTAGTAATCGTGGACCTATTCTCCAAGATGGCGCATTTCATTCCACTCAAAGGTTTACCAACAGCAGCAACTCTGGCCCGAGAATTTCTCGAAAACATCATCCGACTGCACGGTTTTCCTTCAGTTCTAATTTCGGATCGAGGTAGTCAATTTATTTCTCATTTTTGGCGAAGTTGCTGTCGGTCGGCTCAAATTGATGTGAGACTTTCGACCAGCCACCACCCTCAAACCGACGGACAAACCGAGAGGACCAATCAAACTCTGGAACAGTATTTGCGCTGCATGCTACAACAAACTGAAAAAACTTGGAAAGATATCCTTTGGATAGCCGAATATGCCTACAATAACTGTGTCCACTCGGGAACTGGGAAAACCCCGTTTTTTCTTTTATACGGTAGTCACCCTCGAACCTCGGAGTTGGATCCACTCCAAGATCTTGGAACACCAGCAGTAGACCACCTGCATTCTACAATCACCCAAGCCTTTAAGGAAGCCGTTTCTCACCTTGAAAGGGCTAAAGAACAATACAAGAAAGGAGCAGACCAACATCGGAAGGAAGCCCCCCAATATCAAGTAGGAGATCAAGTCTGGTTATCCACCAAATATCTACCTCTAAAATGACCACGCACATTCAACCCAAGATACCTTGGTCCCTATTCCATCACTACCATAGTAAATCCAGTAGCGGTCAAGTTGGACTTGCCCCCTCACATGAAGATACATCCGGTCTTCCACGTCTCTCTATTAAAACCCGTGCAACCTCAAACCCGACTAACTACATCTCCAAAACCTATTCTAGTTGATGGAGAACTCGAGTTTGAAGTCAAAAGCATCCTGGATTCCAAGATCTCCAAATCTAAACTATTTTACCTGATTGACTGGAAAGGCTACGGTCCCCAAGAAAGATCCTGGGAACCTGCAGAATATGTCCACGCGCCTCGTCTAATCAAAAGATTTCATCGAACATTTCCTAACAAGCCCAAACCCCCGGAGAAGCCCGGTTTGGGAGGGGCCTTGAGGGGGGGTGCTGTCATGATCTCTGCTTCAAAAAGATCAGGACTTGCCCGACTCCCTTGGAAGCAGACCCATAACCCCGGTTCCGAGTGCCAGCCAGTCCCAATTGGGACCTTTTGGACCCTGTCCTGGCGCCAGTGGCACCAGGCTCATAAATATGCCCAGTCCCAGCGCTGGAAGCGCCGGGCTCATAATGCTTGGGTGGACTTACCTGCAGCAGACCATGCTGCTTACCTACCTGCCAGTTGAACCCCTGATCCTCTTCTGTTTGGGACTACTTTTCCTGTTGGGTGGGGCAGGAGCCACTCCCTAGGTTCAGAACACTGGAACTCTTCTGGAAAGCAGGAACTCTTTTCTTACCTAGGCGTGGCTGTGGAAGGAGACACCTAGCACTACAGGAGGCTATTTAAACCACACCCGATGGATGAATCTTGCTTTGTGTTATTCTGCATTCTCTGCAGCAGAACCCTCCTCGTGTCTTCTGCTTCTGATCCTGGGCCTAAGGGAACAAAGGCTTACCATCCTGGAATCCAGTCTTCAGCAGCACCTGTAAAGACAAAGAAAGAACAGGTTAGCACTACGGTCTTCAGTGGCAGCGCATCTCTTACCTGGTCCATCGGCTGTCACCAACGCCTCGCGCTGCATTCTGGCATCTGAAAGACAAAGGCTTACCTACTCTTCGAATGCTGCGGAGGTCTTCGCACTGCATTCCGGCATCTGAAAGACAAAAGCTTACCAGCTCTTCGCACGCTCCGGAGGCCTTCGGCGCTGCATCCCGCATCTGAAAGACAAAAGAAGGTGCGTTTAAAGACATTGGGCAACTTTATTACTCACGTGCCATTACTCCTTCCCACACCGAATCCAGTGGGTATTCCAGCACCCTTCAGCTTCTCTAAAGCTCCGAACTTGTACCTGCAAGATAAAAGGGACAGTTAGTGCGCATCGTGAAGCAGGCTACAAGCGCTTACTTACGTGCTTCCAGGCGCTTCTATTCCTCACGCGGGTTCGATCCTCAACTCTCATCAGCCCGCCATCCGCCATCGCCGGAACCCTGCAAAACAAGAGATATCATTACAAAAGACTTTTAAGACATTTGAAGTGCCCAGAACTTACCGTTCGTGCAGTTAACGACGGACAGCAGTCCTCTGAGGTCAAGAGGCCTGCACCCTTATCCAGTGAAGAAACTGGTTACGGCACCCTGCCCCGAGGCAGATGGAGAGCTCGGCGTTCACTTACCTAAGGTGAGGGCGTTAACCTTTGGGGTTCTACAGGAGAAGAGAAAGGGAAGAGGAGAGAGGCACCCAATAACCCCAGTTCATTAATCCCATATTTTCTATCTGCAGACATCTTACTCTTCGAGTCAGACATACAGTGCACAGAGGTCCAGCCCAAAGAGCCAACCGTGTGTTACACATTACCTTTGAAGATACGTCATTCACCCAGTCAAGACCGGCGCCTCTGCGGGAATCAGGTGAGCGTTACACATAATTTGTCAGGTGATACCCAGTCTGTCCAATTTGTCGAACAAAGGCTTAGTAAAGATATTATACATAGTGGGTGAGACACAGGAGATTTGAGTTGGGTCATCAGCCGTTAGTGGGGAAAAGACTCGCATTGTCCTGTTGGCCAGGAAGGATTGGACCCAGGCTATGGCTTCCCCTGAGAAGTGCGCCGCCGACCTAAGATGGTTACATAAGACTGCATGATCCATTAGGTTGAACGCTGCAGAGAGGTCCAGGAGAAGTAGCATAGCTGTTTGTCCCTTGTCCTTCAACTAGTCAATTTGAGTCTTTAGGTCTAGCAAGGCAGTTTCCGTACCGTGGAGTGGGCGGAAGCCAGACTGTCATGATCCTAGTAGGTGATTAGCTTCTAGGTATTCCTGAATTTGAATATAGGCTACTCTAGCAATAATTTTAAGTAGAAAGGGGACAGTGGTAATTGGTCTATAATTGGTAGGGATAGTAGGGTCTAGTGTTTGTTTTTTAAGCAGGGGGAGGACCCAGGATTCTTTGAGGTTATTGGGTACTGTATTGGTTTTAAAGGAAGCGTTTATGAGCTTGGTGATAAATGGGGCAAGGTCTCTAGCCGCATCTTTATATTTTGTGCCGGGCAACTGTCGCCCTTGCAGTTAGATGGTTTTAGAGAGAGAATTATTTTTTCCATGTCAAGAATAGAGATTCCTTAAAGGTAAATGGTGTAGTTGTGTTACAACCAGTGTCAGGGGATGGTTGTTGCTCAGAGAGGCTTTTATAATTGCTATTTTCTGTTGGAGTGTAGTGATTTTGTTTAGGAGGGCTTTTTGAATTGCAGTGCACCATGGCTTGTCCTTTGGGACAGTGGCCCTCATCACAAGGTTGGTGCTAAAAATCTGGCCGTACCGGCATGGCGGTAATAACATGTCCGGCTTGGCACCAACCCACAAATAGCGGACGATCAAGAGTGCGCGAGCGCGCGCATCCCTGCATGCCAGTATCAGCCGGTACCGGCATGCCGGTAACGACCCCCAATCCCAAAGACAGCGGCATCGACCAATACGCACAGAACGGCTTTGCCCTCGGCAACCCCTAAATACCGTTATTAACATAGTGCAAATAACGGGTGCGTTAATACCGGACCCGGAAGTAACGTCATCGCGCCGGAACGGGAAATGCCATGTGTCATGATGCCTACCCCCGGGCATCCGGATTGAGTCCATCAGCCCCGGGAGCAGGCATCCAGATACTCATTAAAACCCCAACAGCCCCGGCTGGGGGCTGTTTGGATTCAGTCCTGGCGCCTTAGGCGCAAGGCTCATCATAGAAATCAGTCCTGGCGCCATAGGCGCCAGGCTCAGAGACATTACTTACCTTATGCAGACCATGCTGCAAATGAGTCCAAGCCAACATGAGGCCTGGATGGGACTATTTTATTACAGGGACTATTTTTTACTCGGGTGTGGTTCTGGGGAACTTCTTACCTCGGACTACTTTGCATGCTATTTAAACCACGCCCGAACAGCAGCTCATGCTTCGTGTTATTCTGCATCCAGCAGCGTAACGCTCACCGTGTCTGCAAGTCAGCATCCAGTCTTCTGCCACACCCGCCGCGAATCCGGAGCTCCTAGACAAAAGGAAAAGAAAGGAGAAGAGGTTAGATCACGGACATTACTTGATTCCTTACCTGATTCCGGACCCAGCACATCTCCAAGCCTGGAAAGGACATTATTTCAGCACGCGTCGCTTCGCTAGCAGCAGCGCCGCGTTATACTCACCAGTCCACCGCATCTTTCAACTCGGCGCTGCCTCCATCATTTTCTTCATCGAAACCCAGCACCTGGGGGGAAAACAAAAGGAATAACAAGGTGAGCCGAGAAAACTGATAAAGACAATCTCTTTGCCACCATAGGCTTACCTGCTTTACCACCAGAGGTATTATCCTTTAATTCGCTGCATCTTTCTATGCCGCACCTATAAAGGGAGAGAAAACAGCAAGTTAAACTCATGCAACTTTTACCGGACAGTGTTTGGTAATACAGACTCTTACCTGAACGCCATCAGCTGCCTCCAGGCAATATTCCTTTGGACCCAGCTGCAACCTAACAAGGGAATGGAACAAGAGTGAACATTGGACATATTGAACTCTTTGAACTTTATAGACACTGGAGTCAATATTCCTCCGGAACTCCTCCAGTACCTTCAAACCAGTGAAGTAACTGGTATCTACGCGCCCCTGCATGCCATTCAGGATGGAGAGCTCATCATTTAAAAACATAAGGTGAGGTTACCAAGAGGGGATATCGGAGGTGATTAGTGGGGTGAACGAGAACAGTTGGGGGGGGCATCACTAAAGTCCACGGGTGGCTAAATCCCTTTCTCAACTTGCAGGAGAATACTTCTACGAGTCCAGCAGACAAGATTAGGCGGGCCAGTCCAGACTGTCATCTCTTCACTACGCATCACGTTGGTGGAGACCGCAGCTGTCCGGGTACGATCGACGCCCCTGTGGGAACCAGGTGAGCGTAACAGAACACGAAGCCTATCTACAAATCCCCACCCGGGCATAATGGAAACCTCAGAAACCGACCAACTAGCCCAATTGTTAGGAGAATTTAGGGCAGAAGTGCACTCCGTGCGCCAATAAACTAATGCCCTCAGGAGAGAACTGATTGTGTCAAAGGAGCGCACTGATGATCTTGCCAGACAACTGCTGCAAAACCAAGCCGGGCAAACACCACTACCTGGACTTGGGGGGAATTCAACCCCTGTTTCATCGAGTAGCCCTGTGCAAGTGGTTCTACCAGGGAGCATTCCTTTAGCTCCACCCGAACACTTTGCTGGGGACCCAAAAAGGTTTGCCGTGTTCATGAACCAATGCCGCTTGCACTTTTTATGCAGACCAGGAGCTTTTCCAAACGACCAAGCCAAAGTAGCCTTTGTACTGTCATACCTTAGTGGCAGTGCAGCGGACTGGTCAATTCCATTAGTCAACCAGGATGACCCTCTTCTTCGGGATTTTCAGGGTTTTCAATTGAGCATGGAAAGACTATTCGCCAGACATTCACAGGGACAGGCCCTGGATAACGAACTTCTATCCCTACGACAAGAAAACCAGGACCTGCTAACTTATATCGCAACCTTCAATAGGTTGGTGGTGGAAACCGGATGGCCAGAGGTAAAGCGAATTACATTATTTCATCGTGGACTTCAGGGTGAACTCAAAGATGTTTTGGCCCAAGTTGTGAACCCATCTCAGGATTGCGCAGAATATATAGACTTAGTGGTCCAGCTAGACCACCGACTTCAGAATAGAAAAGCTGATCGAGCTAAGTTCGAGAATCGGGTATTGGTTAAACCCAATATTACTCCCAAAGGAACAGATGCATCAGAACCAATGCAGATCGGGGGGGTTAAGGGACCCTTAACTCAAAAAGAAAGAGAAAGGAGACGACAGATGCAGTTGTGTCTGTACTGTGGGGCCTCAGGACATTTTCTACGGGATTGCCCTATAAAACCATCCAAGAAAGTAGTCGGAGTTGCTGATAGAAATCAAACAGAGCCTGATTCGGGAAACGACCACACCCGACAAGCGTAGAGGTCCGCTTGCCGATCTTAAAGAAGGACACTCAGACCTCGCACCTAATCATACCAATGGTCCTTATTGATCCAAGGCAGCCATCACGTATGCACGCAGTTAGGGCATACATTGATAGCGGGGCCGTAGGAAACTATGTGGACCACGAATTGGCTTCTAGGATGAATCTACCTCTCTGCAAAAAGACAAAATTCGGATGTTATCACCACAGTCGATGGAACTGAAATTGCCTCTCGGCCTGTAACTCATTCCACCACAGAGATGAAACTGTTGGGTCAAGATGGCCATCGAGAGACTATTGTGTTTGACTTAATCAAAGTCCCGCAGTTCCAAATAATACTGGGTATACCTTGGTTGGAAACACATAATCCTTGTATTGATTGGCGAGAGAAGAGAGTAACCTTCCCGGAGTGTGCACACACCTGTTACCCGGAAAAAACCTTGAACAAAAGCCTGGCCACAGTCGCTAATCCAGTCATGCAGTTACTTCAGGAATATCAAGAATTCCAGGATGTTTTCCAAAAAGAACAGGCAAACACCTTACCACCTCATAGATCATACGATTGTCAAATCTACCTCATACCCGGTGCACAACCTCCAAGCAGTAGGATCTACGCCCTTACGGAACCCAAAAACCGTCACCTACGACAATACTTGGACTAATACCTTGCTAATGGCTTCATTCGTCCATCTAAGTCCCCCGCATCTTCAGCTTTATTCTTCGCGCCCAAAAAGGAAGGTGACCTCAGAACGTGCATAGACTACCGCGCATTAAACCAGATCACGGTGAAGAACCGATATCCATTGCCTCTGATCCCCGAACTACTAGACCAAGTAAAGGATGCTTGCATCTACACTAAATTAGATCTCCGAGGGGCATATCATCTGGTACGTGTAAAGAAGGGCGACGAATGGAAGACCACTTTTCGCACCAAGTACGGATTATTCGAATATCAAGTGATGCCCTTCGGGTTGTGCAATGCACCAGCAGCCTTCCAGTATTTTATGAACGATGTCCTTCGTGAACTCATTGATGTCTGTGTTGTCGTATACATAGACGATATTCTAGTGTGCTCCTCCTCAGAATCAGACCATGTTAAGCACGTTCGTGCAGTCCTTGAGAAACTACGCCAGCACAAGTTATATGCAAAATTGGGAAAATGTGTTTTTCATGCTACAGAAGTTGAATTCCTTGGATTTATCCTGACTCCAAAAGGAGTCCGGATGGACTCTCGAAAGGTGGACGCAATTCTCAAGTGGCCATCACCCAGTTCAGTTAAAGGGGTGCAAAGCATGCTTGGATTTGCTAATTTCTACCGCAGATTTATTCCTGACTTCTCATATGTTGTACACCCCATCACAGCACTTTTGCGAAAAAACAAACGCTTCTTGTGGACCGAAGAGGCTGAAAAAGCCTTCCAAGAACTGAATTTGAAATTCACGTCGGCACCTGTCTTAAAGCATCCACGCCCCAAGCTCCCATACATAGTTGAAACCGATGCATCCAGTTTAGCCCTGGGGGCTGTCCTGTCCCAGAAGGATCCAGAAACCGGTCAACTTCATCCAGTAGCATTTTGGTCCAGAAAATTCTCGGCCCCCCGAATTAAACTATGCGGTTTCCGATAAAGAGTTGTTAGCCATCAAATCCGCCTTCAAAGCTTGGCGGCATTATCTTCTCGGTGCCAGTCACACCATTACTGTAATCACCGATCACAGGAACTTGCAGTATTAAAAAAACAGCCAAGGCCCAATCATCGCGTCAACTTCGATGGGCCTTATTGCTTGCCGAATTCGATTTCGTGATCACTTATCGAGCAGGTTGTAAGAATGGTAAGGCAGATGCTTTATACCGAATTGGGATGAGAGAAGCATATTCGAGCCCGGAACCGGTGCTTATAATTCCTGAACAAAGAATTCTTGGGATAACTACTCTACAGACCTTAGAAGATATTCATTTAAAGATCCAACAACTTTCGATTCAGCAGCCCTGCAGGACTGGGTTAAAAAGGGCCCAGATTATTCAGTTGTCAATGACCTACCTTACTATCAAAGGCGTCTATTTCTACCACACAAGGAACTACAAGAACAAGTCATCTCCAATTACCATGAAGCTCTGATGGAAGGGCACCCAGGTATTGCAAAAACTGAAGCTAAAATTAAAAGACAATTCTGGTGGCCCAACTGGCGAAAAGATGTAAAGTCATTTGTACTGTCTTGTGGCATCTGCGCCCAGAACAAAAGTCAAAAGAAGAAACCAGCTGGTCTTTTACAACCTTTAGATATTCCACCCACACCATGGCACACTTTGTCTTTAGACTTTATTACAGATCTACCGCCATGTAATGGATTCAACACCATTCTAGTTATTGTGGATCTTTTTTCCAAGATGGCCCACTTTATTCCTTTAAAAGGATTACTTTCTGCTTCAATCTTGGCCAAGGAATTTCTCAAAAATATTGTTGAATACATGGATTTCCTTCCGTATTGATCTCTGACCGAGGTAGTCAGTTAATTTTGCAATTTTGGCAGAAGTGTTGTCAATTGGCACAAATCGACGTAAGGTTATCAACCAGTCACCATCCCCAAACCGATGCTCAGACGGAGAGAACCAACCAGACTCTTGAACAATACCTATGTTGTATGCTCCACCAAACCGAAAGTAATTGGAAGGACATTTTATGGATTTCTGAATACGCATACAATAACTCTGTACATTCAGGAACCGGACAAAGCCCCTTTTATACCATATATGGATATCATCCTTGAACCTCAGAACTCGATTCGCCCCAGCATTTAGAAATGCCGGCAGTAACTCATCTGCATTCTACTATTACGCAAGCTTTTAAAGAGGCAACAACACATTTGAAACAAGCAAAAGAGAAATACAAGAAAAATGCTGATCAACATAGAAGTGAGACCCCACCATATCGAATCGGAGAGCAAGTTTGGCTGGCTACAAGACATATACCTCTGAAAGGAACTCGGACTTTTAATCCTAGATATTTGGGACCTTACACCATTAAGGCCATTATCAACCCGGTGGCCGTGAAATTAGAATTACCCTCTAATATGCGGATTCATCCTGTCTTTCATGTTTCACTTCTAAAACCAGTTCAACCCGGGACAAGATTAACCAAACCACCTGACCCCATCCTAATAGATGGAGAACCTGAATTTGAGGTAAAAAAACATCCTGGACTCTAAAATGGGTAAATCAAGACTTTTTTATTTAATCGACTGGAAGGGTTACGGGCCACAAGAAAGGTCATGGGAACCTAGTGACCACGTTCATCCTCCTCGATTGGTGAAAAAATTCCATCGGGACTTCCCAGACAAGCCAGGGCCAAGGAGAAGAATAACTTTAGGGGTGGCTTGGGGGGGAGTGCTGTCATGCTGCCTACCCCCGGGCATCCGGATCGAGTCCATCAGCCCCGGGAGCAGGCATCCAGATACTCATTAAAACCCCAACAGCCCCGGCTGGGGGCTGTTTGGATTCAGTCCTGGTGCCTTAGGCGCCAGGCTCATCATAGAAAATGGTCCTGGCGCCATAGGTGCCAGGCTCATAGACTTTACTTACCTTATGCAGATCATGCTGCAAATGAGTCCAAGCCAACGTGAGGCCTGGATGGGACTATTTTATTACAGGGACTATTTTTTACTCGGGTGTGGTTCTGGGGAACTTCTTACCTGGGACCACTTTGCAGGCTATTTAAACCACGCCCGAACAGCAGCTCATGCTTCGTGTTATTCTGCATCCAGCAGCGTAACGCTCACCGTGTCTGCAAGTCAGCATCCAGTCTTCTGCCACGCCCGCCTCGAATCCGGAGCTCCTAGACAAAAGGAAAAGAAAGGAGAAGAGGTTAGATCACGGACATTATTTGATTCCTTACCTGATACCGGACCCAGCACATCTCCAAGCCTGGAAAGGACATTATTTCAGCACGCGTCGCTTCGCCAGCAGCAGCGCCGCGTAATACTCACCAGTCCACCGCATCCTTCAACTCGGCGCTGCCTCCATCATTTTCTTCGTCGAAAGCCAGCACCTGGGGGGAAAACAAAAGGAATAACAAGGTGAGCCGAGAAAACTGACAAAGACAATCTCTTTGCCACCATAGGCTTACCTGCTTTACCACCGGAGGTATTATCCTTTAATTCGCAGCTGTCCGGGTCCGATCGACGCCCCTGTGGGAACCAGGTGAGCGTAACACCATGGCGGCCATCTTTAAAAACACAATCCATTGCCATCCTCAACCTACAGGACCCTCTACACCCCAACTCCCAGGCCACCACGGACAACATGTCGAAGACCACCCGGAGAGGCACGGCCCGCCTGCGCAAACCACGTTTTACGGACGATGAGCTGAACATGTTGGCCGACACCCTTGTGGAAAATGCTGAAGTGGTGTTCTGCAACGACCTCAGGCATCCAGCCCAGCTCAAGAAAAAGGCCATCTGGGAAGAAGTTGGCCAGAAAGTAAGTGCAGTCGGCACCACCGCACGCACAGTGCGTGATCGCAAAAAACATTGGGACGACCTCAGGCTGAGAGTCCGGCACATATTGTCGGCTAATCGGAGCCAGGGGCTGGCAACAGGAGGAGGACCATACTCCCCACTGAAATTGGCCAGATGGGAGGAGACCTGCAGCTCTATCATAGACGTGGAGTCCATCGAAGGAGTCGGTGAAGCAGAGTTTGGCGTGCCAACATCGGCAGATGAAGGTGAGTGTCCCTTCTGAAACAGTAAACATAATCAAAATCATCCTCCCCCAAATGTGGCTGCTAGACCTGCCAACAAATGGGCCATCATGCACACCTACACATATCCATGTACACATTCTGGGTCTACCACCATCCCATCCCAATGCATGTTGCGGTCATACACGAATACACCCACAAGACACATTTTATGGGCATGTGCCACCCAGGACGACCCTCCCAAAACACATCAATGTCCAACTGCACCCAACAATGCGTACATGTGGACACAACTACGCTATCAAAATCCACTCTTCAACATTGCATGTACACAGTCCCCTACAAAGCCACGAATGCAACTGATCAGATGGCGCCACATGTCCAATGACTAATGCATGCACAATGCAAGCGGAACAAGCACTGATGTCCTGCCACTCTCCCCCCACAGGTACAGATGCTGACAGTGATGAAGCGCAAGGGAGTGCACAATGCACAACACCAGCCAAAAGGCCTAGGAGGCAATCTGATGGCACAGGTCCATCAACCTCAACCTCAAGTGGACCAAGGATGGGCCATGCAGGAAGCGGGCCAAGAACCGGTGCAAAAACAGCACCATAGACAAGCACACAGGACGAGCGAACACCTGCACCTGCATCAGTGGTCACACCATCCACACAAGCTGAGGACACAGCAGGCATGGAGGAAGGCACACATTCTGCTGCTGCCAGCACAATTGGGGATATGGCTGCATCGGCAGATCATAGTGTTGATGAGGTGGCTGAGCCGGACAATGAGGGCGATGCAGGTCTTGTCCACTCAGAGCCTGTAGTGCAGACACCAAGCCCGCAGGCCACCCCACAGGACACACCTCAGTGGGACTCATCCGACCAGGGCAGCCATGGAGAGTGGTCTCCGGCCATGCACAGCCCCATGATTCATGCTGTGCCACCACATCACCCACCGACCACAACCCACACTGCCATACGGGACCTTGAGGGACGTCTCTCCAGGATGGAGGCCCGGCAGGAGGCGATGCAAGGCTATGTGCAGCAGTACCTTGCTGAAAGGGAGACAACACGCCGTATTATCCAGGGCAGCACTGCGGCCGTTATCCAGGCCATTAACTCAAGTGCACAGCAAGTGCGTGATGGCTTCAATGCCATGGGTCAGATCCTCACCAGGATTGCTGACCGCATGGACCAACGGCAAACCCTGCCCCTTGGATCACAACCATTAGGGTCATCTGCATCATCCACGCCAGCGAGCTCGAGGCAGACAAGCCCTGTGCGCATGTCCCTGTGGAGTTCCCGCCGCTCATAGATCCAACCCCCACCTCCGAAGGGGGCTCAACAGTAGCAGGGCTACCCTGCATAATCCCTTTGGGTATACATCCAGACACATGTCGTGCCATAGTTGACTTTGGGTGTTAGGGGGTGGGCGGAGGGTGGTGGTGGGTGTAGTGTGTAGTACTGGGGTGTTTGGGGGCATGGGAGTAGGGTGGGGGAGGTGGAGGGGTGGTGGGTATAGTGTGTAGTACCGGGGTGTTTGGGGGCATGGGAGTAGGGTGGGGGAGGTGGAGGGGTGGTGGGGATGTGGATTGTTGAATCATGTTGTACTTCATTTCTCACGAATACACCAGTTGTGTAACAAACATCACATGAGTGGACATTGCTGATTTTTTGTATGTCAATTTATTGCTTCATGGTGATTCGTGCACATGTGCCCACACAACCAGTGCCCACAGTTCACAACACATGGCACCCTCTGCATCAAGGTACATCAGAATGATTGGTCTATGACCATTTTGCGCACTGCGCGACCCTCACGTGTTTAGCGTCCTGGCCTATGTCCTACTTCTACTCCTTCCTCTCCTTCTACTTCACCAGGTGGTGGCAGCTCCACGTCAGGTGGCAGGGGTATGTTCCGCGGGGTGCACATGTTATGCAGCATTGCACATGCCTTGATGATCTTGCCCACCTTCTCAGGCCCGTATATGAGTGCCCCTCCTGACCTGCTGATGCAGCGAAACCGTGCCTTCAAAAGGCCAAACGTCTGCTCAATGACCACACGTGTACGTGTATGTGCACAATTGAAGTCCTCCTCATGCCTGTTCTGTGGGTTCCTGACAGGGGTGAGTAGCCACGGCTTCAGAGGATATCCACCATCACCTACATAGGAGCAGAAGGAGGTATGTGTGAGGATGAGGCTCAGTTGACAGGTGTGCTCAGCCTGTACATCATTCAAGTTCATATGCACAATCTCGTCATTGGCAGGCACATCCACATGACTGTCAGCCCTGTACAGTGCATGCCAATCCATAGAGGGAGCCTTATGTGACATACACGACCTAGGGTCCTAAGATTTTAAACCACCAGGCCACCCAATGTATATCTTGGCTAGGGGCATTTTGCATGCAAATGTGAGGGCTGTGTGTCGGCGGATGACTTAGGAAACTTCCATTCACCCCAATCCATCTGCCCCCATGGCCCAGAGGACATTCCTCTTGCATATGCATGTACCCCCCCAATCCATCTGCCCCCATGGCCCAGAGGGCAGACTCACCCAACAGCCAGCCACTTCGTACAACGTCTCCTTCCATGTAGCGGGGTAGTGAGGAGTTCCGCAGCACCATGGCATCATGCGTGGATCCTGGGTATCTGGCACTGCAATGTGTTATTATCTGGCTGGCATCACGCACCATCTGCACATTGATGGAATGGTATAGCTTCCGATTGCGGTACACCGCCTCCACAGCATGTGGGACTACCAACTCTACATGGGTACAGTCGGGGGAAACAATTACATTGGGCATGCCTGCCAGTGCATGGAATGCTATTTTGATGGCATTTGCCTCCTGTGGTGTCCTTGGTAAGGATATGTGGGCACTTGCGTGCTTCAATAGTGCATCCAGCACTTGGTTTAACACAACAGAGAAGCATGATTGGGACATGCCATGCATTTGGCCCACTGTGTGTTGGTAAGTGCCTGTGGCCAGGAAGTGGAGCACAGATGCCACCTTCAGCAAAGGGGCGATGGCTGTGCGGATGTTGATCAGGCTGACCAAGTCATCCTGTATTAATTCCACTATGTTGGTGATGGTGTCTCTGTCCAGGCGGTACAGGGTGTGGATCTGTCCTGGGGTTAAGTCAAATGGATTGGCCCTTATACGTGGGATTGTTGGCTGTCTGCGGGAGCGACTGCCTACACTGGTGGGATTTGCTGGGCATGTCTCACCCTCCTTCTCCTCCTGCATCTCCTTTGTGGTTCCTGTTGTACTGCCTGCTCAAGGAGTAGCAGTGCAGGCATGTCCTCCAGGCCCAGTATGGCAAGTACAAGTGGTAGCATTTTGGCTTGGAAGGGGGTGTGGTGTGTGGGGGTGCTCCTTTTGTGCTGACCCTGACTCCATTGCCTCCACCTGTGCTGATTGTGTGGACCTGTGGCACTTGGTTACACAGCAGTTTGCTGTTTACGGGTGGTCCGCGATGCCGGCATTGCCGGCATCATGGTGGCCCTTCTTACCGGCATCTCGATGCCGGTATGTACTTGTACGTGTGACTCGTGGTGTCCCCTTCTTTGCGGCATGCCAGTATTAAGGCCTCTTCATCTGCGCGAGTGCCCGCATGCCGGTACGGTGGTGCACGGCCACAGCGGGTCCTTGACGATGCCGGTAGCAACGGCATCTAGGGTCATGATACACCGGCCTGGTAATGGATGCCGGTATTGCCTTACCGGTGCCGCTCTTACCGGAGCTTCAACATTGTGATGAGGCCCAGTGTCTGCCGGTGGAGTTGGGGCTTCCATTTCGCGGAGGATGGAGAAAAGTTCCTTAGTGTTGGAGCTGGCTTTTGCAATTCTATCATTGAATATATTTTTTGTATTGGTTATTTCTTTTTTGTAGTGTTTGGAGAGTTCTGTTAATTTAGCCTTATAGACAGTAGTCGGGGAGTGGCGCCAGATCGTTTGCAATTTTCTTTTCTGTAATCTTAACTCTTTAAGTTAGGGTGTGAACCATGCGTTGAGGTCGGAGTTTTGTCTGGCTTTGCGCATTTTTAGTGGGGCGGTGGAGTCCAAGGCTTGGGACATGGCAGTATTGAAGATTCCCACTAGAGATTTAGGGTCAGCATTATTGTTAACGTTATTCACAGAAGGGAGGAGATGCGGGAGCAGTTTTTCTGCTGTGATGTCCTTTTTGCTTCTTGTGGCGAGTGTGGGTGCCATCTCAATGATTTTAGAACTAAGGAGGTCGAGTGTGGCTGAGAAAGTAATGAGGTGATGGTCGGACCATAATTGTGGTACATTATCTGTAATAATAATGTTACAGTTCGAGTCAGCCACCCAATCCAAAGTTCTACCTTTGATGTGGGTGGAGTTAGGACTTTTTGTGAGAGTCCATGATCTTTGAGAAGTGCAGCTTTAGCTTGGGTGTGTTTGTTTCCAGCCTCATTGAAGTTGAGGTTGAAATCCCCCAGTAGCAAGGATTGTGAGTCGTTTTTGGTGTTGCTAGTTATGATATCTGTAAGGTCCTCCTCAAAGGTTCCTAGTGGGCCAGGAGGTCTGTATATCAGGTGGATCGTTAAAGTACGATTGTTAGATAGGAGAAGTTTAGCCGTGAGAACTTTGCATGAGGGGCATGTAGTTGGAGTGGCAAGACTAATGGAGAGGCTAGTTTTAGCGATGATGGCTAGGCCGCCACCGCAAGAGTTAGGCCTATCCACTTTGAGTATCTGGTAGCCCTCGGGTATTGCTATCATGAGGGCAGGACCTGCCGCATCATGGAGCCAAGTTTCAGTTACGGCTAGTAGGTCTAGATTTTCATTGTGTAATGTGTCTGCAATTTCAGAGGCAGGGGCTACTATGGATCTGGTATTGATAAATGATCCAGATAGGGACAGTGTGCCTGTATTTGTGGGGTAGGGGGGAGGTTTGGTTTCAGGTTTATTGGGACGAGCAAGGTTTTTTTTTACTATATTGGACGTAATCCTGTTATTAGGGGTGGTTAACACTGTACGGTTGTTGGTATTTTTAGGATCATAGAGCCGGGATAGTCTAGATCTAAGTCTCATGTTTCTATCCAGAGGAGGGCGCGTTAGGAGGGTGGCTAGAGCCTTAGTGACTAGGAGGCTAAGTGTAAGTACTAAAGGTAGGGTTCTCAGGTTGTCAAGCATGTTCAGGGCTATGCCGTGGGATCTCAAATGGTGTTTTGGGTCAGGTGAGATTCACTTAGTAGGCTAGTATCAGGTTAGTGTTGATTGTACAACAGTTGCACTAGTGGGTTAGGTAGGCAAAAAATGTTGCACAGGTAGGCTATTGTCAATAGCATAAGTAGGCCAGTATCAATTGCACAAGTAGGCTAATATCAGTTGTACAGGTAGGGTAATATCAATTGCACAGGTAGGCTAATATCAATTGCGTAGGTAGGCTAATATCAATTGCACAGGTAGGCTAATATCAATTGCACAAGTAGGCCAGTGTCAGTTGCACAGGAAGGCTAATATCAATTGCACAAGTAGGCTGATATCAATTGCACAGGTAGGCTAGTATCAGTTGCACCAGTAGGCCAGTATCAATTGCACAAGTAGGCTAATATCAGTTGCACAGGTAGGCTAATATCAATTGCACAGGTAGGCTAATATCAATTGCGTAGGTAGGCTAATATCAATTGCGTAGGTAGGCTAATATCAATTGCACAAGTAGGCCAGTATCATTTGCACAGGTAGGCTAATATCAATTGCACAAGTAGGCCAGTATCAATTACACAAGTAGGCTAATATCAGTTGCACAGGTAGGCCAGTATCAATTGCACAAGTAGGCTAATATCAGTTGCACAGGTAGGCTAATATCAATTGCACAGGTAGGCTAATATCAATTGCACAGGTAGGCCAGTATCAATTGCACAAGTAGGCTAATATCAGTTGCACAGGTAGGCTAATATCAATTGCACAGGTAGACTTCTTTGAAGACGCAGCAGAGGCGCACTCCTGGATGGACACTCAAGGGATAGATCAGCTTCCCGTCAGGGGGAATAACGCACCATAGCGTTATGACATAGAAACACCCCCCTTTTTTCCTTCATATGCAGTGAATAGCAGATTGCAGGAGAACGAAACGTTGAACTGCAGGGACACGGGCCTGGAGCTCAGACGGCAGACTCTGCGGGCGGCTGCAACACCCCAGTTGACGCTGTACCTTAAGATACCCGTTTCAAAGCATCACGTTGCTTAACGCAACCAGAAAGTGGGGGGCGGGAGACGCGGCTGGGCCTGAGCAAGCATCCCGCTGCTGGGACATTGTTGCATGGTTCGGGGGAAGGTTTTTGTTTTATCTCCCTTGTTTTCCTTTTTCTGTTTCAATACCTTTGGCTTGGTATTTTTCTTTTGTTTACTGGAGGATCTGAATGTTCTCAATGCCAGACAGATAGTCATTGCATACCCAGGAAGCTAAGTAGTGGGGAGGGAATCTGTACAGCTACCCATTCTCGACTTGTGCCAGAGGTGTACCAACATTTGTCGCACCTTTGGTCCTCTTTCAGCTGACAGAGACCAAACACGACAACAAGGGAGGGCAGAATGGTACTGGTGCATGGGTTCCTTGAACATGGGGAAGTGTGCATAATAAACACCTTCGCACTGCGAAGGAGGCATGCTATCACAAGTAGACACTGACACATGAGCTGCAACTTTTGAAACCTTTATTGATTGTTTAAAAGGGGTTGGAAAACTCCTGTCTTGCCCTATAACTAAGATGGGGTATTTTCGATCATCAAACAAAAACAAAACAATACAGACCAAGTCAGTCCTTAGCCAAAATAAAATGGCCTATCCTAATAAGCCTAATGCCTGCCCTTTTTCTAATACAATAAATGTGTAAAGGGAATGTGTAATACAAAAAGGAAAATCGGTGTTCAAAAGAAATGTCAGTATGGCTGAGTAAACTCCCTTGCCCACGTTTTGTAGCACGGGGTAAGGTGGCAAACTTGGACCTTTTGACACACTCTGGATTCGGACACAAGGATGCAGTTCATTTCGTTGATCAAGGCCCACTTGGCCTTCCACGAAAAGTCACTCGTTTATCCGCTGGACCTCTCGGCTTTCTCTCACTCCAGCCCAGGTCACCTTTTAGCTTGTAATACAGTTCAACACACATTTGTTTCCTTCTGGTTACCACAATTCAGTACAGATTTCCCATCGCGGGTCGCAAACCTTTCAATCACAATGTGTGGGGGTTCCCTTTGCCAGTCTTCAATCACACCTTCAAAGGCTTCCCTCTGTTGGGCTCAAGCCTCCTTTCACTTTCATTCTGCTGTCAAAGACTTTTGAAACTGCAAGGCTTTTGCTCTTACCTCGGCATGACCACTTTGACCTGCTTTCCTTAAACGTCACTTTTCCTCTCCTACACCATGGCCTCTTGGTAAATGTAGTTTCGTGCACAGTACTTATTACAAAGTTCAAAGATTTCTCTCACATCCAGGTTTCCCTCTGCCGGGATCAAACTTAAAAACAGTTCAAATCATGCATCTCAGTTTCTTACAGCATCAGACATTTCACAGAGACTTTCGATTGGGTAATCTTCTTTCGCCGGACCACTCGGTTACTTTGCATCTTTAATTTATAGTTATTTACAATACATTACTTTCTCTCGCGTCTTATCGGCACACACACAACCTTCATTCATCGGACACTGTTGCTGTCAAGTTTAATTTAAAACAGACCAGACTTTCATTGTTTTCATCAAATCACCGCCTGTGTTAATTCATTTTCGTCTTCACGGCTTTGATCCTGAAGTCAAGGCTGATACCACAATTCCTGCTGCACCTCCCCAACTCTACAGTTCACCTGGCAGGGTGGCTGGTAGCCTTGAAACACAAAAGAGGTTTGTTTCTTCTCTCTGGCTGGGCTTCCTTGCACAACCTTCAAGGCCCTTTGGAGGAAACGATCTCTCGCTGGGGTCGGTTCCGTCCCTCGGCCTGTTGCTTTGCTCCGCCGGGTTCGCTGTCACCCTGGAAGAACTGCTCCTTCTCATGCATCGCCTTGTTCCTTCTTGTGCATCGCTTAGCCCCCCAGTGTGTCTCAGTGTTCCACCTTTTAACCATCTGGGGAGAGCTAATAGGTACTGTAAGGAAGGCATGGTATCAACAGTAAGACAGACACAACTGTCCACAGTTCAAGGGTGTTTATTGAACTTTATTGAACTTCAAAAAGGGTTTAAAAAATGCTTATATAATCTTAAATCTACAGAAGGGAGCAAGCTACGACCATAAAATAATAATAAGGCAGTCCTAGTGGTGGCTTGTCAAAATAAAAGGGCCTATACTAATAAACCTTTTGCCAATCCTTACCTCTAAATACAAATAGTGTGGGAATCAATGTAAGAAAGAAGTGTGCAAGAAATGATATGTCAGGATTCTCAGGCCGTTGGCCTCCCTTCAGCACAGGATAAGGTGGTACACTCGAGTTTAGCACAGTCTCTCGCTTCTCTAGCACAAGAATGCAGTACAAACATTAGCATCAGGGCCTTTTTGTGCTCAAGTCTCTTTGCCTTCCAAAGTCTCTTCTTGCAGAGGGCCTGATGCGATGAACAAACAAAAAGTTATTTTCCTCTCAGAATTTCACACATACTCAATTTCTCAGGTGATTCACTATTCACCTCAGAACCCCCTCTGCTGGGCCCAGATCCCCTTTAATATAAAATGTGTCTGATTTTTATGGGTCCAATTTCTCAGGTGGTTCACTATTCACCCTGTTTCCCCCTCAGCCGGGCTCAGATCCACTTTCACACAATGTCAATCAGTCTCCCTCTGCCAGGCCCGGACCAATTCAATTTACTTTAACACAAACTTGCTGTATCCCAAAAGCTTTTAATTGATCTCCCTCGTTCGGGCTCCGACCAACTTTCTCTATCTTGCCATCATCTTATTCAATTCATCTCCCTCGTTCAGCCTCTGACCAACTTGCTTGGCAGTATCAGCATCGAAGGCTTTCGATTGTGCACATGATTTTGCTTGACCTGTCGCAGGACCACTTCGATGTACAGTTCTTTGCCACTCTATCACCTTTCTCAACTCTCAATTGGATACCTTACAGAGACTTTCAAATGAGCACACATGCGGTGCTGGACCACTCTGTTATGGGTATTGTATCTTGGTTTCAAAGTTCAATCACTCATCTGATCTTACTTGCGTTGGTTATCACATGCTGTCCTGAAGTGACACCACATCCTCACCTGGCTCTTCTTCAGATGAGAACACCCCTTCTTCGTCAGATAGAGTAGTTGAGCCCTTCTTCTTTGACGTCTTCCTTTGTTTGTAGAGAAATGGCCGACCCCGTGAGGTAGCCACTATGCCCGCTGGATATACAGCCTATGCAGGAGGCTGACCTCCCAGAAGCTGCCAGTGGAGAAGGGAAAAAGCCTGAGGCAACAAAAAACCCTTCTTTCCATATAGGTATGTGGTAAGGATCCCAGGATATCCGGGAAGGTATCAGATGAATAATAAATGTAAGTATCCAGAAGAAAACCGTTCCAGAAGCAAGGAGATCAGAAGGCTCTGGAGGCAGGAGGAGCCAGGAAAGTAACTGGAGAGAGCGAGGCACGGAGCAGCTTGCCGCAGGCAGGAGCAATCAGGAGAGTGAGAAGGAAAAGAGCAGGGAATAAGGCAGCGGAACAGGGAAGGAGTGGAAGCAGAGCGAAGCAGGACCAAGCAGCGGCGGGACAGGGAGAGAGAGCGAGAGATATGGAGTGAGGAAACTAGCATGTGAACCAAGTGTAAGGCAAAACACACTCTGGCTGCAACGCAGAGAGGAGTGGGTGGAGCCAGCTCTTGTGCGATCGAGAAGCGGGGAAGCCAGGAAGACTAGAACACGCGAGCACATTTGCAATGTTAATGGAGGATCTTCCACTTTCTCCAAAGACTCCACTGGCGACTCCATGGGTGCCGCCCGGTGACAAATGCATTTCATGCACTGTTCACTTCAGCGCTCACCATAAAATGTTGCTGCTTACAACCTTGGCTTCCACACAGATCGGTTTCGATCAGTCTCCCCAACTCACCGGCTGTGTTGATTTCACTGGCACTGCTTTGTTGTAGGAACCAAGGACAGTACCACGGTGGCAAGCGATTCTCCCTGCCTTGATTATCGATGCAGGAGGGCCCTGGGTACCTCCGACACGCAATGCAGGATTCTTCAGCCTGGTTTCCTGGTTTTAATCTTCCTATTCTCGCGGCTTCATGAAAGTAATCGTTCCTTGTCGAAAAGGTCAAGGGGACTTCCCTCCTTGTGATCCCCTTCTGTTTTGGCATCTTTCTCCTCGTGTTAAACTGCCATCTTGGAACTGTTACTTTCTCGCATGCTTTGCCTTACTCAGAGTATGCTTTTGTGCTCCGCCTTTTGTCCGTGTGGGTAAGTGTAATGGAAGTCAGGTGTGTGTGATGGTCAGTAATTGCCTCACCCTGCCTGACCATTGGGACATGTCAGGAATAGGCTTGGGTGTTAGTCCGTTTCCTCTCATAGGAAGCTGTCTGTGAGAAAGTGTTTGTGTTGTGAAGGGGTGGGGACTTGAGTTCCTAAATATCCTACCTGGTAGGATGGAGTAAAGGGTTTTCAGGGTAGGGGATACCCCATCTCACCATCTGGTGTCCCATTCCCCGAAGACCCCTCACCCAGGTGATCCGGGAGGATAGCTCAGCAGCAACGTGCTCGCCTTGGAAGCAAGATGACACAGAGCAACACAGGTTCGATCCCCGGGTCAACGCTTAGAAACCTCTGGGTATTAAGCACGTTATAAATAACCTATCATATCATACCATATCCTCCCACACTGGTCCACCCGCAGGAACTGGATCTAAAAGCGATGGCCATGTCCTGGCCACCTAGATGACAGATCACCGGGGACTAGCAGGTGAGACACCTTCTGGTTTCTCACAGTACCAGGTGTTTGTAATTAAGATCAAGTGCTTGACCCTGCCTGATCTTATTAGTGGGACATGTCAAATGTATTGCATGGGTGGTATGCCTTTCAGCCTCAGACCTCCTCTTCCTCAGCTCACTGTTTGTGGAGTAAAGGGGGGTTCTGGGAAGTTGGAATATCCTATAAAATAGGATGTGTCAGGGGTATTTGGAAAGAGGGGATACCATGTCTCGCCATCAGTAATTCCTCCTCCATTCCCAGAGGACCCCGCACCCAGGTAATCCTCCTGCACTTGTTCACCCCTAGGGTCTGGATCCAAAGGCGATGGCCGTGCCCTAGCCACCTGATTAAGGCCACTCGGGGTATAGGTAGTGAAACACCATTTAGTTTTTCACAGCACCCAACCACAATGATACAGCCTTTTTTCATTCACTTTACTTGAAAATGGCCACTAACAGGGGAGCAGTGCGGATTTTGGAAGGAGACTTTAATTGCACCCTCGACCCCATCATGGACAGATCAGACGATAAATACAGGAAACCTGCCCCCCCCAGCTAGAGCCCTATGCTCCCTTCTGAGACACGTAGACCTTGTGGACATTTGGCAATCGATACATGGTGACGTAAGAGGCTACTCACACTTTTTGGCCCCACATGCAGTGCACACTCGCAACGATTACATTTTCACCGGACAGTAGACCTTGTGTAAGTTTATAGCCATAGACATGAAGGATAAGTTTCGCTCCGACCATGCCCCATTGATAACCACATGGTAGAGGATTTGCCAGAGACCACTGATCCCTACATGGCGACTACAAGCTGAGGCCTTGCTTGATGACATGTTTAGGGAACACCTGGACGACAGGATAGGGGAGTACTTTGAAACTAACATAGTGTTATGGCCACAGGCCCTAGAACACAAAAACCACACCATCTAGTGATGGGGGCAATGGGTCACTTGGCTCACTTATGTCCCTTTGGGACCTATAAACACAGGGGCCCTGGATGGACTCAGTCCTGGCGCCTTTGGCGCCAGGCTCATGTAGAGATGTGAGCAGGAACACTTTATTTCAGTGCAGGAGTGCTTTTACTTTATTTCAGTGTAGTAGTGCTTTTATTTTACCTGAACTTTCCAGGAGCTGAAAGCCTTTATTCCAGAGAACATCCTCATGTACTGACTCATCGGGTGTGGCTGCCTAGGCCTGGTCTTCATGTGCTGACTCATCGGGTGTGGCAGGGTGCAGCAGGCAGGCTGAACCTGGTGGGCGTGGCTTCAGAAGCTCAGCTATATAAGCTGCTCCATCCTTAAGGCCGGTGCTTCGCGTTACTGTGCACTCGTGTGCAATGCAATGTGACGGTCACCGCCGCTTGGACCAGTTTACTTACCTTTGCAACCAGGCATTCTCCTGCATACTCACCTCCAGGAAACCGGTGCTTCATCTGCAGACTCATCTCCTGACATCCAGTAATCTTGATCCCGACGCCGCAGCACCGCACTCCGCATCCACGAACTCGGACCCTGTGAAGAAGAACAAAGACAAGGTTAGAACATCCATCCTAGGGCTGTACCGCATTTGAACCCTGCGCGCCCCCTAGTTAACAACTTACCAGCTACTGTACCGCTGCAGCTTCGTTCCTCATTCCCTCTGGCTGTCGCCTCGAGCTCCGCAGCTTCTGCCGGGCCAGCAACATCACCGGCAAGGGAAGAAAGCAAAAGAGCAAACATCAAAAGTGGAACGGACAGCAATACAAGACAACGAACTTTACAATACAACAAAAACATATGAGGAAAGACAAAGGCACACAGGAACACTTACCTGAAGTATAGTGGCATAGTCGCAGCAGGACTGGACTACCACGTGCAAGGGACCAGTGAAGGAACTCTGTCCAGATCATACAAGCGCCCCTCCCAGAAGCAGCAGGACAGAGTGCTCGCCAAAACTAATCAATAGGTGAGCTTTCCAGGGACAGCGCATCCACGGGTACCATGGTTTGGGAGAAGGGGTCTGGAAGGGGATCAGGCGCACAAGCTGGTATACTCACGCCCCCTATTCTCCACGCAGGAGCAGTCCTGAGCAGTATCACCTATTACCTCCAGTTACCACATAAGCGCAGAGGGCGAAGTCAGACCTGAGTTACCTCATCCCCGGGAGGGCTGCAACCGTGCTCCAACGGCTCCGCAGAGACCAGGTGTGCATAACAGAAAGCGGAGCCTCTTCGAATCTCTGCCTGGGCATTATGAAAACTTCTGAAACGGACCAGTTGGCCCGATTACTGGGAGAGTTACGGGCTGAAGTTCATGCCTCAAGACAGGAAACCAATGCCCTAAGGAGGGATCTAATTGTGAACCGGGAGTGGACAGATGAACTAGCAAGGCAAATGCTCCAGGTACAGGCAGCCCAGGTCCCACTGCCGGGGTATGCCCCTCCTGCTGCTCCTCCACAGCCCACGCCAGTACATGTGGTTCTACCAGGGGGGGGGTTCCCCTGGCCCCACCAGAACACTTCACAGGCGATCCGAATAAGTATGCTATCTTTATGAATCAATGTCACCTACATTTCTTGTGCAGACCTAGGGCATTCCCCAACAATCAAGCGAGAGTGGCATTTGTACTCTCATATTTGGATGGTAGTGTAGCAGACTGGTCAGTACCCTTGGTAAACCAGGATGATCCTTGGCTTCGAGACTTTGGGTGGTTAACAGCGTGAAATGGAGAAACAATTTGCACGGCATACTCAAGGGCGGGCTCTGGACAATGAACTGTTATCACTACGGCAGGGTAATCAACACCTAATAACATATATCACTTCCTTCAATCGTCTGATAGCACAAACTAACTGGCCAGAGGAGAAAAGAACTATGCTCTTTTACCGAGGCTTGCGAGGGGACCTTAAGGACGTATTTGCTCCTGTAATAAATCCCCCGGAAAGATGTGCTGAATACATCGACCTGACAGTGCAGCTCGATCAGAGATTGCAGGATCAGAAGATGGATCGGGCCAATGCCGAGGGGCGGTCGGTCTACGTGCGACCCTGTGAGAATCAAACCAAATCACACGATCAGTCCGAGTCAATGCAAATTGGAGGCTTGTAGAGCCCACTTACCAAAGCAGAAAGTGAGAAAAGGAGACAGCAGCAGCTTTGTTTGTACTGTGGTAAACCAGGTCCCTATCCCTGAGAATGCCTGGTGAAACCACCCAGGAAAGCATTTGGAGCAACTGACAAGGGTGAAGAAGAAGAACAGGACTCCGGAAACTCCAACGCCTGGCAAGCGTAGGGGTCCACTTGTCGAGCGGTGAAAAGGAACCTATACAGACCTCACATCTAGTCATCCCTGTGCTCCTGATAAACCACAAGCAACTGTCAAAAATACATGCCTTGGAGGCATACATTTACAGTGGGGCTGTGGGAAATTACATGGACCAAGATCTGGCTACCCGGATAGGCCTTCCTCTCTGACAGAAGCAGGTTTCGGAAAACGTCACAGTAGTTGATGGATCTCCGCTATCATCCGGCCCAGTGACGCATTACACCGAGAAGGTCACGCTTCTGTGTCAGGACAGTCACCAAGAGGACATCACCTTCGATCTCATCGGCGCTCCTCAGTTCCAGATGATATTGGGAATGCCCTGGCTGGAGACCCACAATCCCAGGATTGACTGGCGTAAACGAGTTCTGACCTATCCCCAAGACTATGTTGACACCTGTGAGTGCAAGGGATTCTCATTTAAAGGTCTTACCAACCCAGGTTCGTCAAAGAAAGAAACCATACTGGGCTTCACCAGTTCACTACCACCTGAATACCTGGATTACCAAGATGTCTTTCAAAAAGGGCAAGCAAATACTCTACCTCCGCACAGACCGTATGACTGCCAAATTGATCTGGTACCTGGAGCTCAAGTTCCCTGCAGCCGGATGTATGCCCTAACAGAACAGGAAAACCAGTATCTAAAAACCTACCTCGATCAGTATCTGGCAAATGGCTTCATCCGTCCATCCAAGTCCCCTGCATCCTCGCACCTCTTTTTTGTGCCTAAAAAGGAGGGCGACCTGAGAACTTGCATTGACTACAGAGCACTTAACCAGATCACTGTTAAAAACCGGTACCCATTACCGCTTATCCCCGAGCTCTTGGATCAAGTCAGAAACGCTCAGATACATACAAAACTAGATTTACGAGGGGCCTACCATCTAGTAAGAGTCAAAAAAGGAGACGAGTGGAAGACGGCCTTTCGCACGAAATATGGCCTTTATGAATATCAGGTAATGACCTTTGGACTATGTAATGCCCTGGCGCCGTTCCAATTTTTCATGAATGACGTGCTCTGTGAACTGTTGGACTTCTGCGCTCTTGTCTATATTGATGACATTCTTATCGATTCGACCACCAAGGAGGACCACGTCAACAATGCCCGGCCAGTTTTGGAGAAACTGCGACAACACCGGCTATGTGCCAAATTTGAGAAATGCGTCTTTCATGTGACAGAGGTAGAATTTCTCAGCTTTATTCTCACACCACAGGGCATACGCATGGACACGCGCAAGGTGGACGATATCCTTAACTGGCCCTCACCACCTTCCATAAAGGGAGTATAGAGTTTACTCGGGTTTGCCAACTTTTATCGCCGGTTCATTCCTGGGTTCTCCCAGATCATCCAATCAATCACCTCTTTACTACAGAAAAATAAACAATTTAATTGGTCCGCAGAGGCAGAGAAAGCCTTCCAAGAACTAAAACAAGCATTTACCACAGCATCAATTCTACGGCATCCTCGACCAGAACTACCATACGTGGTCGAAACTGATGCTTCCAACATAGCAATGGGAGCAGTCCTGTCACAACGAGACCCCCAAACAGGTTAGTTGCATCCTGTGGCATTCTGGTCTCGCAAGTTTTCAGCCCCTGAATTGAATTGAATTATGCAATCACTGATAAAGAACTGCTAGCAATTAAGGCAGCATTCAAAGCCTGGAGACATTATCTTCTTGGAGCTAGACATACAGTCACCGTCATCACAGATTATTGCAATCTACAATATCTGATGACCGCTAAAGCTGGGCTCTCTTCTTTGCAGAATACGACTTCGTCATCACCTATAGACACGGAGTACACAATGGAAAAGTGGACGCCCTGTCTCGCATGAGTGAGGGAGAAGAGGCAATCACTACACCAGGCCCTGTGGCCATCATCCCTGAAGGACGAATCCATGGCATGATCGCCGCAACCACCACATTAGACAACTTAAAATCTGACCTGCAACACTTGATGAGTCCACTGGCACAACAGGAATGGCAAGGGAAGGGAGACCGGTATACGATCATGGACAACCTACCATACTACCAAGGACGATTGTAAATCCTGGATAAGAAATTACAGAATCAAATCATTGCAAACTATCACGATTCATTAGTAGAAGGGCATCCGGGAATAGCCAAAACCTAAGCTAAAATAAAGAAAAATTACTGGTGGCCAACTTGGCGAAAGGACATTGTACAGTTCATCGCAACCTGTGCACAACACAAGTTGCAAAAACAAAGTCCTGCAGGTCTGCTACGTCCTTTAGAAGGACCTCCAGCACCTTGGCATACGCTATCAATGGATTTTTATCACAGCCCTTCCCTCCTGTAAAGGATACAATACCATCTTAGTCGTTGTAGATCTGTTTTCCAAAATTGCCCATTTTATTCCCCTGAAAGGTCTCCCAACTACTTCTACTCTGGCTACCATGTTTTTGGAACAGATTGTCCGGCTACACGGGTTGCCATCAATATTTTTTGTAATTTTTTTTAACAACTTTTATTTATGTTGGTTACAGTATAACAATCATGATATTCATAATCGAACAGCTCCCGTTATTGGTGATGTGCATGAAATAAGTTCATTCCCCCCCCCTTGGTGGCCCCCATTGTGCTCCCCCCACGTCTATGGTGCTCTGGCGGTCTGGAGATCTATCAGGGTTCTGGGGTCCCAAAAAGTTTGTCACCAGGCGTGTGAATCTGCTATGATACTCCAAAACTGGAGCACAACAGTCGATGGAGGGCCCCCTCTTTTGCTGCTGTGACCTTCTCGGCCACTAGTATTTCCGCAACTTTTATCTACCAGAGGGGCAGTATGGGGCCCTCATGCGTTTTCCATTTACGTGCTACTGTAATCTTGGCTGCCAACAGTAGCTGCGTCAGCAGTTTAGCGGCGCGTCCTGTATTACGGTAGGAGTCCGGATTCGCTACCCCCAGGAGG
This sequence comes from Ambystoma mexicanum, assembly GCF_040938575.1. Classification (NCBI taxonomy): domain Eukaryota; kingdom Metazoa; phylum Chordata; class Amphibia; order Caudata; family Ambystomatidae; genus Ambystoma; species Ambystoma mexicanum. The sequence continues at coordinate 660,142,240 of NC_090935.1, read as the reverse complement.
ATCACCTCAGGATCCATTGGCAGCTTACGTTGGGTGATGTCTTCAATGGATTGTATAATCTCCCTCCAGAAGGCCTGCACCGTTGGGCAACCTCACCACATATGGAAGAAGGATCCCCGTTCCCCACAGCGTCTCCAGCAGTTCGGGTCTATGGATGGGTTGCAATGGTGTAAGCGGTCCGGGGAGAGGTACCAGCGGTGGAGGAGCTTAATGGCGCATTCTTTGTTTATGACACATCTGGAGGCCGAGTTGATCCTGGTCCATATCTCCACCCATGTCTGGTCCTCGATGGGGTGTCCCAGGTCTGTCTGCCATCGGCCATGTGTGGAGGTCTGACCTGTAATATGTCTTCTTGAAGGAGACGCTACAGTTTAGTGATCCGCCCCTGTTGTGGGCTTTTCTCCAGTGCGTGTTCAATGGGGTGCAGGTCTCGGGTCACCCCTTGGCGGACCGCTGGTTGTAAGATCTAGTGGCGCAGTTGGGCATATGTGAACCTTTCCTTCTCCGATATCTGTAGGCGACTTTTGCATTCTTCGAAGCTGAGCGGGGAGCTGTCCTCGTAAAGTTGCGAGAGGGATCGAAGGCCTCCTGCTGTCCATCGGCTGAAGTTGGATGCCTCCATACCTGGGGAGAAGTCTGGGTTCCAGATGATCGGGGAGAGCAGGCCCAAATCTTTAGGCAGCTTTTTCCTTCGCCTAGCCCAAGCTCATGCCTCTAGGGTCGCCTTGGTGGTTAGGGGCATTCGTGGTCCGTGGTTCTGGAGTAGGGAGTGTAGCTGCGGCTGGGACATAGCTTGTTCAATGCGGGCCCATCTCGGGGGGTCTCAGGTGGAGGTGCTGGCCAGTTGAGCTGCCAGGAAATAATTTGTGAGGTTGGGTAGACCTAGGCCGCCCAATTTAGCCACCCCTGTCATGACCTTCATTGGTGTTCTGGCTCTACGTCCTTTCCAGACGAATTTCGTGAGCTTCTTCTGTAGTTGTTCCAGGGCCTGTTTCGGAGGGGGAACCCGGAGCGCAGAGCACAGGTACAATCTGGGGAGTACGTTCATTTTGCATTCTGTGACCCGCCCCAACAAGGAGATTTCCTTGCTGTCCCAACGTTACAGATCGTTCTCCAACTCCTTGAATAGGGGGGATAATTGGCTGCATAGAGTTTTTTGGGGTCTGCTGTGAGGCGTATCCCTAGGTAGTCCGAAGAGTCAGAGTTCCATCTCAATGGACAGAGCAACTGAAGGGTGGTTATGAGTGGGCCATCCAGGTTGATGCTCAGTGCTTCCGACTTGGAGTAGTTCACCTGGAATGCTGCTACTTGTTTGAACGCCTCCAGTTTGGTAAGAACAGCGGGCAGTGAGGTCTGGCAGTTGGTGATGGACAGCATCACGTTGTCGGCATACAGTGATATTTTGAACTGCTCCCCGTTTATGTCCAGCCCAGAGATTTTGTCATTGGCTCGTGTCCTTTGGGCGAAAGGGTCCATGACCAGGGCAAAGATCAGTGGGGAAAGCGGCCGGCCCTATCTTGTTCCACAGGAGAGAGGGATCAGGGTGGAGGTTTTTTGGTTAAACCGTAATGATGTTTTCAGGGCTTTGTAGTTTGCTAGCAGCATCCTTTGTAATACGGGGCCAAATCGGAGTGCCTCCAATGTGAGCCTCATGAAGTTCCAGTCCACCCTGTCAAAGGCTTTGGTGGCATCCAGAGTCAGGACTGCCAGTCCCTGTTGGTCTTGGGTTGCCACATCGATGAGATTAAGTGCTTGGCGAATGTTGTCCGCAGTGCTCCTGTTCACCAGGACCTTTAACTATGCGTTTGCGTCCACATTGAGAAGTGATATTGGCCTGTATGATGAGCATTCAATTGGGTCTTTGCCTGGCTTCAGGAGCATGATTGTGGTGGATTCTTGCATGGATGCGGCTATGGAACCTGTGTCTCGGAAGGAGTTGAAAAGCTCTGTCAGTGGATTTAGAAGCAAGGGGCGAAAAAGTTTGTAGAACTTAGGCGGGAATCCGTCTAGCTCTGGCGCCTTGGGACTCAGGGGTTTGAGGGTTTCTTCTACTTCTTCGGGCCTGATTGGGGCCTCAAGGGCAGTTCTGACTGTTTTGGAGAGCCGCGGCAGATTGGCTTCTGCTATAAATTGTTCCTGGAGAGCGGTGAACGGGGGCGGATGACAGAGTGCTGGCTAGATGGGCTGCTGCTATTTGGAGTTTAGCTTCTTCTCCATATCGGATTCTGCCCTTCGAGTCTTTCAGGGCGATGATATGGTTTCGACAGCGGGTTCTGGCTACTTTGCTCACTAGGTACCTGCTGGCTTTATTGCCGTTTACGTAATAGCACTGTTTCATCCTAATCAGGGACTGCGCCGTGTCCTCGGCATAATGAGCCTCCAGTTTTGTGCGGGCCAGCCTCACCAGTTCGACTGCTGACCATTTTTCCTTCAGGATCGAGTCTGCCTCCGCCATCTCCTTTTCTAGCTGGTCCCTCCTCGCGGCCCGCCTCTTCCTGTATGCGGCTGCCTGAGCTATTAATTCTCCTCTGATTACGGCCTTCATGTCCTCCCATCTCGTAGCCATAGAGATAAGGTCAGGGGGGTTATCTTTGAAATAGCATTTGATCGCTTTGGATATAGCATCACGGACTGCCATGTCGTGTAACAATCGGCTCATATAGGGACCATCGGCGCCTTTCAGGAGGGTCTGGGTCAAAGACCCTTGCGGTGAGGAGGATTGGAGAGTGGTCAGACAGAGCCCTTGTGCCAATTACCACTTCATCTGTGAATTGTAGGAGCTGTGGGCTTGCTAGGATCAAGTCAATTCGGGATGAGGAGCGGTGGACATGGGAGAAAAAGGAGTATTCTGTTGTGTCCGGATGAAGGACCCTCCAAGTGTCCACCAAGCCCAGGGTTCTGAACAGGTGGCAAAGGCTCAGGGCAATCTTGAAATCTCTGGGTGATGGCGTGCCTGTTCTGTCCAGCTGGGGGTTTGGGACCCCATTGAAGTCCCCGCTTAGGACCACCTGGCCCTCGAGGAAGGGGAGAAGAGATGACCCCAGCTCTGCAAAGAAGGTCTCCTGACCATCGTTTGGCACGTAGACCGCGATCAGTGTGTGGAGCTGGCCATAGAGATCCCCTTTAATCGCCACAAATCTGCCATCTGGGCTCCGCAAAATCCTTTTCTATTCAAAAGGGGGTACCCCTTGCTAGGAGAATCGCTGTGCCTCCTTTTTTGCTGGGTCCCGAGGCCAGTTATTGAGTTGGGAATGCCCGGCATCGTAGCCTAGGGAAGTCCTCCGCTAGGAGGTACGTTTCCTGGAGGAACGCTACCGAAGCTTGGAGGTCCTGTAGGCGGCGAAGGATGGATTTGCGTTTTACTGGGGAGTTCAGGCCCCAGACATTCATGGAGACATAGCGAAGCTTGGTGTGTGGGGGGAGGAGAGTGCTGGTCGCCTTCAGCGGTCAGACAGGCAGTAGTGGAGGGCTACTTGGTCGCTGGTGGGAGACTTCCAGAGGAGGGTTGTAATTGTAGGTCCGCTGTAACCAGGTTTTAACAGTAAACCAACCAAGGCCAAACGTGGCCTGGCAACTTGAGAGGCCGGAACAGGTGGGCCCACAACCAGGCGGGCTGGGGGGGTCCCATCCCGGCACAAAGAATAAAACCAAAAATTAACCAGTTGAGGCATGAGAGGCCTCGGGCCAGAGTGATTGTCCATCCACTCGGTGTAACGCTCACCTGACTCCCACGGGGGCGCTGGCCTGGTTCGCGCTGCTGTGACCTCGTCTAAGGCGATGCGCAGGGTTCGGAAGACGGACTGGACCGGGCCCCAGATCTGGCTTGTCTGACTCGCAGAAGTATCCTTCTGTAGGTGAGAATAGGGGGTTAACTGTCTGCGGGGTAATGCAATCGGCCTCCCACTTCCCCCTCTCACCCTCCTCAAACCCTTCTGTGCTTCCCCGTAGCGTCTCACCTTAGGGTCTGGAAGGACGAGCTCTCCATCCTGCTTCTGATGCAGGGGCGCGTTGGTATCCAGTTACGTCACTGGATTTTCGGATGGGTGAGAACCAAACTTGCTTGGCTTCCAGGTAAGTTTTTCTATAAGTGGTTCCCCTTGTGTCCATGCATTAATGTTCTAATGCTAGTGTCTTTTTCCCCATAGGGGCCGGGGTACGGAATGCCGGGGAACAGGCACCGACCCGAGGTGAGCGGTGAAATCCTTGAGGAAATCAGGTAAGTCTTTAATGAGTGTTTTGGTAATGTCTTTTCATTCACTCATTAATGCTGATGTCTTTTTCCCCTTAGGGGCCGGGGTCCGAAAATGCCTGGATGCGGCGCGGACCCGAAATGAAAAGGGAATGACCCAACAGGTAAGTCTTGACATGGAGTTTTAGCTTCCCTTTTCCCTTCTTTCTATCACCTTTGTTCTTGTCTTTTTCTCCCTAGGCGCGGGGGCGCGACTGCGAATCCGGATGGTCGATGCTGAACATGGAGGCACCCTGTAAAGGTGAGTAGAATGCGGCGCTGCAGCGATCGATGCGATGTGCTTTTAAAAATAAATGTCTTCCTTTACAGGATTGTCGGCGAAATGTCTCTGGGATGCAGATTTAGCAGGTGAGGCCTTTTCCTTCTTCTGTTCTCTTGTTCCCCTCCTTTGCAGGTGATTCAGGATGCTGGCAGGTGTGGCAGAAGTCAAGATGCAGGAGCAGACACGGTGAGCGTCCAGCTGCTAGATGCAGAACAACGCGAAGCACGTGTGGCTGATCGGGTGTGGTTTAAATAGCCTTGGAAGAAGTTCCTAGAATGTATCCTTCCTCCAATCAGGTATGTATCCTTCCCCGACCACGCCCGGGTGGTAAATGAGTCCCACAGGTAAAGTAGTTCCTTTCAGGCCTCAAGGAGGCCGGGATTCTGCAGCATGGTCTGCATCAGGTAAGTGCACCCAAACACTTTCATAATGAGCCTGGCGCCTATGGCGTCAGGACTGATGTTTTCTATGAGCCTGGCGTCATAGGCGCCAGGACGCTGTCCAAAGGGCCCCTATAAGGGGTTGCTGGGACCTTCCCCGAGGACTTGATGTCCGCTTTCGGGGACGCAGGGCCTGAGCCGGCTCCCCGGGAGCGGGCATCGTGACAGCATTCCCCCCCAAGGCCCCTCCCAAGGTTGTTCCCTCCGGGGGTTTTGGTTTGTTTGGGAAGAGTCGGTGGAATTTCCTGACTAATCGAGGTGCATGCACATGGTCACTGGGTTCCCACGACCTCTCCTGAGGTCTGTACCCCTTCCAATCAATTAGGTAGAAAAGCTTTGACCTAAACATTTTTGAATCTAAAATGTTCTTCACTTCGAATTCGGGTTCCCCATCTATTTGAATAGGTTCTGGAGGTTTGAGTAGTCGGGTTCCGGGGACCATGGTTTCAGAAGTGACACATGAAAAACAGGGTGAATTCGCATATTAGCTGGTAAATCAAGTTTAACCGCTACTGGGTTAATTATTGCCGTAATAGAATAAGGTCCCAGATATTTTGAGTTAAAAGTTTGAGGCCCTTTGAGCGGTAAATGTCTGGTAGCTAACCACACTTGATCCCCAATCTGATACGGAGGTGCTTCACTCCGATGTAGGTCAGCATTCTACTTGTATTTTCTCTTGGCTTGTTGTAAATGCGTGGTTGCCTCTTTGAAGGCTCGGGTAATGGTAGAATGCAGATGTTCTACTGCGGGCACTTCGAGGTTCTGAGGTGAGTCGAGTTTTGAGGTTCGAGGGTGATGTCCAAACAAGGTATAAAAAGGACTATGGCCAGTTCCAGAGTGTACCGAATTATTATATGCGTATTCGGCTATACAAAGAATGTCTTTCCAGTTGCTTTCAGATTGCTGTAACATACACCGTAGGTATTGCTCAAGGGTCTGATTTGTCCTCTCGGTCTGACCATCGGTCTGAGGGTGGTGACTGGTCGATAATCTTACGTCGATTTGTGCCATTTGACAACATTTGCGCCAGAAGTGGGAAATGAATTGGCTTCCCCGGTCAGAGATTAGTATAGATGGGAATCCATGTAGCCGAACAATATTTTCGAGGAATTCTTTGGCTAGGACAGAAGCTGAAGGTAAACCTTTCAAAGGAATGAAGTGGGCCATTTTGGAAAACAAATCTACAATTACCAGAATGGTATTGTATCCCGAACAAGGAGGCAAGTCCGTAACAAAATCCATTGGTAGCATGTGCCAGGGTGCTGGCGGTATGTCTAGAGGTTGAAGGAGACCGGCTGGTCTTTTCTTTTGACCTTTATTTTGGGCGCAAACACCACAGGACATCACAAAAGATTTAACATCTTTTCGCCAATAGGGCCACCAGAATTGTCGTTTCACCTTTTCCATTGTCTTGGCAATACCGGGGTGTCCCTCTATTAATGTATCATGATAACCTGAAATAACTAGTTCGTGTAAATCCTTGTGCGGCAGGAATAAGCGTCCTTGGTAATAAGGTAAACCATTGTCTATGGTAAAGTCTGATCCCTTTTGTATCCAATCCTGTAGGACTGTAGGGTCCAAGAGTTGTTTCACTCTGACTTGAATGTCTTCAAGCGTCTGTAACGAAGTCATGCCTAGAATTCTCTGTTCGGGAATTATTGGTACTGGTTCTGAGTTTGTATCAGATTCTCCCATTCCAATTCGGGATAAGGCGTCTGCTTTGCCGTTCTTGCAGCCAGGTCGATAGGTAATCACAAAATCAAATTCAGCGAAAAACAAAGCCCATTGGAGCTGCCGTGATGACTAAGCCTTGGCGGTTTTCAAATACTGTAAATTCCGGTGATCAGTGATCACTGTGATGGTATGTCGAGCGCCAAGCAGGTAATGCCGCCAGGCTTTAAAAGCAGACTTTATGGCTAACAGTTCTTTGTCAGTGATTGCGTAATTAATCTCTGGTGCCGAGAATTTTCTGGACCAAAATGCTACGGGATGCAGTTGGTTGGTTTCAGGATCTCTTTGAGACAGAACTGCTCCCATGGCTAGGCTGGATGCGTCAGTTTCGAAGACATACGGGAGATCTGGACGTGGGTGTTTCAATATAGGTGCAGAGGTAAACTTCGTTTTTAAATCCTGGAAGGCCTGCTCGGCTTCTTCAGACCATTTAAAATGTTTATTTTTCCTCAAGAGTGCAGTAATGGGTTGTACTATGCGTGAAAATCCCGGGATAAACCTGCGATAGAAATTGGCAAAGCCGAGCATTCTTTAACCCCTTTTACAGAGCTAGGTGATGGCCATTTGAGGATGGCATCCACTTTTCTTGAGTCCATTCGGACTCCTTTGGGTGTCAGGATGAAACCGAGAAACTCAACTTCTGTGGTATGGAAAACACATTTCTCCAGTTTAGCAAATAGTTTGTGTTGGCGCAGTTTTTCCAGAACTGCCCTAACGTGTTTTCTGTGATCAGATTCCGAAGAGGAGTACACTAGAATGTCATCGATATAGACGACAACACAAACATCGATGAGTTCCCGAAGGACATCATTCATGAAGAATTGGAAGGCAGCAGGCGCATTGCACAACCCGAAAGGCATTACCTGGTATTCGAATAATCCATATTTTGTACGGAAGGCTGTTTTCCATTCGTCACCTTCTTTTACTCGCACCAGATGATATGCCCCCCGGAGATCTAACTTGGTGTATATGCAAGCGTCCTTCACCAGGTCAAGGAGTTTAGGAATCAGAGGCAGAGGATAGCGGTTTTTAACCGTTATCTGGTTCAATGCGTGGTAATCGATACAAGTTCTAAGGTCGCCTTCTTTTTTAGGCACGAAGAACAAAGCCGAGGATGCCGGGGACTTTGACGGGCGAATGAAACCATTGGCGAGGTATTGATCCAAATATTGTCTCAAATGCAGGTTCTCAGGTTCGGTAAGGGCATAAATCCTGCTACAAGGGGGTTGTGCACCGGGCACCAGATCGATTTGGCAATCGTACGATCGGTGAGGAGGTAACGTGTTGGCCTGTTCCTTTTGGAAGACGTCCTGAAAGTCCTGGTATTCCGGAGGTAATTGCATGGAGGCAGAGGTTACAGATGGTAGATTAATCTTCAGGTTTTCTGGGTAGCATGTTTGTGCATAATCCGGGAAGGTTATTCTCTTAGCTCGCCAATCAATTCGAGGATTATTTGTCTCTAACCAAGGAATTCCAAGAATAACCTGAAACTGTGGAGCCTTGATTAAATCAAACACAACTGCCTCCCGATGGCCGTCAGGACCAACAAGAGTCACCCCAGTAGTGGAATGTGTTACCGGTCCAGAGGCAATTTCAGTTCCATCGACTGTGGTGATGACATCTTTGCTGGTTTTAGGACGGAGAGGGAGGTTAATCCTAGAGGCCAATTCACGATCCACATAGTTTCCAATAGCCCCACTATCGATGTATGCCTTTATTGCATGTAACCGCTTAGGCTTTTCTGGATCTACGAGAACCATTGGCACAATGAAATGCGAGGTCTGAGAGTTAGTTTTCAAGCTCGGCAAGCGGACCCCTACGCTTGTCGGGCTGAGTCGTTTCCCGAAACAGAGTCTTCATGGTTTTTATCAGCGGCTCCTACCGCTTTTCAGGGCGGTTTTGCCGGGCAATCTCGTAGAAAGTGTCCAGAGTTCCCACATTAAAGACATAATTTTAACTGCCGCCTCCTTTCACGTTCCTTTTGAGTTAAGGGTTCTTTAACCCCTCCAATTTGCATAGGCTCAGAGACATCAACTCCCTTGGGGTTAGCGTGGGTCTTGACCAACACCCGGGTCTCAAACCTGGACCGATCTGTTTTTCTGTTTTGAAGTCTGTGATCCAATTGGACCACTAAGTCTATATATTCTGTGCATTCTTGGGGCGGATTTACAACTTGGGCCAAGACATCTTTAAGTTCTCCGCGTAGACCTCGATAAAATAACGTGACTCTTTTATCCTCTGGCCATCCCGTTTCCACAATTAGTCTATTAAAGGTTGCAATATAGGATAGGAGGTCCTGATTGCCCTGTCGCAGGGATAGAAGTTCGTCATCCAGAGCCTGCCCCTGAGAGTGTCGAGCAAATAACCTTTCCATGCTTGCTTGAAATCCTTGAAAATCACGGAGAATTGGGTCATCTTGAGTAACCAGTGGAACTGACCAATCGGCAGCGCAGCCGCTGAGATATGACAATACAAAGGCTACTTTGTCTGATCATTAGGGAAGGCCCCAGGTCTGCATAGGAAGTGCAAACGACACTGATTCATGAATACGGCGAATCGTTTGGGGTCCCCAGCAAAGCGTTCAGGTGGGGCCAGCGGCATGTTTCCAGGTAGATTAATCTGCACAGGGTTACTGGGAACCACAGGAGCGGGGTTCCCCCCGGAACAGGGTAGAGGAGTTTGTCCAGCTTGACCTTGCAAAAGCTGTCTGGCCAGGTCATCAGTTCTTTCCTTTGATATTATTAATTCCCTCTTGAGGGCATTAGTCTCTTGACGAGCGGCATGTACTTCGGCCCGTAATGCCCCCAGTAATAGGGCCAACTGATCAGTCTCAGAAGTTTCCATAGCGCCTGGGTGGGAATTTGTAGGAAGGCTTCGTGTTCTGTAACGCTCACCTGACTCCTACGGGGGCGCTGGCCTGGTTCGCGCTGCTGTGACCTCGTCTAAGGCGATGCACAGGGTTCGGAAGACGGACTGGACCGGGCCCCAGATCTGGCTTGTCTGACTCGCAGAAGTATCCTTCTGTAGGTGAGAATAGGGGGTTAACTGTCTGCGGGGTAATGCAATCGGCCTCCCACTTCCCCCTCTCACCCTCCTCAAACCCTTCTGTGCTTCCCCGTAGCGTCTCACCTTAGGGTCTGGAAGGACGAGCTCTCCATCCTACTTCTGATGCAGGGGCGCGTTGGTATCCAGTTACGTCACTGGATTTTCGGATGGGTGAGAACCAAACTTGCTTGGCTTCCAGGTAAGTTTTTCTATAAGTGGTTCCCCTTGTGTCCATGGATTAATGTCCTAATGCTAGTGTCTTTTTCCCCATAGGGGCCGGGGTACGGAATGCCGGGGAACAGGCACCGACCCGAGGTGAGCGGTGAAATCCTTGAGGAAATCAGGTAAGTCTTTAATGAGTGTTTTGGTAATGTCTTTTCATTCACTCATTAATGCTGATGTCTTTTTCCCCTTAGGGGCCGGGGTCCGAAAATGCCTGGATGTGGCGCGGACCCGAAATGAAAAGGGAATGACCCAACAGGTAAGTCTTGACATGGAGTTTTAGCTTCCCTTTTCCCTTCTTTCTCTCACCTTTGTTCTTGTCTTTTTCTCCCTAGGCGCAGAGGCGCGACTGCGAATCCGGATGGTCGCTGCTGAACATGGAGGCGCCCTGTAAAGGTGAGTAGAATGCGGCGCTGTAGCGATCGATGCAATGTGCTTTTAAAAATAAATGTCTTCCTTTACAGGATTGTCGGCGAAATGTCTCTGGGATGCAGATTTAGCAGGTGAGGCCTTTTCCTTCTTCTGTTCTCTTGTCCCCTTCCTTTGCAGGTGATTCAGAATGCTGGCAGGTGTGGCAGAAGTCAAGATGCAGGAGCAGACACGGTGAGCGTCCAGCTGCTAGATGCAGAACAACGCGAAGCACGTGTGGCTGATCGGGTGTGGTTTAAATAGCCTTGGAAGAAGTTCCTAGAATGTGTCCTTCCTCCAATCAGGTATGCATCCTTCCCCAACCACGCCCGGGTGGTAAATGAGTCCCACAGGTAAAGTAGTTCCTTTCAGGCCTCAAGGAGGCCGGGGTTCTGCAGCATGGTCTGCATCAGGTAAGTGCACCCAAACACTTTCATAATGAGCCTGGCGCCTATGGCGCCAGGACTGACGTTTTCTATGAGCCTGGCGCCATATGCGCCAGGACGCTGTCCAAAGGGCCCCTATAAGGGGTTGCTGGGACCTTCCCCGGGGACTTGATGTCCGCTTTTGGGGACGCAGGGCCTGAGCCGGCTCCCCGGGAGCGGGCATCGTGACACTCGGCTGGGGCATTACGTGGGACACCCGGATGCAGTGAGTGCGGGTTCCGGCATGGAGAGACGACAGTCAGTTACATTTCGTGCGTGGTGGGGGGTTCCCCTCCCTTCGCAACTTTTATCCAGCGGCTGTGCTGAGGCTTCGGTGTCGAGCTCCGTATTTATTTATTTTTTATTTTATTTTTTTAATTTGGTTTGGCTGATAAAATCAACCTTTCAAATACAGTGATATACAAATATTTACAGTGTATAGATTTTACCAATTTCATAATAAAAAAAGAAAAACTATATTTCCACAGTTAATTCATAAAACACATATTTAAACAGATTACTATGCAATTAGTAAGCAAGAAGGGAGATATAATTGCTTCAAAATCCAAAAATCATAGATTCAAGCAATGAATTTTCTAAAATAATCACTCAATTTCATTGTAAGCATTTGGTAGGATAGCACTTAAAAATTGTGTTATTGCAACTCTAGTTGCTAATTTCGTACTTCTGAATAGTTTGATCCATATTTCGTTTTCGTCCATTGGGGTATAGACACATAATAAATCAGTGAAGTAAATTTTCCTTATTGAGGTTAAAGCTGTACAGCTCACTATCAAGTGTTGCAAAGTTTCACAAGAGTTTGTGTTTTGACAAAAGCGACAGTGATCTGATTCTTTTGGTGCAATACCTCTCCTCACCATTATTTGCATTGTCGGTAGAAGATTAAACCTAAGCCGTAGATATTGATGTCTAGTGTCCGGCGAGGGGAATTTAACCAAATAATCTGGCATTGATCATAATCTTTTGGCCCAAACCACTGTTCGTTGAAATCTTTGTAAGTGCAACATTTGGCGGTATTGCATATCCAATCATACTGGAATAACTTTAACTTAGCTCGGTCAGGATTTGTTAACAGTGTTTCAAGAGATATAGATGCGTCGGCCAAAGCATTCAACACTCAACTTCGCCATTTAGATACAAAATAATTTGTGGAACACGCAAGATAATGCGCAACTGTGCTTAAGATGTTGTTCTTTGTCAATCCCAATAAACATTTTCTAAATAAAGCACACATCTTCCACAATAGATGTGAAAATAGCGAAACCAAATCCATTTCAAAGCGAATCATGGGAAGTGGAGTACATTTCGGAAGTTTTAGAACGGACCTCCAAAATCGAGCTTCACATAAATCGCATATATTACTCTTCATTGGCAGTTTAGTATCGACTCCATACAATAAAATTGGCACCACTTTTGCTTGATAAAACGCCATGATGTGAAAACTTACCATACTTATACACTAGTATGTTAGCCTGAGATTTCAATGTTTCCAGTTTTAAATTCAATGAAGCAATATAGGTATTTTCACTTGTGGTGTTATAAATGGTCAGGCCTAAATATTTGTAGTTTTCGACAATCATTAGTACAACATTATGTAAGTGCCCCTTATATTTTTTCCTGTGGGAAGCGTTTTTGGTCTTTTGACAAACAACTACTTGTGTTTTCTCTAAGTTAATGATAAGATTATTCACTAGTGAGTATGCGGATAACTTGTTCAATAAATTTTGTAGCCCACTTGGGGTCTGTGACAAAAGGACCAAGTCGTCTGCATACAACATCCAAGATATACGTTGGTGACCCAATTTTGGTGCATCACTAACGATGTCTGCGAAAGATTCTCCAAGATCAAGGATAAACAGGTTAAACATAAATGAAGCCAGGATACAACCTTGCCTGAGTCTTCGCCCAGTAGGAATCAGTTTGGAGAGTAACCCTTCCATTGTAAGCCGGACTTGTATTGAAGTGTTGGAATGAAGTTGTTTTATGATAGAAATAAGAGAGGGAGGGCAAGCAAAAGAATTTAATTTCTGATAAAGTAAACTACGATCAATTGAATCAAATGCAACCCGGAAGTCAATAAATGCCAGATATAACGGTTGACTCCGGGCTGCACACTGAGATTTTAACATATTCAATATCATGATGTTTGGTGCTGTCCCTAACCCTGACACAAAACCAGCTTGAAAGGTGTCCCTTCTCCTTAAACTCGATGCCCAGTTATTCAAATCTCTGAGTACAATACGATTGAAGATTTTTCCCAGGGCATCCAACAAGGCGATGGGTTTATAACTTGCTGGATCAGATCTATTACCTTTTTTGTAAATTGGAAGAATGATTGAGTGTTTCCATGAGTCAGGAATTAATTGCGTCTGAATGATATTTGAAAAGATGTTATATAATATTTCAGACCAAATTTCCGGGTGTTGTTTTAACATGAAGTTCAAAAGTCCATCAGGACCTGGAGCTCGTGATGGACTTGCCTTGTTTATGAAGAATAAAATATCTTCTTTGTCAAATGTTAGAGAAAATTATTCTGTCAGTTGTGTCGCTTTTTGAGTGCTTGAACTCGAGCATGGTAGATATAAATTTGAAAAGTGTTTCACCCATGCCTGTTCTGACACATTACTAGACTGATTTGATGACCTACAGTTGTTTGATTAATAACTGACCAAATTTGTGATGTATTCTTTCCTGCTAACACACTCAAAATGTTTGAGCTATCATTTTGATATAAGACTGCTTTGTGTGTTCTTAACCAGTTTTTGTATTTTGTCCTTAATTGAGTAAGGATAATGTGTCCTGTATTTAGCGGAAGTCTCAAGGCTTGGCGTTTTTTTAAATGGAGCGTTCTTTTTGCGGCTTCCACTTCTTTATCAAATACATGTAAGGTGTGTGCTGTAATTACCTTAGATTTATACGTCTTATGTTGAAAAAATTGCATTAAATTATAAGGAATTTGTTGCCGTTGATCTGCATTTGCATTAGTCAATTGCCTTGCATAAAAATGATTAAATCTTTTCAAAGAAGTTTCATTCCAACATAGTCTATTACCACCAGGGTTAACTGTTACGAAATCTAAAGTACTTTTACCTACCGGAGTATTTACCAGTTCGGTTACATTCCAATTCATTGAGAGGCTGTTATGGTCACTCAAAGTTGTCGGATTTATTTGAAATTTGGAAACTTCTGAAATGAGAGGCTAGTTCACATAAATGTAATCAATTATCGCTGAGATGTTACCTCTGTGCCACGTTGGTTGCGGGGGCATATCCTCTGCAAATGAACCATTTAAAATTTGGAGATTATGCGTTTCAATGAAATGGTTCCATAATGACAATCTGTTGCTGTACTTATTTTGATCAAAGTAATGCAAGTTTAAATCTCCTGTTATGATGACATATATAACAGTCTTATCAAGACACACTAGATCCATTAAGGAATTCATGTCTCTCATAAATATATGGTCGGAAATACCAGCAGGGTTCCAATATACGTTTATCAGGGCGTATGATATGTTGGCAACCTTTAGCTTTATCATCTGCAGAAAGGGGTTTGGAGACGACCAATCTTCAGATTTAAATAGCAGATCTTGTTTGATAGCTATAAGGAGCCCTGATGTTGGTCTCCCATGATTTAATGTTTGGGCTAAATTCAAATGTATATTGTATTTATCCCAAGTTGGGACAGTAGTGATCCATGTTTCTTGAAATATGGCTATATCAACATTGTCAAGGCTTGGGTCAAAATTATTTAGAAGATGATGGAACCCTCTTGTTTTCCAACTAGTTAGGGAGACACGAGTTTGCTTCATAGATTGACCTAGTTAGTGCACATTCTGATTCAGATTACAATTGCAGAACTTTCCAGAGCCTTCTTCGTGGCCCTGGGTAACACACTTTACATTGTCCCTCCCATGAGTAACTACAGATAGTGTTGAATTTACTGTTGGGACTTTAGATGGGAGTTGATTCACTTCAATAATAATCCCCAATCATACAAATGATTTTTGGCTGACCAAACCACTCTGGAATTAATCCATAATTTTACCGAGGAGAGTATGTGCGGATCTTCAAACTCCACTAGTTGAATGTCAGCAGAATTAATGTCTTCCAATTCTGGAATTTCCGCAAAGATGGTGAGCATGGATTTACGATTTAAGTCATATTGCACATTTGGAGGTTGGCGACATGAGATGATCAGTGAATGTAATGCTCGACGTTTTGAGTCACCTCTGAATGTTTTTTTCAATTGTGATGAATCAAGTCTATCCTTGACAGATAGTGGAACTATCAATGTTTTTTTGTCAAAGGAATTTGCAATAGTTGTTCCTATCAACCGTTGAAGTTCTGGGACCAACGCTGAGATGAGTTTTTTGCCTTCGAGCTCGGTGGTGACTTGTGACACTATTCTTGTCAGTGTTGGTGATTCAGCTGAGCGAGTCTGAGTGGTGACTCTGGTAGAATTATGCCAAAGGACAGAAGCTTGACGACTGTTTGTAACTCTATTTAGTGAAGATGTCTCATATTCCTGTGGGAGGGGTATTCTACCCGACTCGCAATGAGTTCGATATTTTTGCGCTGGTTGCGCTGACATATCAGCGTCAACCGAGTGCCGAATCTCCTTTCTATGTGCTTCAATGATCTGCTGTGCGGATCCAGGCAAAAGAGTATCTTGATCAGTATGATTTTTATTTCCTTGTACAGTGATAGATGGAGTATGCTCTGTGCTATTAATAGAGGTTGCAGGTCCATCTTCAGCAAATTTCACATGATGGTCATTAGATGACAAGCTCGTCTCATTTTTGCTGTAAGCACTGTTTTGATGGGCTAAAGCTTGCAGATGATATTTTTTGAAGATTGCTTTTGAAACCAGTGTAGCACCCTTCTGTGAAGCTGTTAGAGATCTGATGAATCGCTTGGTTGTAGAGGTGCAGATATTTTTGGAGGGAACCAGGTTTTTTGTTTTTTTCTTGTTTTCCATTGGCCCTGCAACCTTTTCCAGAGTTAAATTGGAATGTGGAGTTAAAGTAATAGATTCTCTCCCTGAATCAAGGAGCAGTAGATTTGCATCTTGTTGTTTTTTTACGTCCATGTATTTTTCTTTCTCTGACCCATTTGAGCTCAGAGTTCTTAACTTGCCGGCACCAAGCTTTATTTCTACCGCACAGGCCAACCTTTTTTTCTGGTGTTGATCTTAACAATTTCTTAAGAATTTGGGGGCAATTTTTTGAGAGGTCTTAGCAACTTCAACTACCACATCTCTAAGTGGAGATGGAAAGATTTTTACTTTAGGACCTTTTTTGAGGAAGATGGGAGCTATTTTTAGGTTCAGTTTCGGAAATGGTAATATTGTTCCGGTGGTTTGGTCAGACATCACTTTAGTAGTTTGTGAACTTGTGGATGTCATAGGAACTGTTTTCCATTCACCCTCCATGACATTATTAGGAGCTGCCTCTTGATCTTGTTTACTAATTACAATCTTGCTCGTAATCATCTTTCTAGTCTGGGATTTTTTCCCACATTTCTTTTCTGCAACTTTCTCTCATAATCTTTTCTTCTGGCTTCTCTCTTCCTTTCCTTCTTACCACCTAATGACGAGCTCTGTTGTGGGTGAGATGTTTTTTGTGAGGTTTGGTTTTCATCTCTGGCTAGAGGACCAATTGATGGGTGTGTATTTGAGGGCTCTTCATCTTGACAGTCAACACTCACGTTGGCCAGTCTTCGAAAATTCCTCTAGAATGGATTCAGATAAGGGAGTGTCGTCCATGGGCAGAATTGTTTCATCATCGATAGCTTTAGGAGGCAAATCCAAGTCTTTACTGTTGGACATTTGTAATTGTAACAGAATCTCTTGTAGTGTAAATCTATTTGCATCCTCTAGGCTATTTTTAAGAACCATGGATCTTTGAATCGCAGAGAGCTCCATACCCTGTTTTGTTGATTCCAATTTGAGTTCTTGTGTTTGTTGCAAGATATTAGTGTTAATAAGACTGCAGCATCCAACCATTGCTCCATCCAAAGAGGCAACCTCTTTTGTCAATTCGAGCAAGGAACCAGTTTGAGACTGGACCTCACCTTTCAACAGTTCGAAGACGGTTACCAGTGAGTTTAGTACATAATTAAGTGCACTCAATGTATGTTCAGTGAACCCAGGCAGAGTTTGAGTGGACTCTACTTGCAAGTTCTGGTCTTCAGATAGTACATGAGACATTAACAAGTTATCTTCTTGATCAAGAACTAAAGATTCCAGTGCTTTTTCCCTGTTGGAAAGATCTAGCTTCTCCAAAAGGTGTGCACTTGTGTTAGAGTCCGGTGATGTTAACACAGATCTGCTCTGAATGATTGAGGATTCAGCATGGGTTGTCGTTGGGGCAGCTTCATTTTGGGATGTTCTTCCCCCAAAATGTTCTTCAATTTTCTTCTGTATTTTTCTTGTTGTTACAGTAAATTCAAGCCCCTTTTTCCAATTTTCTACCAAGGGGATACGTTCCTCATGTTCTCTAAGCGTTCTGATTGGGGTAGAATTGGTGGGATCCATGTGAATTTGTGCTGCTGTTTGTTGAGTCCCTATATAAGATGGAGGATCCCTCACAGCCGTTACCGGGGGGTCCACTGATCCATTATTGGGGCAACAATTTGGTGCAATGGGCACCTCCCATTCAGGTGCCCGATGGTCATCCTCAGTTGGATTACTCCGCAGTTTCATAATCACGTGTGTGTGCACGTGTTTTTGTCACAGCCTTTCGGTTGTTTGCCTTTTTCTAAACTTGAACTAAATGAGTAAGTTACCTTTGTTAAAATAAGGTTACTTGCTTTCACCTGACCAGCTGAATCAAAGGAACCTAGTTCCCACAGTCTTCAGCCGCAGGGAGTATGTTTTTATTGCACCTGCTTTAAGCAAAATTAGGAATGAAGGTTAAGAAGCATGCAGCTCCAAGGCAATCGCCCGCAGTCACTGCATGTAATCTCAACGATAATATTCAGTCATCAATATTCAGTGATTATAATGAACACAGATGGAGCAGGTTTCTACGTGAGAGCACGAGCCAGGTAGACGAACCGACAAAAGGACTAACTAGAGGCACTGTGGCAGTTCACTGGTGATTCACTGCTTGATAGTCAAGCCAAAAAGAGGCTTGTTATTATGGCAGGTTGCCGGGCATATACATCCGTCAAAATCGTGGTCGAGCAATAAATACCTAGCGGCTGGTAGCACTGAGGATATCAACATACAATAGACGAAAATCGGACTTTAAGAAGTGCAATCTTCACCTTTGTTTTTACGGACAGTCTCAGAAATGCAGATATGACAGGTAACAGTTTTTTTTTTCTTTTTCTCTCGGGTTATTAGTGATTACCTTCTGTTGGCTGCGCCCAAAGTACAAATCCTACAGCCAGTCGAGTGATTATACGTTGTCACACGGTTGATGTTTCAGGTAGTATTAAGTAGGTTCAACTGCCAGCGCCACTCAGAGCCAAACAGCAGCAAAACAGTTCTCGCTTACACAGAACGCACCGCCCTTTACTCTGCGGCCGAGCTCCGTATATGGTCAGACAGGGAGGTGGAGGAATCCTCCACGTGGGTAGAGGGTTCGCCCCCCCATGATGCCGCTGGCTTCTTCGAGAGCGTGGATCACCCTTGTCTGACCCTCAAATGCAAACTGGAGTGAGGCTAGGTAGATCCATCGATATTTGATTTTCCAATCCTGCAAGAAAGTTGTTAGTGGCCGGAGGGCTCTCTGCCGTTGGACTGTGGGGGCGGCCAGGTCTTGAAAAAGCTGAATTGTGGCTCCCTGGTATGTAAATTCACATTGAGAGCAGCTCGCCACCATGATTTCTTGTTTTGTGGTGTAAAAGTGGACTCTGGTGATCAGAGTCCAGGAGGCGGATGTCGGGGTATTTCTGCAACCTCGTAATCTATGGGTGCGGTCCAGTAAGAGCAATGCTTTATCACAGTGCGGGAGGGTCTGGAAGAGATCCCCAATGTTGGTAGGAAGGGCTAGGTCCGGTATAGATGTGGGGACCCCTCTGATGTGGAAGTTGTTCCTGCGGGCCCTGTTTTCCAGATCTTCCTGCTTGCGCTGCATGCTGCCAGAGTTATTCTCCAGAGACTGAAGTTTCCGTTGCAGCTCCGCAATCTGCGCCAAATGTTCCAGGACTTGGTCTTCTGTGTCTCCGACCCTCTGTTCTACCTCCTCCACACGGTTCTCCAGGCCCTCTATCTTAGTTGTGACCTCTGCCATACAATTGCGGAACACAACCTTGATGTCAGCTAGCAGGGATTGGATGTCGTCTTTCATGTCCCATTGTCCCTGGGGTCTAGAGGGCGAGGAGGGTAGGGTTGAGGGGGGGTCCTGCTGCTTGGATTTCTCCCTCAGTTGCAATAAGTTCGCTATGTCTGCAGATTTTTGACCTTTGTGTTTGGCCATTTTGGCGTTGGGCCATCTGTTCAGGTAGGTGGTGGCCGTAGGCTGTCACTGAAGGGTTCAACCGAGCGGTGGGGAGCAAGTGCTGGCCGAGTGTCCTGTCTACCCCTGGGTGGGCTCGTAGGTCCTTGCAAAGTGCTCTGGCAAGGGGCCCTACCTTGGTGGGGGAGGGACATCCGGTTATTGCTGGTGGAGAGTGTGTCGTCCTCCAGAGCTGTGCGGCGTGTGGGCCAGGGGCCCTCCCGTCAAGTGGCTGTGCGGGTGACGGGTGACGGGTCTAGGTTGACTCCGGGGATAGGCTGGCCCAGGTCGGGCGGTAAGTTAGGACTTGTGCCGAGGCTCTGCAGGTTCTGGGTGAGGTGTGTCAGGGGGAGGGGCTCCAAAGGCACCCAGCTGGGTCCAAGATGAAGGGGTGCCGGCGGGCGTGCTGCAGAAGGAAGAAGGAAGAGTTCCCAGACTGGGCTGCCCCAGGCCTCCACCAGCATATGTTGGGGGCTGTGGGTTCGTTGCCTGTGGGGAGACGGAGTGTGGGTCAGCAGGAGGGACGGTTCTGGCTGATGTTATCAGACCGAGGAACTCAGTTTGTCTCTGCATTCTGGAAAAGGTGTTGTAAAATTGCCAAAATCAACCTCTGGTTATCTACAAGCCATCACCCCCAAACCAACGGCCAGACCGAACAGACTAACCAGATCCTCGAACAATACATAAGGTGTATGCT
Source organism: Ambystoma mexicanum (assembly GCF_040938575.1). Lineage (NCBI taxonomy): Eukaryota > Metazoa > Chordata > Amphibia > Caudata > Ambystomatidae > Ambystoma > Ambystoma mexicanum. Next base: position 660,122,294 of record NC_090935.1, on the reverse strand, counting down.
GCAACAAACTGAGGATACCTGGAAGAACATACTTTGGTTAGCAGAATACGCATATAACAACTCCTTTCACACCAGTACGGGACAAAGCCCATTCTACATAGTGTACGGTCGACATCCATGGACATCCGTTTTCGACCCACTCGAATCATTAGAAATGCCTGCTGTAACGACCTTACACAAAACCATCACCCATGTTTTTAAGGAAGCAGCAGAGCATCCTGCCAGAGCCAAAGAGAAACAGAAGCAGTTTGCGGATCGACACTGGAGGGAAGTTCCCAACTACCAAGTCGGAGACAAGGTTTAGCTAGCATCCAAAAACATCCCCTTGAAAGGACCACGGGCGTACCGTCCCAGATATCTGGGACCCTACACTATCAAGGCTGTGATCAACCCTGCGGCCATGAAATTTGAATTACCGGCCCACATACGGATCCACCCGGTGTTTCATGTCTCCCTCCTAAAACCATTGAGACCAGGTACACGGATCGATACTCCACTGGATCCCGAAATAGTTAAAGGAGAACCAGAATACAAAGTTAAAAGGATCCTAGACTCTAAGATGGTCCGGTCCAAGTTATACTACCTTATAGACTGGAAAGGTTATGGACCCCAAGATCGGACCTGGGAACCTAGTGAGCATGTCCACGCTCCACGATTAATCAGGCAGTTCCACCGCAACAACCCCACTAAACCTGGGCCAGGGGGGAACCACCCATGAGAGGGGCCTTGAGGGGGAGTGCTGTCATAGCCATAGGCCCCAGAACACAAAAACAAACCACACCATCTAGTGATGGGGGCAATGGGTTACCTGACTCCCTTATGTCCCTTTGGGACCTATAAACACAGGGGCCCTGGCTGGACTCAGTCCTGGCCCCTTTGGCACCAGGCTCATATAAAGATGTGAGCAGGAACCGTTTATTTCAGTGCAGGAGTGTTTTTACTTTATTTCACTGCAGGAGTGCTCTTATTTTACAAGAACTTTCCAGGAGCTGAAAGCCTTTATTCCAGAGAACATTCTCATGTGCTGACTCATCGGGTGTGGCTCTCCAGGCCTGGTCTTCATGTGCTGACTCATGGGGTGTCGCAGGCAGGCTGAACCTGGTGGGCGTGGCTTCAGAAGCTCAGTTATATGAGCTGCTCCATCCTTAAGGCCGGTGCTTTGCGTTACTGTGCACTCGCGTACAACGTGACGCTCACTGACGCTTGGACCAGTTTACTTACCTTTGTAACCAGGCGTTCTCCTGCATACTCACCTCCAGGAAACCGGTGCTTCATCGCTTCATCTGCAGACTCATCTCCTGACATCCAGTGATCTTGATCCCGATGCCACAGCGCCGCAGCGCTGCAGCACCGCAGCACCGCACTCCGCATCCACGAACTTGGACCCTGTGAAGAAGAAGAAAGACCAGGTTAGAACATCCATCCTAGGGATGCGCCGCATTTGAACCCTGCGCGCCCACTAGTTAACAACTTACCAGCTATTCTACTGCTGCAGCTTCATTCCTCATTCCCTGCGGCTGTCGCCTCGAGCTCCGCAGCTTCTGCCGGGCTGGCAACATCAGCTGCAAGGGAAGAAAGCAAAAGAGCAAACATCAAAAGTGGAACGGACAGCAATACAAGACAACACACTTTACAATACAACAAAAACAGATGAGGAAAGACAAAGGCAAACAGGAACACTTACCTGACGTATAGTGGCTTAGTCACAGCATGACTGGACTGCCACGTGCAAGGGACCAGTGAAGGAACTCGGTCCAGATCGTATAAAGCCCCTGCCAAAAGCAGCAGGACGGAGTGCTCGCCAAAACTAATCAACAGGTGAGCTTTCCAGGGACAGCGCATCCCACGGGTACCACGGTTTGGGAGAAGGGGTCTGGAAGGGGATCAGGCGCACAATCTGGCATACTCACGCCCCCTATTCTCCACGCAGGAGCAGTCCCGAGCAGCATCACCTATTACCACCAGTCACCACATAAGCGCAGAGGGCGAAGTCAGACCCGAGCTACCTCACCCCTGGGAGGGCTGCAACCGTGCCCCAACGCCTCCGCAGAGACCAGGTGAGTGTAACACATGGGCAGTGTTGAGAAAATTGTCACTTTTGGGACGCCTTTAAGATAGTATTGCGAGGGGCAGACATAGGCAGGATGGGGGAACTCAGGAAGGATATTTTGGAGACTCTCACAAAAACAGAAATGGCAATTGAGGCTGCAGAGGGCAGGGGAGGGAGCAGATGAAGAGGTAGCAGAACTAACTGCACTGCATCAGAAATGCATGCTTGAATGGGAAAAGGCTGGGTAATTTCCATTTTGCCAAATACAGCAAAGATTACATGCAGAAGGGGACAAACCCGGAAGACTTCTGGCATGGTTGTGCCGCAGGTAAGATTCTAGGGAAATTATTGCTGCAGTCAAAGATGAGAACATTAGCATTGTGACAACCCAGGGCGAGATCAATGAGGTTTTTCAGGATTAGGAAACTCTATACTGGAGGGGGCAGGGACTAGACTGCGAGGAAGACATCAAAAAGGCTCTGGCCCAGATCAACTTGCACATACTGGACATGGAGCAGGTAGGCATGCTGAACACCCCGCTCACCCTTGAGGAAATTCAAACAGTCACAATGACTACCATGAGGCAAAACCCCTGGGCCAGACAGATTGCTGGGGGAATTTTATAAAATGTACGTGGATAATCTTGCGCTTACACTCCTGGAGGTGCTTGAAGAGGCTTATGCGGTGGAAGTGTTTCCCCAAAGCTTGAAAGAGTCAATCATAGTGCCTATCATTAAACCTGGCAAACCTGTGCTAGACTGCAGTTCTTATAGGCCCATCTGCAAGGTCAACCAGGACTGCAGTATCCTCACAGCCTTATAGGCAAACAGGCTTAATAGAGTGATTGGGGCCCTCATACACACTGATCAAACTGGGTATGTTCCAGGGAGGAACACTTCATGGAACCTACGAAGACTACACTGCGTGATAGCCAGCACTAGCCATCTTAAAGTCAACTGTGTGATGGCCTCACTGGATGCAGTCAAGGCCTTTGACTCAGTCGGATGAAACTGGCTGCACGAGACACTAAGACATTTTGGAGCCGGGGCAGGATTCCTTAGGTGGGTCAAGTTGGTGTACACCCGACCCACCCCTAGGGTTAGGCCAGGGAAGCAGCTTTCTAAAGCGTGGTTTTTTCTCACTGAAACCCTGCATGAAGTCTCCTCCCAGGTGGCCAGGGGAAGGCAGACGCTTCCTGATCCCAACCCTGGGGATAGTGTTCTGTGGGAGGATCACCTGGGAGGAGACAGGGCACAGAGCGGTGAGTATATTTCATGGGATGTGACACAGTATTTTTCCTCTGACAGGAAGATTCTTCCAAATGTACCTGAAGAGGTCATGGCTTGTTGCCATTTTAATGTCTCACAACCTTATATAAGATATAGGGTTGTGAACCCTAAGGTTATAAAATCAATGCAAACTATACCAAAAGAAAGATCCTTTCTGGTTTCTCAAACTAAATATCCTCCTCAATCCCAAGGGTACTATGTAAAGGAGTATATAAATGCTGTCTTCACTAAACCGTCTTCCTCTGCAATAGCTAATGCTCATAGCCCCTCTATTAAAAGTCTTAAGGGAATTAAATCTGCCCTTACAAATAATTCAGAAGTTGAAAAACCTAACTTTGTCAAAAGGGACTACAAGTCCCAAAATCCCAGAGGTACTTAGCTGAGGGAAGAGGGCTGAAGAGGCGAGGAATGCGGATGTGGTAGTCAGGCAATTAAGTCTAGAAGCCATTGCAGAAGTCAGGCAATTAAGCTAATAGCCCACACCTGAAGATAATTCTTGAACCTGTGAGGCATAAAAGGCCCCCTCATGAAAGAAGGGGTAGAAGTAGCTGGAACGAGAGCTGGAAAGCTGGCTGTAGTAGTAGTATCAGAGAAGAAAGAAGCATGAGACTGTCAAATCACGAGAAAGTGGAAGAGAAAAAAGGGATGCTGGAACATCGAGACAGCAGATTTGACTTGCAAGTTCTGAGAGTCCTGTTCTGCCAAAATCTGAAGTGTAGAGGCTGCAGAGCTGTGGAAGTGCAGGAGACTAAGGCCAGAAGCAAGTCGCAAGCCGAGGGTCTCGGGAGGAACAGGAACTCCCAAGTTAAGTGGCTGGACAAGAGACACCCCTGTTTGAGAAGAGTGTGGGTCCCGAGCGAGCCAGAAGCAGCAGAGGTAGTAGGGGAAGGTAACCATAGCCAGCTCCTAAGTGATTCACGTATTATTCTATGCGAGTGAAAGCTGTTAGTTGAATACCAAATTCTGATGAACAATGGAAGTGTAGAGCTTGCATATCCTGTGAAAGATCGAACACTGCATGAGAAGCCAAAAACCATTGATGAAATGTTTAAAGACTGTTATTGTATAATGGAGTAGTTGTGTGTCCCTAATTAAGAGAGGGAACACTTTTTTACACCATTACTGTGTACCTAACTATAATAATATACGAGTTATGAATTTTAAAGGCTGTGAACTACATCAAAACGAGGTCTTGTGTGCCTAATTGTAATCCCCTGAATAAATCAGAACTTATTCCTGTGCTATCACGTGGGAATACAATCCTCTCTTTATCTTTGAACCCTGAAATCTACTTCAAAGAGAGGTCGTGTGTACCGAATTGTGTTTTCAGTCTGAATCTGACACTGTATCTAGGAGAGACATTCTTTTCATTTCTACGAAGTGAAGAATTTAAATGATTAAAAAGAAGAACAAACATTACCCAAGCCAAGAGGCAAACCCTGTTGAGAGTGAAATCTGCCTTTCTAAATGTTAAAGAGTCATCCTGCTGCATTTTGAAGCTGCTAGCAAACAAGTGGGTTAAAAGACATGTGTTCAAATATTACCTGAAGCTGAGAGAGCGGCACCAAGGCTTCTGGGTAATCACTTGGTCTAGGAACTGGCAGAAAGGTGTGAGTAAGTTGGGGAAAGGTTATTATTTTGGCAGGAAGATAGAAGAGGCAAAGAGGCTGCATCTTTTAAGAGAGTCATTAAAAGCAAGAGTGCCTTGCCTACTTCAAGAGGTCGAATTATCTTGTTGAAACCTTTCCAACAATCGAAGTACTGAGCTGTGGTACTGAAATTATGGTGGTATATTAAGCTGTCAGCGGATGTAACCTTGAAGTAGTCGTAACAAGTACAGTGCTGTGAGACGTAGGTGACTGTTCACATAGTACGGGGAGGAGAATTGTGGCTGTCGAAGTTGAAACAGTAGCGATAGGAATGCATCCTGACAGATATACCAATGTAGATGCTGTAACTAATGAAGTACAACTGTTGATTAAGAAATGTATGTTGTTGACAGTAGGAACATTATACTTTGTTTTTGAATTATGCCCAACTAGCTGAAGAAGAGACACTTCATCATAACCAGGATTACGACTGGTGCTATTTTGATGCTGGAAGGGGATCTTTTCATCCAGGAGCAAATATTTGTTACCAGTGGATTTTTGTTTGATGAACAATTTCTTTGACTGTGAAGTTTCAAGAGCTGGTTCAAACACATTATTTTCTTTTGCTGAACTTTTTGGAGTTTACTTTGAATCCTGGGGAAGGGATCTTACTCAGGGCAGGACAGGATAACGCCATTGAGACATTGTGTTGATAATGTCTGATATTTATTATATTGTGTTATATCATTTCCATTGTATGTTTGTTGTTTAGTGTGAGGGCCAGGGTCGGATTGGCCTTTCGTCCTGTGGCCGGCCCGAAATCATCCCTAGGGAGTAAGGGCCGGTGTCTGGCCATGCCTGGGCCGGTTTGGAAGAAAAAAATATTTTTTTTTACATTATTTTTTCTTCAAAAAGCCTTTCATCCTTCTTAGGTCGATAAATGAGCACCAACACAGGTAGAGGGCCAGTTTTCCCATGCTAGAGAATGTTCCCTTAGCTTTAAACTAGGTAGGAAATTCCTCTGTAAAGTAGGGCAATTAAGGCATTTTCTTCATATAATTTCTTTAATAAAATTGTATATTTTGAGAAATCTACAAGCAGTTGTCCGCCTCGCATTACACTCCCAGTGGGCACTGCATAAAGGAATCAAACAGGGCTGCCCGCTGTCCCTGATGCTGTTTATCCTTGCGCTCAAACCGCTAGCAGTATTCCTCAGATCACAATACACTGAAGCAGGTTTCTCGATTGACTGAGTCAGGCATCTAGTCTCATTGTACGTGTATGATGTTACTCTATATTTGTTTTATAAAATTCCCCCGGCAATTAGTCAACCTGCAGTCATTTTACTCTATATCTTGGATATAATCGGTGGCTTCGCTGAGCTTTCCAGCAACACTATTAGCTGGGAAAATTCCTGCTTGTTCCCCCTAGCAGGCCTTCAAGGCCTGAAGCACGCCCAGCTACCCGACTTGGGACTGAGATGGCATATAGATACCTTCCAATACCAGGGCGTCAACGTGTGGCATAACTTAACCTCCTCACATGTACACAACACACAGAGGGTTCTAGATAACACTATGAAATCCATGTTGTTCTGGAAGAAGCTGCCCCCGGCAGTGGCATGCAGAGCTGCCCCATTGAAAATGGTGCTGTTGCTTCATCTTTTATGCCAGGTTGTGAACATACCCTACAGTGTACCCAAGAGGTTCTTTGGCAGGTTAGACTCCGTTCCCAGAGCATTCCCGTGGGGAGTGTGAGAAACCTGAAGGTGTTCTGCCTTATATACCCCGGGGATCCTTTGTTCAGGTGGCCAGGAAAGGGCCATCGTACTTGGATCCCAACCCTGGGAGGCAGACAAGCGAGGGAGCATCACCAGGAGGGGGGTCCTTGCGGACTGCAGGGAGAGCAGGAGAGACCGAGACATGGTATCCTCCCTTTGTGGATACATCCTTGCCCAACATTCCCTCAGTCTTCATGGGGTATTGCCATTCAGGCCCCATTCCACCCAATGATTCTTTCTATAAGGAAATCTTCACACCCCAAAAATACTATTACCAAAACACCTTGAATAATAAAGCTAGGAATGCCCTAAACCCTTTTTTGTTAAGTCCTCACAGATCTCCACATCTAGTAACAAGACCTGGTATCCCTCCTTTTCAGTTATCTGTCATATTATTCTTCTTCAGTATCTTTGGGACATTTCCCCTCCCCAATTTTTATATCTAATAAGATAAAAAGGAGACGTGTTATGCTTGATTTATGCTTGATCCAAGATGGCGCGGGTGCGCAATGCATTCTGTGAGCGCTCGGAGCCATGTTGGATATTTACTTCATACCGCAGTAAAATGCTGCACACACTTTGCTGAGTGTTAGATTCACAGTGCTGAGACAAACATGCTTTTCCAAACCTGGTATGCAGTCAAGGCCATTTCTGCTGGGAAAGCTAACGTTGTAATGGCTTGCTACTGTTCTCCATGGAGCATGTTTTTAGAGAAGGGAGGCACTGCGCTTCTTGGGGGGAGCTCTCTATTGACCCAGCTGGCAACCGACGGCTGTTCCTCAACTGCGCAAGTGCAATTTCCAGAATGTTCGAGAATTAACTCCCCTTTGCGGAGTGTGTATATATGCGGAAGCCCGGAGGGGGTCAGGTGAGACTTCAGCCAGAGAAGGACGCTTACGTCTGGCCTTCCTGTGAGCTGTGGTACTCTCGGCCTGGCTGTTCCCGGGGTCTTCCAGCCGCTTCTGGACGAGATGAGGAATTCTGTTACGCTCACGGTGATGTATTTCTTTTTGACTTCTTTGCTTTTGCTGTGATCTATGTCCTTATTATTTTTATGAGTTATTTCTATGTATTTTTAATCTTTGAATAAATAGATGTAAAGAGCTGACTATCTTCTAAAGAGTGCGTGGCTGTGAGTTATTGTGTCTGTCTGTTTTTGGATTGAAGTATTTGCTCTATAATTGCATTGGTGATTTATAGTTGTTCCTTGCACTTTTTGGGGAAGAGCAATACAAGACACCAGAGAACAGGGAAAAGAACATCACTCCCTTGTCTACAGCAATATATCTATTCCCCCTTTCCTGATAATGATTTACTTGATTTACTCAAGGTCTCTAAGGAACACTACCCTTCCCACAATTCCCTTTCCACACTGACCTACCCATGTACTGGGACAAAAAGGAGGCAACAAGGAGTAATACACATTACCCCTAGGAAGAACTCCTGTGTTCTTTGTCGAATCCTTGAAGAGAAGCATGCTTCCCTCCTGTACCCAGATGTAAAAAGGGAGGACCGATGAATGATATCGAGTGAGAACCATTGAAAGAGAGAAAGGACGGAATCGGCAACAACCGGTGAGTGGCTGGTGGTGAATGAGCAAAGCCTGGTTGTGTTGCCATAAAATGAAACAGTATCCTTAAGGTTGTGCAAAGCAAGACAACCATTAAAGCCAAACAGTAGAAGAACTGTAAATTTAAAGACACAGTGTGGAAATAATGTATCAGAGTGGTCATGCCGTCAGGAATATGGTACAGTCCAAAGTCTCTGAAGGCAGAAGCAAATGGTGAAGAAAATGTGTTGAAAATAAGGAAGCTTGTGCCCGATTGAGGGGAGCTTTATGAAAGTGTGAACCCAAATGAATTAGCTTGAGCCCGATCGAGGGGAACTTTGTAAACTTATGTGAAAGGACAACAAAAGGAAGTAAAGGTCTGCACCCGGCTGATGGAAACCTAGAACAAAGAGAAATGGAATTAGACTAAAAATACCAGAAAGCTTTGCAAGAGAGAAAGTGATTGTTGGAGTGGTCAGGCATAGAAAGAATAAACCTATGCCGTCTCGAAAGCCTTCAACCTGCAAGAAAGCTTGGGGAAGAGAACCTCAAGTAAGTTATGAGAAACTGCGATATTTGCTGATTCGTTACCTGACCAAAAACGTTGTACTTGGGGAAGGAGAAAACCCCAATTAGTTAGGAGGAATTCATTTGCAAAAGACATTTGCAGCATTTTGTATTTTTGTACAGGTGAGGGCCTGTTTGTGAACATTGAGAAATTGTGGCTAGTGTTGCTAAAGCGCCCCAAAGAAAACAGAGTGTGTCAGACTGGGAGAAACCAGACATCTAACCTGGACTGTTTTGCCCCATGCTTTAAAACATGGGTAAGGGAGTTAACTATTTGATACACTACTATCTTGACTTTCCTTTTGATTCATTATATTTCGTTTGAGCCACATAGCCCCTTTCAAATTTGTTTCATAAGCATGAGGGCCAGTACACGTTTTGACATAGGCACTTCTTTATTTTGGACTGATGGTCATAGGCCCCTTTATTCTTTTTGCTGAATGGTCGCAAACGCTCCCATTGTAGGCATAGGGCAAGTTAGGACTTCTCCAAACCCCTTTTTCTTTAACATTTTCATAAATAAAGGTTTTCAAAACATATACACTTTGTGTCTGTGTCCATCTCTGTACACCATGAGTACCTCACAGGAGGGAAAGGAACAGGATTGCATTAAGTACTTTACATAGGGCCTACAGTAGGGGTGGGATCAGACATCCTCATTTTGAGTTATACTACTTAGATGGGCAGCTACAGTTTGTCATGAGGTGGCTGGCAGATGAGGCTTCATTGGACACATTGCTCCCGCAACCATCGATTGGACGGTATTTCCTTAAGGAGGTGCGATGAGCGCGAAAGCCTCTGATCCTGCGCCAGCCCAAGCTTCTCATGCTTGGAAGGGAATTGTGGCACAGGGCCTGGAAAACATGTGAACCCTGGGCCTCTACTCCCTGAATATCCCACTAGTTGGACTGTTCGGGAAGAAGTCTGACTGTGTACAACAGATCAGGAGGTACTGGACGGATAATGGGACAGCCACATTAGGAGATTTATGACAAGAAGAGAAATTGATACATTTTGCATCATTGACACAGGACTTTGGCATACATAGTGGTCAATTCCTGCTGCACCTGGGCATGGTCGGGGAAATGGAGGCGAGATGGTCAGAGGTTCGAGAGGGCAGTGAAGGCTACCAAGTTCTTGGGGCCATGTATGACATGTCGGAGGCGGGGCCACGTGGTCTCTAGGCTGTATGAATTGTTCTTGAATACACTTAGCGAACCGGACCTAGCGGTGCGCTCAAAGTCGGAAAAATACCTGGGCAAGACACTCACAGATTCTCTACAGAGAAGGGTTTTGGTATACACTGTGAAGAACCTGAGGGCGTCCTCACTTCTTTTCCCCCTGGAACCTCCTCTCAGGTGGCCAGGGAAAGGCCATTGCTTTTGGATCTGGACCCTGGGTGTGGATATGTGAGGGAGGATCACCTGGGAGGAGGGGATTTGGGACATGGGGAGAGGACGTCCTTAGGTGAGACATGATGCCTCATTACACGGAAGGCGGTAACCATGGCGCTATTAGCGCCATGGTTGCCGCCAGTATTTTACCAAGTCCGCCATGGTGAATGGCGGAATTACCGCCCTATCCCAAGGTGTGTGGGGGCGGTAATTCCCCATTCACCATGGCACTTCCCCATTCCCATTTTTGCCCCCATGGGGCTCAATGGGAATGGGGAAGGCAGTAATTACGGTACTGCAAATTGTGGTAGCGTAATTACCTCCAAGGTCCCTTTGCGGGTCCCGTCCTTAACGGTTGATAAAACCAGCCATTAAGGTAGGGACCCACAAAGGGACCTCGTAGTAAGGCGGTAATGGTTTACCGGCACTGGTACCCTTACCGGTACCGGTAAAACCTTACCGCCATCCGTGTAATGAGGCCCATGGTATCCTCCATTTCCCTTTTCACAGCAAACCCTCCATCCCTCAAGCATTTATAGGCTTTGTCGACCTTTTCCCTGTGCTTCCCCTAAAACCTTCCCCAAAACACAACTGTATGTTACTGGGGCGAAGAAGAAGACAACTGGAACAACACTTCATCATTTTGTTAATGCAAACACATGTCAACCTCATTTGGGTACTGGGAGGAAAAAGAGGATAACTAGGACAGTACAGCCTTATTTTATTAATGCAGACACATGTCGACCCCAACCAAGTACTCAGACAAGGAGGAAGACAACACGAGTAAAGCAGAACTACCACTTTAATGGTGAGGGGTCTAGTCCTTTTTGGAATACTCATGGAGGCGGTAACTTTAAAGCCAGAATCAAGAGGGAAATGGAGTGAGCTGTGAAGGCAGAGTCCGTTGTGGAGGCTGCGGAAAAGCAGCTTCAGGTCAGCGGTGTGGCAAGAGGAGCACTCAAGAACCGTGTGCAGATGCAGAGTTTATGCAGCAGGAAGCAAAGCAAGGGTGTGCTGGGAGCCAGTAGCAGTCTGTGAGAGGGAGACCGGCATGACCAAGCGAGCGGTCACAGAAATTCTGACATGCAAGTGGAGCATTGCTGGGGCCACGCCAAGAAGACCCCCTGTGAGAGAAAGACAAGGTAATGCATGGGAAAGCAGAGACCCATGGCGGCAGAGACCTTGCAGCGCAGTACGTTCTGACTGGTGAGTGTGGGAGAGACCGGGCTGGCAGGTGAATATGCGGTGAGCGTGCTCTTGAATGCCGAAATGAAAAGCTTTAGAAGTGCTTTCAAATATCGCACAGAGCAATTACAAGTACTTTTGAATACCAAACAAACTGAAAGTCATTATTGAATACTGCACAGAACCATTACGAGTACTTTTGAATAACAAACAAACTGAAAGTCATTATGAACCCTTTTTGAATAAGAAGCAGCGCAAAAGCAAATTTTGAGCAGTCATGAGCGTAGTAAAAGAAAGGTTGTGAAATTAACGGATACTACAAACTATATTTTGTGAAACACAAGTATTGGCAAAGTCAAGATAACACCCAGAAGGGTGTGGTATGAGAAGCAAGTGCTAGCGAAGCCAAGAGAACACAAAGAGTTATATGCATGTTATGTGAAACCAAGCATTGCCAATAGCCAAAACACAAGGAACTGTATTACCTGAAAAAACAAGTATGTGCTTTTGAAACCAATATATCAAACTGCCTATGTGAACTTGTGAAAAGAACCAATATCAAAAGAGCTGGGAAGAGTCCCAAGGAACTGTATTGTTTTGAGAAGGCTAGAAGATTTGAACTCTTGGGGAAGGGAACCCCTGTATCTTGTGAACTATGTGGGCTGATTACAAGCCAAGAGCTGGAAGAAGCTTTGAACTTTATTTTGAACACTATTTATTTTGATGCTGACATCCCTACACATTGTATACAGTTAGTTGTGAGGGCACGTATAGGTTTTGGACACAGACAAGACATTTGATTTGGACTTCCTGATACAGACTACCCTTAGTTTTTTTTAGGTAGGAAAATCCCACCTTAGCATAGGATATGTTAGGCCTTATTCTATCCTGACTTTTCATTTAATAAAGCCTTTTGTGAACCAAACTTTAACCTGTTGTCTGTGTCTACCTCATGATGCCTTCACAACACTAAAAAGGTCTCCAGGAATTCCAGATTTAAATGAACACAATTGTATATTACACATCAGGCATACATGAGAACCCCCCACCCCCACACCAGATATTGCTGTTCTGTGGAGCAGGAGACCTGAAATGTCCTCAATGTGCCCATGATGTAGCAGACATTATGCACATGTTTTGGTCCTGTCCAATGATCAGGAAATTCTGGCAGGCAGTCACAGATAAAGCGACCAGGGGAGGAATACAGATGTACACATGGCCCCCAGAAGCCTGCTTACTGGGGCTATTTCCGAGGGGGAAAGCACACCTCACCAGGGTGAAGGACTGAATCTGTGTGCTAGCTAAATGTAGAATTGCAATGGGATCATACCATTTCTGCAACCAATTCACTGCGACCCCCGAATATGTCGACCTTTTTTTATTTTGACCCTCTTTGAACCCCATATATATATATAGGGGATAGGTATAGCATATAATGCATGTAGGTGGGCTGCGGGGGGTCTACCCCTGCATATATATGGGGTGAAAAGGGGGTCGAAATGAAAAAAGGCAACATTTTTGGGGGTCGCAGTGAAATGGTCACAGTAATCACATAGATCCATTGCAATGACCTGGAAGTTGGCTCAGGGTCCAAGGATTGAATCATGGTGGGAAGACTTAAGGCGCTGGGGGCGATGGCGAGACCACAGTGTGGTGTACAGGGCAGTATATAGGCGGATGAGAGAAGTAAGCACAGACGTGGCTGCCATGACTGCACTATTGCAAATAATGTTCACCCCCTCAGATGTTAAACTCCTGTGAACTCATTCATATGGAATGGGCCACCAATAGGGTGTGACACAGGTTACACATAAGGGGGATAAAGTCGGGAGCAATTAGAGCCGCTGCTTATGATTTCAAGTTTTGCTGGACTGCAACCATATGTTTATGCACATTATAGATTCCCTCTGGCTGTGTTTTGCGGTTTAGGTATCCGAAGAACATTTGTATTGATATTGCTATTGATGAAAAATGTGGATACCTGTTGTTTGTTATGGTAGGTCAATAAAATAGTTTACAAAAATAAAGTGGTGCAGAGGTGGAGGCGCAGTGTGAACACAACCCTGATTCTGATCTCCCCGAACCAGCCACGCCAGTCAACACCAGTCAACAGTTGGGGCGTGAGGTCAATGGCCAATACTGAATAATTTTGTAACAGGCAAAATCTGTTGATGTTATATTTGCTGTTTCAACATATGCGGCTGCTGCCTGGAAGAAACGTGACTTCTTATTGAGGAATGTACAACACCTTTGTATTTAACCTAATTTTATGCAGCGTTTGATTGGTTTGTTTTTGGTAAATGCGTTGTGTACCTTTTATGGAACATTGCTTCCGAAATAAAGTTGGATTGACTGACAGCCCTGATTCTGATCTCTCCGAACTAGCCACGCCAGTTCCGTACTTTGATCTACTACTCTGTTGTTGGGCAGAAAAGGTTGATCCTCCATACCATGGTTCAGCTCAGCTTCAGAGCCTGGCACCTGAGGAGCTAGTTTATGCTCTTGGGATATAATCTCTGGGCCGCAAAGGATGCGGATGTGCTTCTGTCATTGAGCTTTGAAAGATATGAACCCTCTGACTGCATCCATAGACAACCGCATCTTTCATGTTTCATTTGGTCAGTACTGGTGTCAAAGTTGATTCTTTCAGGCACTATCTTTCGGCTATTGCTGCCTACCTGAAAAGGGGTAGGATTCTCTCTTCTCTGCAGAAACAGGCTATTAGTTATCACTTTGACAGCCCCTGTCACATTTAGCTCCTGTCATAAACCTTCCTCTGTGCTACTTGGATTTTGCTCTGGAATCTCTAATGAGGAAACATTTAAACTTAGTGCTTCCTCTGACCTTCACCGCCTATCCTAGAGTGAAGTCAGTTCTGCCACTAAGGTGAGTGAGTTGCAAATTTTATCTACAGTCTTTCATGCTGCAAAGTTCAGTCCCTCATCCTCAAAGTTCTTTCTAATTTTAATCTAAATCTGGAAATATATTTAATTTATTTACTGGTCTTCCAGCCTCAAGATCATGGTTCTCCAACTGTGAAAGCCCTTCACTATTTGGATGTTGCCAGAAAATTAGAGTTCTGTTTGTTATGTGTGGCGAAGTGGCTGCGTTGACTTTGTCCCATCGACCAGGGTATGGTATCCCCAGATCCACAACAGCAGCTGCCTGCAGTAAACGCATATGCCTGTTCATTGACCAATCCCTTTGGGATAAACTAGAAAAATCTACATGTCCCATAATTCTCCTCTTTAACCAAACCAAACCAAAACACGGACTGGAGCCAGCCAGTTGACTTTTGGACCCAGGAGGGGATGGACAATATAGAAGACCGACGTGCACATTTATATGGACTGATTTCTGTTTAGGAGACAAACTACTAGACCATGTATTGCTTATTGGTACTGATGGATGATGAATTTTGGTGAGGAGTGTTTTTTTGTTTGCTAATATATGGGCACATTTTATTTTACTGTTCAGGTTGCCATCCCGATGTTTGATTATGTGTCATCTCTTACGCCAGCATTACTCTCTGTGTAAGTGGGTCTTGTGATGAATCGGCAATAATTCCCCCCAAAATCCTGGCCTGCAACCCTTCTCATATCCCCAGGGAAGGGCAGACTCTTCCTGAACCCGACCCTGGGAATGGTGTTCTGCGAGAGGATCACATGGGGGGACAGGTCATGAAGACTGGGAAACCCCCTTGTTTAACTTTGCCCGAAGTCTCACACTTCTAATGGCTTTTTGCCAAATAGAAGAAATGAGAAATCCTAGTTTTGTTGTTGGAGACTACAAGTCCCATTATCGCCAAAGTACTGGGATGAGGAAGAGCAATGTTGTAGGAGTGGTCAGTTTATTAAGCATAATGACCCACACCTGAGGGAAGCAGAGAGGCCATTAGATGGAGATGGAGCTGGAGTAGTCGCAGCAGAAGCAGTAGCAGACGCAGAAGGAGAGCACGTTGATGGCAGTCCAAACAGAAGTTGGAGGAAAGAAGGGATGCCAGGACTTCAACCAAGCGGATTTCCACCCTAAATCTGAAGTGCAGAGGTTGTGCAGTGGAAGGCGTGAAGGAAGACTGCTTTCCCCATGTGAACCTGATTGCAGAGATTGCGCAGCAAAAAGTGTGCCGGAGCCCTTGGCTGAAAGTTGATATAGTGCTGAGGGTCCCAGGAGCAAGACGAGCTCTGTGACTACGTGGTGGGAATGAAGACACTTTCAATGTAGAAGTGTGTATGGTCAAACAAAGCCAGAAGCAGTTAAAGTCCTGCAGTAAGGCAGGCAACTGTAACCACTCAGAATCACTCGAGTGTGAGTGAAAGCAGTATTAAACTCACAGTTGATTGTCAGGCAATGGAAAGCCACAAAAGTAGCACTTGCGTATGAGTGAACTTCTTTAACAGCACTCACGTAAGAGTAAAAGACACTGAACTATGTTAATTGAATACTAAAATGGCAGAAAACAGATGAAAGAATAGTTGCATGTGCTTAAAAATGATTCTGAGGTAGAGGTTCAAAAAAGAGTAAATTGTGAAGCATTTGGAAACAATATTGCACTGAAGTTAAGTAACTGAACGTTGATAATTGTGAGTCCAAGGGAACAAGCATTGCCAAGCCAATAGTGAAACGCCCATTGCCCAAGCCAAGAATGAAACAAGCGCTGCCCAAGCCAAGACTGATTTCTCCCCTGTCTCCCCTTCTGACGTCTCCATCCTCCTCTCCAAAGCCCACCCCTCGTCTGCTCCAACTGACCCTTTCCCCTCCCTTCTTATTCCTAAGATCTACCTTCTTATTCCCTACCTAACTTCCTTCCTCAATACCTGCCTTTCCTCGGCCACCTTTCCCTCTGCTTTCAAGCACGCCACTATCATTCCTATTCTGAAGAAACCTTCTGCTGACCCCTGCTCACCTCTAATTTCTGCCCTATCTCACTCCTCCCATTCCTCTCCAAACTTCTTGAGTGCCTCGCCTACTCGCAGCTCTCTACCTTTGTCTCTAGTCTCTCTCTCCTTCCGGCTTCTCAATCTGGCTTCCGCCCTAAACACTCTCCTGAAACAGCCCTCACTTACATCCTTAACTCCCTCCTCTCTGCTCGACACTCTAAGCAATCCTCTGTCCTCATTCTTCTTGATCTCTCAGCTGCCTTCGACACAGTCGATCACCCCTCCTTCTCAACACTCTCTTCCTTCGGATTCACAGGCTCCGTACTCAACTGGCTATCCTATTACCTCTCCTCCCGCTCTTTCTCTGTTTCCTGGGGTGGCCGCTCCTCTCCATCCCTGCCTCTAGAATACGGAGTACCCCAAGGCTCGGTGCTCGGCCCTTTCCTATTCTCACTCTACACCTCCCTCCTTGCCCCTGTCATCTCCTCATTTGGCATCTCTCACCACTTCTATGCTGACGACACGCAGCTCTTCCTTTACTTCTCTTCCTTCTCTCCTGATCTCCACCTTAAACTCTCGTTCTGTCTTACTGCCATTAAAGACGGGATGTCTTCTCGTTTTCTTTCCCTTAACTCTGACAAAACGGAGGTACTTTACTTCCCCTCTAACTCCCTTCCCCCTCCCTCTCCTCCTCCTTTCATTCACTTTCCTCCCTCTAACCTCACTTTCTCCCCCCATGCTCGCAACTTAGGCATTTACTTCGACTCTCGTCTCACTTTTTCCCATCATATCTCTCTCACCTCTCGTGCCTGTCGCTTCCACCTCTATAACATTTGTAAAGTCTGCCCCTCTCTTACTTTCCATGGCACTAAATTTTTAATCTCCTCCCTAATCTTCTCTCGCCTCTTCTACTGCTCCTCCTTACTCTGTGGTCTACCCACCTCACATCTATCCCCCCTCAAATCTATGTACCATTCGGCCATCCGTACTCTCTGTCTCCTCACCTCCCGCGATTCCATCTCTGCCTCCATATACTCCCTTGGCTGGCTTCCCTTTCACTCCCAACTTAAATTTCATTTTCTCTGCTTAGTCTTCAAATCTCTCCATAATCTTGCTCCCCCTTATCTCTCTTCCCTTCTCTCTTTCTACACTCCCTCTCGCCCTCTTTGTTCTGCTGACCACTTCCTCCTCACAGTTCCACCTTCCCCTTGTGCCTCCTCCCGCTTCCGCTCTTTCCAACTCCTAGCTCCCCTTCATTGGAACTCCTTACCTCTCTCAATCCGCTCTATCCCTACCTTTTCCTCATTCCGTTCCTCCCTTTAATCTCGCCTTCTCCATTCCCCGCCATGATTCCCCTCCTCATCCCCATATCCCTCCCCTCCTCTCTTTTTCCCCCCTTATCAGCTCTCCCCTCTCCCCTCCAAACCATCCTCTACCCTACCCCTCCATCTCCCTCCTCCTCCTCCTCGCATTCTTCCCTCCTCCTCCCAGTTCTACTCCTCTACTCCCTTCCCATCTGTCGAATTGCTCCACATATTGTTTTGTTGATCTGATTCAAAATTGGATCTTGCTTCTATTGTTACTATTATTTCTGTTATTAATAAATGTATCCTGTTGTTAAAATGTGCAGCGCTTTGGTGTAAAGTGCTATATAAACCTAATAAAATACAAATACAAATACAAGAGTTAAAAAAGCATTTCCCCATAGCCAAAAGTGGTGCAAGCATTGTCGAAGCCTAAAGTATTGTGCAGGCATTGTTTAAAGCCAAGAGAGTCTAACAACAAGGCATACCATTTAGCTGCACTGATTGTCAGGAATCGAAGGGGCGAATGCAAGGTTGTTAAAAGGCAAAGCTTGTTGATTGTGATTATTCCTTAAATGTTGGTATAACTCACATTGCCAACGCCAAAAGGAGCAGAAGTAGAATGACATCCTTAAAAGTATTTGGTTGTTGGTGATGCAGAAAGACAAGTGGCAAAGAGGCTGCTCTTCTGAAAGCTTGAATATTCAGAGGCAAAGTGCATTACCTACATGAAGGTGTTGAGGAACACTAATGTGAATATTGTCTTTTCTGAAAAGTTGCTAAAAGTCACAACGTTGCAGACTATTGAAGCTGCTGTAAAAGCTTTGGTTGTCAGTAGATTTAAAACTTCAAACGCACAGTAGAATGTGGAACACTATCGGGCAGGCAAGTAGACCCACTGAATGCTTGCAGAAGTTAACCTTGTATGGGAGTTATCCAAGTGAAAGCAGAGGCGCTGTGAAGTCATCCTGAGAAAGATGTAAACCGTGATTTATGGTGTTATAAAGAGAGAATTGAGAAGAGCTAGTAGAAGCTGTGTTTCTTTAATCTTGCCAGAAGTTGTATTTCTTTGAACCTAACAAGGCGCTGTGTTTCTTCTTTGACATTTATAAATTGTGGCAAAGCATCTTGACACAGAACACCATTGATGCTATTTGATGAAATGGATATCATTATTCAAGGAAGAAGAGAAATCTTTCTGTTGGTTGAACATTGGTTAACAGAACTTTCTTTTGATAAAGTGAAGGATCCAACAACTGAGTTGGAACTTTGTTGCAAAGCTGGATTTCTTTGTTTCTTTTTGTTGAGCGTTGGGACTGAATCTAAATTGAAACCTGCAGAAGGGGGTCGCCCAGGTTATAAAAAGAGACTGTAAATATATTAGAAATACGATTGTTGATGCTGTTGTGAACTGCCATGCATTTTCTTGTGTATTTTATGTTTAGGTGTGAGGGCCAGATATCCATTGTTAGAGTGTTTCCTTTTGTTTTTGATAAGCAGGGAAATCCTCGTCAGAGTAGAGATAGTGAGACTTTTGTTGAAACTTATAACATAATAAAATGGCATATTTTGAGAAATCATCTGCCTCACATTTCTGACCACTCAAAGTCTCCAGCTTCCTTGCCCACCGGACAGTTGATGTTGGCCCAGCAGTTCAAGAGAGAGCAGCGATAATGCGCATTGGCAACTGCCTCAGGGGCGGTGACAACTTCCTGGAGAGTTTATGCCTGGGTGTCCAGCAGGAAGGATTGACACTCAACCGGGACAAGTGAAAATTCAACACGCAAGAATTGAAGTTCTTTGACCGTGTATTTTCCAACAAAGGAATGCAAACTGAGAAATCCTGAGAAAGTAGAGTTTATAAGCTGTCCTCCCTAGTTTATCAGAGGCAAATGACCTTTGTTTATTCTTGGGAATGGCTAGTTATTGTGCCGGATATCTCAAAGATTCGGCAGCAAACAGTGCCCACCGAGATAACTGAATAAATCTGATACAACATACAAGTTATCTGAGACATGCAAGACATGTCAGACTATAAAAAGATAGCTGCACTGAGCTAACGGTGGATGCCAGTCTCCTGGGACTCAGGGCTATCCTACCTATCCCCAACACAAGCTGGACAGGGTTCTCTGTCAGTAGAATGATCTCTTATGAAAGCACATTGCTGCATGTCGATAGGGATTATCCTAAACCAACGAAAGGAGGGTTAGCTGTAATGTGTCAGTGCTCTCACACTTACATGTTCATCTAAAATTCTGTGAAAGAACTGTGGGGCTGTATGGTAAACTGATCTATTTTGATTTGAAGTACTACTTGAGTATATTCATTTTGGTCATATGCAATACATTGTTTAAAGTAGAATGTATTTATTTTCATTGCTTGCATGAAAGGGTCTGTTAGGCCACTCCTTAAATGACATAGGCCCCATCTCCTTTAAAGGTGCATTATCTATTTGGGATTTTAGGCTGAGCCAGACCCTTTAACACCCTGGACCCACACATTGAATCACAACGCGTCAGAGGGCCCCCCGCCGCCGTTGATTTCTAATCACACTTAAAGCACTGAATCCAAACAATTAACTTCCTTTCTGTGGCAGGGGAATCACGGCCTCGCTGTCAGGTAGATGCAACACACCACACACAATCTAGTTTTCTACTTGGCATGTCGGATTCACTGCCTAGGAATGAGTGAAGGCTTGTTTTCTTTGCAGTTTATTTGGGGGAAACTTGTTTTGCCACTTATAACTTTCTAAACGTGGCGCTCTAACGTGTATCCCAGGTTTCGTAGGGAAGCAGTCACAGCCGGACGGATGGGGAAATTAGCGTGCGTGGCTCATGCGCAGTGTTACTGTGTGAGCGGGAGGGCTGCGCGGATACTGAAACTGCAAGCCTTGCGCAATTGGGCCTGCACCTGAGCCAGGTTTCTAAGTGACATCAGCTCGGAGCGTCACCTGACCTAGGAGGAGCCAGCAAGCCTCTCAATGGGAGGAGTCAGCAGAGAGGAAGCGACTGGATATACACAGGCACAGGTAAGGGAGCCCACCACAGGAAAGATGGGGTCTATCGACCACCTGATCGCCCCCGTTCAGGGTTGACCACGTTTTATCGGGGGATGCAATCGAGCTGCTGGACCCATTATGTCCTCTCGTACGCAGACAAGAGCCCCTGCGCTCAGAGCTTGGACCCGGAAACTTGCCACCTCGGTACCTCACAACACCCTGACCCATGCCTGAAAAGTAGCACAAGAGTTATTCCTCTGCGTCGTACAATGATACAGGGAGAGAGGGAGATATAGAAAAGAAGAGTGGTGCCTGCCGCTTTTCTCTTTCACATGTGACCCTTCTGCAGCCCCCTCCGAGAGTACCACGAGAGACAGTCCAACTACCGCCAGTCTCCCACGGGCTTGCCTTAGTGTACCTTATCCCGAGGGGATGGAAGAAGGTAACTTTCAGGTGTAAAATGTTAAGCCTTCAGAGAACAAGAATGAATAACCGAATGCGAAACTCATGGAGGAGTATTAAAAAACAGTTCTCCAATAGTGATAACTGGCAGTCCAAGTTTTGTTTCCACTGAATGTTTACATTATGCAACTGTACAATCCTTATGATTGACACTTGGAGAACTATGTTTCAAATAGCGAGCTGGATCCATGTTTTCATTCCAGATCTGCTCCTTTCGGAACATCATTATATTGAAGGTGTATGTGTATGTTTATCATCGCGAGAGCTCATTGAGTAACCGACAGCTGGATTTTGACTTGATGGATATTTTTGCAGGGTTGCTTGTTAAAAAATAAGTGAAAATAACAACGCATATGTTTTGATTAAGCTCCACCCGTCCCCCCTTCTAGGTGTTCACTAATTTGGGTGCCCTGAATATAGGATGCTGGCTGCTTTGCTTAAAAAACAAAGTGCATTTTGGGAAAATAAGAATGACCACCAATTTATCAAACACGTTTGTAATAGTCATTTAAACGTGCATTCCTTCTGAGAATGCAGTACACACTGGGTATTTTGATAATTTCATCTGTCAGAATACTTACCACGACAGTAACATGTGTGCAAAGCTTGGGACATATATACACTTTTTGAGTTTGGGCTGTCCTTGTGGGCAAATAACGACTTTCAGATACAGTCACAGATTACTCGCAGTCGGCGGTATAGACTTCCTCAACGTGGGGTGAGGGTTTGGACCACGGCTCTACACGGAAAGTGCTCTTGCAAGACAATTTTTGCCGGAGGGCACCTTCGTCTTGTTTTTGCCCAATTTCTTCCGTGATTTCATGTCAAAGTACAAAACTATCTCGATATTTTAGATCTTGCTCCATCGAAAAAATACAAACAGCCTCATTACGAGTTTGCCTGTATCCTAGCGGTATTATTGCCAGGATACCAGCAACCGGTAACCCTGTTACCGGCACTCGGTCTGGCGGAATTACCACTGAATTTTGAGTGCAGGTGAGGGGATTTGCTGGTAATACAGCTATTTTTGCTGGTAGTGTGGATTCTAGCCACCCTAATTAGCAAGCTTGTTCTTTGCTGGTGCGGTAACGTGCCGGTAAATGTAATTACTGGCACGTAATTACTGCACCTGCAAAGTTATGAGGCCCAAAAACATGATTCCTGCATCACAAGCACAGGGATCGAAATTGAGATTTGATAAGCAGGAGCTAAAAGCAATCCTGGGTATCCAGCCTTAACCAGTGACCAGGAGCTATGACTGGGGTACCAGAAGCTAGTACATAACATTCCGCGAATTGAACTTCCACATAAGATGAAATCCTATCACATTGTCAATTATTTATGGGCCCTTGTGCTTTAAATGTCATATCGATGTGTCCTAATGTTTAGTTATAGATTGCCCCAAATGTATCGCGTTAAATTCAAGTAGATGTGTATGTTAAGCATCTATTGGCCTGAGGAGCCAAACGTGGCTCCTAGTAGCTGTTGGCGTGACGCTAACCATGCTATTCTAGGCTACAAGCAGGAGCTAAATAGCTCCCAACTCCCCTCAATTTCAAACCTTGCAAACAGTGATGATTTCAGACTGTTGTAGTTGTGTTTTAAGATTCTTTGTGATATTAAGTAATCCCTGCTGACGTGTGATCTGCAGGTCTGGCACATTGGAGGATCTGTCCTCTTATCCATTCTAGGTAGCTGAAATGAGTGGCAGATTTCGATTGATTAGTAATTATATATAAACCTGCACCGTGCAATAAGGTTTGGATAAGAGGGACATAAACTTTTCATTGCTTCTGCCACTTTTATACACATCATTGCCTGCTGTCTAGCAACTTCAACTGTGACTAGATTCCTGGTATTTTCAGTTTCAAATGACACCCCAGTCAAAAACTACCAAATTGCTCAGTGGTACCCGCATTTTGCTGCTTTTGGACACTGTCGACCACTTCTCTCTCCTCACTGTCCAGCACAGTTAGGTTTCACAATCTTGCTCTTGCCTGTATCGCCTCCTACCTGGAAGGTCGATCCTTTAAAATCGCTTGTAACTTGCAAACCTCTGACCCCACCCCGCTCCCTGTTGGCATCCCCCAAGGATCAGTCTTTTGTTTATTTATAGGGCGCCAGAAAACCCTTGGGTAGCTGCGCGCACAGAATAACAAGAATGCTTAGAACTTGGTTACAGGTTGCATATTACAGGTTGTTGGTAACATAAATTGTATACAGTAATTACAACCTCTTCTCTTCGCCCTCTATACCGCTTCTCTAGGAAGACTTAACTCATCCTTTGTCTTTCACTTTCACATTTTTGCTGATGATAGTCAAAATGTTTTTCCTTCAACCCAGCCATCTCAGAACAGATTCCAAACTATTTCACAGCAATTTGTCACTGGAAGGCTCTCGGCTGTCTTGTGCTGAACTTTTCAAAGTGGAAGTTATCTTTCTCCGAGCTTTCAAGGCCATCCCTCCCCGCTGCCTCCCACCTGGCCATCTTGCTCCCTCACCCAAGGCTCGCAATCTTGGGATTGTGATGAATCCGATGGTGTCCTCACTCATTGCTCAGAGGTGACCTCTCCTCATGTGGCCAGGGGATGCAGCCTCTACCTGATCGTGACCCTGGAGGCGGGTATATGAGGGAGAATCACATGGAGTGACATGACATCATCGGACGAGACATGGTATCCCCTATTTTCCTTTAGGGATACCCCCTTCATTCTCCATGCCTTAATGGCATATTATCATAACTCCACTAAGATTGTGTACACAGCCCTACTGATAAGGGGTGCATCAGCCACTTTTGTTCCCTAAAAATAGGCGAATACTCGCTAAAAATAGGGAGCAAAAATACTGCCAACAATTCACCCACAAAGCTCCATGGATATGTTTGGACCAGTAGCGCACGTAGTATCACAGGAAGAAAGTACTATTATTGCTGACTGATGGGAGGAAGTAAACCTGTATCTTTTTTGTGCGCATGAATAACCAGGCGCAAAGAAATAATTATTACAAAAACATATCCGTTTTACAGTTTAGACATATTTTTAGCAGTTTATAAAATACTCCTGTTGGAAATTGGACTTACATTTTTATTCCCAACTTAAAAAATAAAATCAAGAGTAAAATACTCCCACTTCCAAATCTTATCTAGAGCACTGGGTGTACACCTGCTATTGAACCTTGGACTGCAGGAAGCTACATTCTCGCACTGTAAAGGGAGACCAGTAGTTTGGATCCTGGGATGAATTTCAGTTAAGATTCGATCGTGTGCTTCTTTAGCATCCTGGAGAATTTCAGCTCTGGTTTGTTGTACAGGAGGTGAGTCGGCATGCTCTGCAATACAGGCGCAATGGAATAGAGACCAAATGGCATGAATGTAAATTGGAAAGTACTCCTCTTGAGTGTCACAAAAGCAGGGAGCTGTTTTGAGTACAATGGCAAGCGCTTTTAAGGTGGATTTAATTTCAGGTTCAGTTTGGAGAAACGTGGCAATTGAGGATGAGGTCAGAAATGTTTGGAAGAGCATAATTATCTGCCTCTTTTCAAGATTTCCAACAACCAAACTCCATGTGAAACTAATTTCAGCCAGCTGTATCCCAACACATTGATTTTATGACCTCACCTTATGTGCTCTTGCCTTATGTGTGGCGAGTTGCTTCTTTTCTTGCGTTTGGGAAACATGGCTCTATGAACTGCTTCTGCAGTTATGTTGTGTGACCATAAGCTGGACATGGCATTGTCTTGTACAACGTCTAGGTTGATATTGATATCACTGCACATTTTTTACATTTATTTTGTGCCTGGCCTTTTTGAACCGTGGCAATCTGTACTAATTGATTGGTGTTTTCATATAGTTCCTGTTCCTCTGTATCGCTGTGCGTCAATGAAACATTCTTTGATGCCGTGTTCTTCCACACCTTGGCATAATGGCTTTGTTTCTGACACACTGTGCATTCTGTCTCTCACCGGGCAGTCTATCCTTTTGGCAGTATATGAATAACAGTCATATCTATAGCATAGTCTGTTCTTGTTTGGAAGAGAGATTATCTCACCTCGAGCGCATACCTTGTTTAAATTCATGATTTTGGTTTTGGTTTCATGTGCAACTTTGACGACTTCACTACAACACATACTTCCTTCTCCTTAGATTGCACTTCCTTCATGCGTTGCATTGACTGTTCTGTGCATTTGGCTACAGTGGTCACCTCCTTGAATGTAGGGCCTCTGTTCTGTCATGGTGCTTCTGGCACTTGAGTCTCTTTGCAGTGCACAATGAGTTGATCTCTTATTAATTGGTCTGTCATCGTTTACAAAGACTTGTTTGGATATGTACAACACTTGCACCTGTCTGTACAAAGAGTGACATTCCAGACTGTTCACCTTTTTGTTGAATCTGCATTCCACCTGTGTGCTGCTTCTACGTTCTGTAGTAAATCGGAGAAAGGAGACGGACCGGAGAACATGTTTTGCAACAAAGTGATTTTTATTAAAGGAATGAGTGCTTCGTCTGTAACTGGCTCCAAGAAGAGTTCCCTATTTTTCGGAGAAAAAATTAGCCGGTGCTCATCAGGATGCCTCACAAAACTCTGACCACGGTCCAAACCTATTCTATACCAATCTCTGAGCCGACCACTATAACAAAAGATAACCTAAAGTAAGCTTGGCAAATAATTCCTTTTCCCCTCTGGTTTGGCTGGTGGTTGGTTTTGTGACCCTCCCCCAAAAGAGTCCTAATTGTTCTCTCTAAGTACCTATGCCTGTTTCGATATTTCAAGCGCATGTCAGTCTTTCTTGTGTCTTGGTGGAGATTGGCCCTGGTCCCCCACGCAAATATTTCCTCCCAGCCAATCTGCCAAATTGGGCAGTTCATATAGTTCAAGCCCTAGGTTTCCCAAGGTCTCTGGGAATGTGCACCTCGGAGGTGTTCTACTCTAGTACTGTGGGTTTGCCTGCATTCTCTTGGCTGTAAATGTCTTTCACCCCGAGCGTGGCTACCTGGCTCTTCAGCCCTTCCTTGCCTTGTGGGTTGGTTTTCTTAATCCTTCACCCAATGTGGGGTGTCTTTTTTTTTTTTTTTTCTTTCTTTTTTTTTTGCAGCCCGACATGGGCTATGGAGCGTCTCAACCCGGCTTTGAGTTTCGGTTTTCTCAACACCCGGCCCCCCACCCCCTGTCTTTTGAGCAAAAAGAGACTACAAGCACAGGTGAGCGCTTTAGGCCTGTGCCTGGCAAATGTAAGCTGGCCGAGCAAGGAATCTAGGACAGCTGCTGCTGCTGTGACTGGCGAGAGAGAGCTGCACTTTTTTGCGGGTGGAAAGGCTGGGACCGACATGGTGGAGCCAAGCGGCTCACTGACTGTGAAGAAGGAAGCTGCTGCACCAGGGCACACTGCAAGAGTGACAGGAGCCGGCGAGTAACTCCTGGGCGTTCGCAGGTGAAAGAAAGCAGCGTTTCGCTTACCAGAGCCAAGAGGAAAGCATCAGTGGCAAGTGGAAGCTGCAGGAGACGGGCGAATGAAATAAAGGCAACCGCGAGGAAGAAACAGACGGGGACCCTATATCGGCTGACTGTGAGAGAACACAGTAAGGCCAACAAAAGCTGGTGAGTTCACCCAGAAGCAGCAGGGACACTGGAGCGTATCGGCGAGCACGCTGAGTGCAAACAATTGTCAATGACTTTATGGAGAGAAAGGAAAAGAATGGACATAGTGTAAAAGGGGGAATCCAGTTACACATAAACCCTTTTCTAATGTGTGAGTGCATGTCTATAAGGAACAGAGAGAGGATAATATAGCTGGAGGATACATTATCCAACGCAATATATATGCAACTCTGGCAGCGGGCGAAGACCCCGAAAGAACAGAAGCCCTGGCAGCAGAGTATACCAGGCAATAACAAGTGTGTGAAGCAGAAGCTGCAGGAGAGTATACCAGGCAATTTGTGTTAAATATAATTATCTGATGGTCCTGCCTTGGACCACCTGAAAATTGATAAAGGTAAGAAATACATCATTTTAGCAACAGGTAATTGGCTAATGCAACAGATACACGGCGGCATCATTTTGAGAGTTGACTGGTTGGCATAGGTCTTACCGGACCTTAAACGCTTGGCAGGTCATCAGCACATGAGCAAAAAATAGTGGTAGGGGAGGGACCAGGAACGATTTTTTTTTTTTTTTTTTCTTTTCAATTAAATAAGACACCATCCCTTCCTACGCCACAGGCCAGGGAATCTCGTCTGGCATCTCAATTTGTGGGGAGTGAAGGCAGGTGCCCATCTGTCTGGAATTAATGATTAGACACGGTCTTCCAATTATAGGTCACATCTGAGGAGACCACTTTTTGAATTTATTCTACTGTGCTTTTACTGGATTTTAGCTCCTATTACTACAGGTGTTGCTACTCTAATCTGCCACTGGAGACTCCTGGTCGATCCATTCCTTATGCAGTAGTAATTCCTTATGCAGTAGTAAGCTTTTTAATTAGTTGACACCTTACTTTCAAAGGCTGTCCTTTATTTATTCTAAGAGAAATATGTCTTAGGCTTGGGAATGATCTGTTCTCTTCGGAGTCATACAGACCTCCCTTTTTGTCTAGTAACCTTGGAAGGGGGCCGCACAGCCACTATCTGGCCTGCATGGGTCTGTATTTCAGCTAATTCAGCAGGTCAAATCTAGCTTTGAAACTTCTTTGAGGCTGCCTATTCATTATAACATGACTTCGCCGTCCATTTTATTAAAGATGGCCACTTGCTACTGTTGCATTTCTACATTTAGCAAGCTAATGTATGTATATTGTTTGTTACGTTTCAGCGTATACATTGATTATGTTATGTTCTTCAGGTCTATATGGTACAGGTAATATTCTTCATGTCTAGTTGCACGTTTGACCTAGTGTCTCTGTTTCTTCATGGCAAGTGCATAATCTGCTTCATGTCTATTGTATCCATGTGCTTCGGTTCAGCAGTGTGGTCACTTGCTCTCGTCATCTTCACTTACAGCATGTTCATTTCTTCTTGAGTTTACAGGTTTATTTCTTCTATTTTTCCAGGATAAGGCCGGTATTGCTGCCTTAGTGAATAGTGTCTTTCATACTTGCAGTATAGCTGCGGGAGGGGCAGACGCCATGAATGATGTACTCTTCTCACTTTTATGGTATAGAAGGGCAGGGTAGGGGCCGACACCATGAATGACTTATTAATTTGCTTCTCGACATTTCCCACGCCCTTCTGGTCGAATCCTCGACCACATCTCTTTGAGGCACCTCACCCCAGTAAGGCACCTTGGGGGGGGTCCATATTTTGGTCACCCCCATCAGATCATCTGATTTCTTTTGTTTTTATGTGCTCCTCCATACTCCAGGTCATATAGCAGCACTCCCCCATGTGGTTTGCAGTATACCCAACACCCCAGGCAATTACAAGGGTCTCGGGGATAACGGAATTGGGATCCTGGGGGGACAATAGGACTTTGCTTAATGTCAATATGAGGTAGATTATTGGCTTATGTGCATTTATGGATTTTAGTGTCCACATTTATCTATTTCCATTCCTACCACCTTGTCTTCTTACATTGGCACATGGCTATTCTCGGGGTGCAGAATCCCAATAGCACTAATACAAGTATGGCCATTAGTATTTTAAATGCATTAGCCAGCCAGAAGG
This sequence comes from Ambystoma mexicanum, assembly GCF_040938575.1. NCBI lineage: Eukaryota > Metazoa > Chordata > Amphibia > Caudata > Ambystomatidae > Ambystoma > Ambystoma mexicanum. Next base: position 660,093,593 of record NC_090935.1, on the reverse strand, counting down.
GGATCCAGGAGAATTGATAATAGAGCCAATCCTCTTTGGGGATTTTCTCCACAACCTCTTCCATTTTGGTGTGTAGATCTGATAACAAGGTTATGGCCTCTGTGAGGGTCCCATTTTCCTCATCGTGGGAGGTATGTATTTGCAGTAAAACAGGCTGATTTGTGCACACACACCACCCACAGTGGCTGTTATCAGATCAAGCGGTTTGTACTCCAGGGAGGAATAGATCACTGCTGTTTTGCTAAACCATTTATACTCATCTGTTATGTAGTAATAATCATCCTCTGAGTTTGCTGAAAAATTATTTCCCCTTTTCTGGCAGGTAAGGGTGGTGGACTTTTTCTTTCTCAAATGTGCATCCATTTTAGGGAAGCCCATAATATATCATTTTGCGATACTACCGTAGTAGGTATGTTTATTAGCACTATGAAACATAACTCTTCCCAATTTGGGGGTAACTTCCTATATGCTCTGGATCCACAAGCCCAATAGTTGTCTATTAATACTGATGTTCCTGTCTTCATGCCTGGTACATCAAAGATGCGTTAACACCCATAATTATTCTCAATGATTTTCATTTGGAAGTATAGGGTGGCATTTTTCAGGGGTATTATCTGTGCTGGTCCCCCCTCATCGTCATCCCATGTAAGTAACTTAGTAATTTTATGCCACTGATTAAGGCCTGCTTTATTTGTGTTTACTACAGTCTCTCCCATTGTTCCAGGAGTGCTAGTGCCTTGCACCCAACTAGCCCATCGACCCACCCCTCAGGTGGGAGAGCACTTCCCTTTATTTGCAATTGGCCTCACTCCCAACATCTGGGGGTTTCCTTCCTCAAGTGGTCATTACACTGCAGCACTTTATTTTCCTCAATGGTAAACCCTGCTCTGTTTGTTCCAGGTTGCTCATGTTTTATTATCTTATGTTTTGTTTCAGTTTTTGCCACAGACTTTAGATCTTGTATATAATTGTCTTCTCACTAGAATTTTGCTTTATTTACCCACACTAGTGAAGCTGTCTGTCTAACTAAATGGCAATTGCAAGGCCAGAGAGCAATATGCGCCCGGCAATGTGGCGTACTTCTGTGGCTATGAAAACCCTGGAATCGCCTATAGCATAGGGAATGAGGGAGCACACATAGCTCTCATCAGATGCCCCTCTGCCCTCCCGGCTCATGTGCTGGTACCACATATTATTAGTCACTTGGGAAGAATGATATACGCATTCATGTGTTGGAAGTCATCCTTCACGCTTCTTATTAATCTCTTCATCTGCTTAGTAACAGCATAGATCATGTGTTGCTTATTAATTTGCTATAGTGATAGGAGTTACTTTACACTGATTGGGACACATTGTAGAACCAGCTCGCGCAATCCTAGGAGGATTATAAAGTAGAGACCACAACTTGTGAAAAATGTAGCTACAAGCGTGATTGCCAATGTAACAATGTTTTGTAAGTAAGCATGTGCATCAGGTTGTCTACAAGCCAAAAGCGTATATCTAACAAAATTGAAAAGGCCCATCTACTTCTTTTCCCTGGATATTTTTACGTTTTCAAAATGTAAGTCTCTACAGGAAAAACTGCATAATTATCACAAGAAGAACTCGTTCAAAAATAATGTTTTGGGTCACCAAAAAGAGTGGCGAGAGTGACGTTCAAAGCAGGATAGGTATTGACTATGTACGAGAAGATTGCAAATAATATTGCGTGTAAGGGCAACATGGAATGTCTGTAATTTTCTTCTTGGGAAAGTGCTATTTCTTTTTGTGCAGGTAAAATCATTAGGAAAAATATTTTATTCAACTCTTTTCATTTTGCTGATTGGAAATGATCAGGTTATTGTCTCTCTCTGCTAATTGCTGGTGGTTCCTTGTGGCCGATTATCTGCATCCGCGTCACCTCTTCTTCACCTTCCGATTCAGGGAGTTACGGCAGGGGGTCTCTCCTTTAAAGGGTTTGACGTCACCAAGATGGAGCCAGGCTCACCTGCCTCTTACTGCAGTGGCAGAGGCCTCCTCAATGAGGTACAGTCCCTTGAAGCGCTGTTTGTGCTAACGCCTTACAACATTTGTGATTAGAACTTTGTCACCTGGATACAGTGCAGGCAGTTTCAGTAAAGTCCAGGGATCGATTTCTTTTTTTTTTTTTTTCTCACCGTCTTCCTCATTCTTCTTTGACATCCCCTGTCAGGCTCAAAGTAGCAGCCCGATATTCATGCATTTCACAACCAAGCACATCAGCAGCATTATGGGCATCAGTTCGGGCTCTAATGGGAGGAGCAAGCGATTTATGCAAACAGCGTCCCGTCACCAGCTCTTGTCAGCAGCGAGTCACGTGATGGTCTGAGCCGGGCTGTTTGTGTAATGCAAATAGTGCTAACGGTAGGCAATGGGGCCATCCTTTTTTCAGGGTCACTTTTAACTTGGCAATCGGTTCTTTGGGAAGGCTGTTGAGGCGCTTGCAAATCCATTTGCCTGCACGTGATAAGTGGAAGGGAATTCATGCTTAATACCCAATTGGAATTTGATGTACTTAAAAACTACATTTACAAAATGCGGTCCCTAATCAGACTGAAGGATTTGGCGCACTCCCCAGCTCGGGAAGACCTCACATATGAGTAACTTTGCAGCACATGTGGATCCAGATGTGTGCATGGACCAGCCTCGATCCATCGAGGAAAAATGAGATATGACTATCAGCATATATCTGGAGCCATATATCTGGAGCTGTTGCAAACTTGGAGCATATCTACATAGTCGATGTGCAAATGCTGAAAGAGTCCAGTAGGACGGGGTATTGCTTCTCTCACTGTTCTCAGCATGTACCCTGCAGTGAATCTATGGCAAATTTAAGACATTTATGATAAAAGCAGCAACGTGCTGTGTCAGGTTAGGCCCAAATCACTCTTCCGATATTGGGGGCTGCAAGACTCTCTCATGTTGTGTGTGCTGGGTAATGCAGTTGGTCTAATGCTAGATTAAGTAATACAAGGGGCATGACTGGCGTGCCAGTGCTGACCTGCCGCCAGAGTGCACCTGTGTGGGACAATGAGCATCCCCTACGCTTCCATAAATCTTCCTCTTCTGGTGGAGCGTGTCCCTGTAATTCAGTGATATGTGCTATAGGCAAGGTATTAAAGCCTTCGTTCATTATCATGCTTCTTGTGCATGTATATTTATTAGGTGCTGTGTCAAAGTCGGGTACTTTGGAAAAAATACGCTGCTTTTTGGCCTCTAAGTTGGCGGCTTTGTTGCAGTGGGAAATTGAATCTGCCTCTTTAGTGTGGCCTGCGCACTTCACCACGGTGTAGGCAGATGATAGTTATGGTGCATTTGTGAGCCTGTCCAATAATGGCGCATGCTGCACTGGTGTGCCGTCTGCATGTAGGAAGCTCTGCCTTTTCCAACATGATAGTCCTGCGTGTACTGTTGATGTCACGTAGGCTGAGTCAGACTACACTGTTATTTCCTCATGCGTTTTGAAATGCTGCAGTAAGCTACTAATTCTGCTGCTTGCGCTGAGCAATGTAAAGCCAATCTCACACTCGCCACTGTTTCAAAGTTGCCATTCGGCTTTACTTTTACCACTGCATTTCCTGTGTATCTCTCCCCGGAGTGCTGGTTGAACGTTAAATGAAGAAGACTCCACCCCCCCTTACTAGGGCAATATCTTTAACATGGGGTTGCTTGGTGCAGTCATGCACATGACCCCCTTCCTTCACTTGCACTGCTATGAATGTTGTTGGATTCACTACTTTATACCTTATTCTTTTTAAAAAAACATTTAATCGCTGGGTTTGAGATGATCACCTTGTTACACAGATATTCTCTGCGTGGTGGATGTACTTTTCAGCTTTTCTTGAATGGCAAACTGGCATGCTTCACATTTAATGTTACTGAACTAACCATTGTAATACTGGCAGATTTCTCCATTGCAATGGCTGCTGCTGCCAGTGATTTTTCACAGGTATAATGACATTTCATCACTGGATCTAGAATCCCACTGTAGTATGCTAGTGATTTGTGTCCTGGAATGATCTTTTGTGTAAGAACCGCTGTCTCCGGAAAAATCTAGGCTAACGTATTTTGTTCATGGACTCGATTTGTATGAGAGAATAACTCTGCACTGTATTCAGGAATCCCTAGAATGGGTGTTGTGCATATTACCCCTTTTAATTCATTGAATGCTTCTGTCATTTCACCTGTCCAGGCTATATCACTGTCATCTTTCTGAGCTTCCTTGAGTCTTTTTTAAGAGGAGTCTGGCATATCTGCTGTAATCAAAGACCCATGCCCTGCAGTAATTTCAAAGGCCCAGAAACTGTTGCATCTCCCTCCCAGTCTTTGGTTGAGGTGTTTCTTCCCTCTTGGAATATCAACTGCCCTATGTACAAGACCTCTTCCTGGTAATATTGTAATTTCCTCTTGTCTACCTTGTACCCCTTATCTGCCAAGACTGTCATCAACTGTATTGAGTCCTTTCTGCACTGTTCTCTTCTTCTGTCTCACTGCACACCAGAATGTCATCTATGTACTGTATTGCTACACTGTCAAGCTGTACATTCCCTAGGTCCATCTGGAGGACTCGATTGAATATTGAAGGGGATTCACAGTACCCTTGGGGTAACCAAGTGTGTTTCCACTTCTGATTTCTGTCAGAAAATAAAGTCAACTCTTGTGACTCCTCATTAAGGGGAATTGAAAAGAAAGCATTTTTTAAATCGAGCAGAGTATTACACAATATTGTGGCTGGATTTGGGATCAATAGAAATTCTGCTTCAACAATATTGTTTACGGGGCGCAAGTCTTGAATAAATCCCCACCCCGCCCCCTGTTGATTTCATCACTGGGTACACCACCGTATTACATGGAGACTCTGATGTCACTAGTAATGCCCTTGGGTACAATCTTACCCATGTCAAAATTACTCCTGGCTTCTTTTGATTTTAACTACACCTACTTCCTTCAGTAGGCCAACGCCATTTGGACTGCTTGTCCACAGTATGCTTGGTACCTGTGCCAAATCTTCTTGGAAAAATGATGGTGTCTTTTTGTTTCAGTGCCATTCTCTGTGGTACTTCTCTGCTTTCAATTTTCACCCAATAATTGAGGCTGATGAACATCACTACCTCATCCTCTGAATCATCGCCTCTAAACCATTCCTCATCTGTCAAACCCGTCAATCTGTGTCCTTCGTCAAGCTCTATCGCCGCTCTCCATGCTTTTCCCTCGTCATCAATCCTGTGAATAATTGCTCTCTATACTCCCTATGATTGCTTAAAAGTCTATTTGAATCCTCTGTCCTTTCTCGTCATCCATAGGTACATCTGGTCTAAATTGAAACTCTGCAGCTAGTCGCACTGCTTTGTCCCTTATCCCAGGAAGTCATGCAACCAAGATGGGTCCTCAATGAAGGAATACCTCTGGGTCTAGTGGTATACCCTGCTGTGCTTTCCGGCCAAAAAATGCTAAGGATTCTTGTGCATTTACAAAATTAATCCCTCTAGTGGAGCATACAATCCCCTGGTCAGTGAAGGATATGATCATGTTTAACCTGCTCATTAAGTCCCACCCTAATATGTTAACTGGTGTCTTGCTGGAGTACATTAGTGGCATTGAAAGGTTGTGTTCTGCTATAGTAATAGGTACGTCATCGGAAAAGAAACCAAACTTGATGCCCCAGAAAAACCATGTGCATTCATGGCAGTGCCTGACATTGGGTACTTCCCTTCCCTAACACAGGACCTAGTCGCCCCTGTATCTACAAGGAAGGAAACATGTCTTGTCACGTATGGCCACTGCAACCGGTGGTTCCTCTTGTGGGCCTGGTGTAACAGAAAGGATTGAACACATCAACAGTCGGTGGGCTGTTCTATTGTGGGTATAGGTTCATCCCTTTCGCAGTAAAAGGGTTTCCTCCCACCACAGTCACACTTCCTATTCTGGCTGTAGAGGTCTATGTTTCTGCACTTGCGTTCCATGTTGCCATAGTGTTCTGTTGTCTAGGTGCTTGTGGTTGCACCTGTGTTTGCTGCATCTGCATGGGGCCCTTCTGTGTTTGCATTGGTGCTTTTCGTGCTGGCATTGGTGCTTGTTGTACAAGTTGTATTTGTGGCGCATTAGTCTGATACTGTGTGTGATCTTTGGCATAATATTCTGGTGGTGGCGCTGCACTGTATGGTGGAGATATGCTATCCTCTTCTTGGATCCTGCCAATTTTGTTGCATCCCTCCCCTGCTCCTGCAGGGATGTCATTTCACCGAAATGCCAGGGGTAGCGTAAGGGACATCACATGACGCTTGACCTCTGACATAACAGGAAGTGATGTCATTTGACCCCTGCCCAAAGTGACATCCCAGAAAGCAATGCAACATGACCTTTCACCCCTTGGAAAAACAGGAAGTGACATCACATGGTACACTCCAAAAAAATGGTTGATATCACTCTAGTGTGATATACATTTCATACAAGAATGGATCACCATATGCATCGTTAATATCAGTGTGTATAGGTCCATATTACCAAATTACTGTGAATGCAAGCTGACGTCCAAGGCCAAATGATAATGATGTGTTGCCATATAACACTTACGCTTATGCACTCTATATAAAACAATATCACCCAACCTGTGTTGGTACTCATTTATCAACCTCAGAAGGATGAAAGGCTGAATTGGCCTTGTCGGGATTCGAGCCTGCAATTTGCTGATCTCACACACACATCGCTGCAGGTAGAGCTCAACCCACTTGGCTATCTTACGGGCTATAGTTATCTTACCGGCTATAGTAAAATGAGAAATTGCATGTCTGAATATAGGTCAGAAAGCAAATTTAATTCTGTTGTGGATACCATTAAACTGTTAACAGATTTAACAGCAGTCCAGTTCAACTACAGGTCTGGCGCAAAGTTGGCCACATGTCAATCCTGCGTGGATCTACTTTTCAGGCTTCAGAGGTTGGCCTCACACGGCATCTCATACTCTGGGAACTTGTTACCTCATACATGCAAACACACATCCTGAACAGCATGCCATTGAGATAGGAACGATAGACCCATTACAACAAGAGATTAATTGTGGCACAATTAAATCAACTGCCACTTGATGTGCTATGGTCAAATATTTCTACACTGTACACAAGCTTTTAGGCACAAGTATTTTTTCAAGTGACCGAGGACACCAAGATGGAATGTCTTGTGGTGATCATAACAAAGACAACAGCAGAAAAAATATATATATATCTGCAACTTGCAAAATACATGGTCGGAAATGGATGTTTATTCTACTCTAATGCTTTTTTGAAGTTTTGTCTGCATTGTGAATTTGAGGTGTTTTAAGAACAGACTAAATCAGTGACTCGCCCCCTGAAGTGTGCCTGAAATAAACCTTTGAGTCTAGAAATAGTTTTATAGAATTCCAGAAAGACAAATTATTTGTTATTCCTATTCTTCTTATTTAGGGTCACGGCTCAAAGTGGTACACTTGTGGAACCCCCTGTATTTTTAAGAGTCCTGAACAAGAAAGCCAGCCACTCCAGAAACAAAGCGCCACATGGAGCTGGAACTAGCCCAGGAGCTGGCATTTAACAGAAAAGAAAACAATTCTTTTTTGTTTTTAAGGGCTAGCAAGGGAGACCTTGGGGGTCACGGGTGCGACCCCTAAATGATGTCCCTGGAGAAGTGGCCCATTTTTCCACATGTCCAGCACTGTTGAGGCTGTCTTCCGAATCTGGGCTCCCCCATGCCCCCCCATAAACCTTCCTGGTTGTGGAGGTTGCAATCAAAATCCTCTTCCTCTGGGTGCACCCCCTCTTCCTCGTGGCCATTAATTGTATTCTCCCCTTCCTGAAAAATTCCGTCCAGCCATCGGGTGTGCATGCTGTGCGTCTTGTGTAACCACTTCCTGTTCCACTTGTCAACACGGCTCTTTCCACTGAAAACCGTGTCATTTTCTGAATTAACTTGGCTTCCTCCAGCTTTCTTTCCTCAAGTTCCTTTCTGACTTTCTCATGCATTAATTGACAGTGGTGAACTATAGTCAATTTGATCTCTGGCCATGGTTTCGCTTCCATTCCCACAATTTTCTCAATTGTCTCTGCACTGGTTCAGCTGACCCTTTACACAATATGTGATAAATAGCTATGGTATTATTACACAGCTCCCTCGTCTCAAGACACCATCTCTCGTGAATCTTTTAAATGTAAGCAACTGGGTCTTCATCATCCTGCATCTTGTGCATCATGATTGCACTCATGTCTGATGTATCGGGATATTGCACTCTGATTGTTCTCCATACAGATGCCCTACAATTGTTAAATGCTGCTACATCATGAGTCGTGTTCTGAGCTGTCACCCCAGGATTCCAAATGTAGTCATCTCTTCCTCAATTATGGCAGCAAGCAAACTTTTTATGTTTTCTACTGCTTACTTCATCCCTGTCTCATGCTTTCTAGTTCATAAATCCACTTTCCCGCTCCTGATTGGCAATTTACACCTTCAATTATCCTTGTCCAATTGTGGCCATGGCATGTATTGCAACCGTCCTCTGCCATCCTCCCCCTTTTCTGTAAACTACATCTCCTCCATAGTTTGTTCACTGTTGGTGCCCGTTGCTTAGGTATGGCTCCTGCGGCATCAGCTTTCTTCCATCCCGGTAAATCTCTCAACCTATTTACATAAGGTGTACTATCTTTATAAGCTTCTTGATCGTGTTTTTGGTGTCCCGAAGCCTTTAGCGAATGTTGGAATTGCATGTGCTCCTTCTAAACACAACCACATTCCCTCTTCCCCAGCTGTTACGTTTGTTAATAGGGCGTGTGGGCGTTCTCCCTCTAACTCATTTTCCCCTTAATTTTTTCCTCCACTGAAGGCATCGTTCCCCCCAACTTCCATCACTCACTTCATCTACTCAGACTTCCTCAAGGGGGAGCGTTCTATCCGGTCTGCTTGTTCCTTCCTGCAATACCTTCCCTTTCTCCATTTTATGGAGACCCTGCTACACTCTTCTTTACACTGTGAGCACCACTATCTCATCTTCTCCTGTACAAATTACCAATCTTCCTTTTGTATGGCCTCTTCCTCTTCATCTGGAAGGGTACTGTTTTTGGTTATGCCCTCCACTTCCTTATTGCATCCTTATAAGCTCCTTTTTTCTCCACTCCCGTTCCTGTTCTCTTTTCCTCTTGGAGCATGCACACTCAAAGAATCTCAATTTCTTTTCGTCACTTTTGCCTGCTTAATCTCATCTCCCTTTCTATTTCCTTGTCTCTTTCTTCCTTAATGTTTGTCTTTCTCATTCTTCAATTCCTTATTTTCCTTTCTTCTCTCTAGATCTTTTTTCCTTTCACTTGGTCTCCTTCTTTCTCTCTGATTTGCATTTCTTTTCCCTTTCCTCCTCTTCCTCAATCATTCTGGCCCATTCCCTTTCTTCCTCCTCTTGCTTTCTTCTCTGACGTGCCCTTGTGGTTTTATTTCCTCTTCCTCTTCTTTGTCTGGTCTTTCCCTAACTTCCCTTTCTCTCGCTTCAGCATCGTCCATGTTTGTCTGATTTGAGCAATATTTGTCCTCCCACCCACTCGTTCGGAGTGATCGCTGTCTCTTCATTGTTGCCCTACCTTTCTGTCTCTGGATTTCTTCCTCAACCTTGTTTGCAGCTCACAGCGCTCGCTGTATTCAATGCGCGTAGACATTAGCCCTTGTCTGTTTTTAATTTAGCTCCTTTTATAGCATCCTCACTACCGTAAGCGGGGGGCGCATATACAGAGTTACTGTGCCCTAATGCTGCTTTCAATTCTTTCAATGGATATTGTCCCTGCACTTCATCAGACGGCTCAATGCTTTCGTGAGGAGGAGGAGCTGAGGGCGCTCTGCCGTTCCCTTCATGCTGATTAAGCATCCACTCCCTTGGGGGCAGATCCTCTGTCTAGTCTCCTTACCTCTTTCAGAACCCTGGAATTGCTAATCGCTTTTCCAACTTGTAGCACTGATTTCAAAAGTCCTCTCTTGAGGCCAGGGCATAAATATTTTCCAACTGTGCCTTTAACCCATTCAGAATGGTACTTGAATAGTTTTTGCTCATATCTATGCAGCGACTTGCATAACTGCATAAGGGGAGTGTCTCCTGTGTTTGGCACGTCACACTCTTGACTGCCGATACTTACCGGACCTCAAACCTTCAAACATATTACCTTTTCACTCCTCCTTCACAATCTCCTTTCAACAATACTTCCCTCTGTTTCCACCACTTCTATGTCTCTACACAAGCCTGTCAGCTACAACAACTATTCGGGCAAGCACCACAAACGATGCCCACACTCCGGACCCCTGCCTTTGGGTCCAAACCACAGCTCCACATGCTCTATGATGTAAACCAATGTCCACAAAGCCTCGCTTTTCACAATTTAAACCACTTTTCACCCTCCCACTGGTGCCAGCAATCACTTATACATATAGGTGCACCTTCAATATAACACAACAAAAACCCAACCCATGGCCATCTTCCTGCCCTCTTGACAAGGTGTTACTATCTCTTAGTCTTTGCCCCGGAAGGGGGCGTGACGCACTCTTCCTTGACCTTCTCGGCAGAAATCTTTTCATCCTTAACATCATCATACTGCATCACAATGTTTAATGTGTCACTTTTTCATGACATTTGTTACAGGTATCCTTTCGTAAATCAGTCTGTTATCCTCTCAAAATTCCCCAGCATATACAGACAAATCCTTCCTTACTCGTTTGCCAAGTCGATGCGCCCATCGGGACCTGGCTGGATTTTCACCAAGGGGGCTCCTGTCGGACCATTTGAGATCACGCGTGATTCACCGTTCTCCACAGGTCAAACCTCAGACTTGTAGAAGGGAATGTCGACTATCCGAGGGCCCTGGTCAACCTTACGAACCTCTACCGTAAATAATGGGGTGTTAAAAGACTCTAGCGGAACAGGCAAGCTGGAAAATCCTGTGCCCAGTAACAGAAATAGTCCAGATCAATGTCAGGCTGCTTAATTAAAAATCCATATAAAGCAGGGACAGCAATAATCGCATAAATCTCAAAAGCTCTCTGATTCTTCAATACGAAACAATGGATTATAAGTAAAAAACATGTCACAACTGACGCCCTACTGTAATTTCGGTTACAAAAACCTACAGGATTAAGGTATTGGTTAGGGGAATTTTCAACATATAGTTTATATATGGTTTCGTCTTTTCATTGGATATAACTCTCTGATGGCCCTCCATTGGACCACCCCAACATTGATAAAGGTAAAAGACATTTAAGCAACAGGTAATTGACTAATGCAACAGCATAATTTTGAGAGTTGTGATTGGTTGGCATGGGTTTTACCAACCTTGAGCGCTTGGCAGTTCATTAGCACATGAGCAAACAATAGTGGTAGGGGGAGGGACCATATGGAACTGCTTCCAATTAAAAAAAGAGACCATCCTTTATTTCCTAGGCCACAGGCCAGAGCACCTCGCTTTGAACTTGGCCCTGTCTGGCATCTCTTGTTCTGAGAATTTGTGGGGAGTGAAGGCAGGTGCCCATCTGTCTGGAGTTAATGAATAGACTCTGTCTTCCAATTGTAGGTCGCATTTGAGAAGACCCCATTTTGAATTATTGTACTAAGCTTTTACTAGGATTTTAGCTAGTGTGTAACGGGCGTTTATTGCTCTCTTCGGCCACTGGAAACTCGTCGATCCATTCCTTATGCAGTGTTCAGCTTTTTAATTAGCCGGCACCTGACTTTCAAAGGCTGTCTGCAATCTAAGAGAAATATGTCTTGCACTTGGGAATCTTTTGTTCTCTTCTGAGCCATGCAGGCCTCCCTTTTTTTTTTTTTCTCCAGCAACCTGGGTAGCGGGCCGGGCATCCACTCTCTGGTCTGCACAGATCTGTTTTTCAGCTAATTCAGCAAGTGAAATCTCCCTACAGCTTTGAGGCTTCTTCGTGGCTTCACCGTCCATATTATTCAAGATGGCCACTTGTTCCCGTTTATTTCTACAATTAGCAAGCTATATACGTATATCGTTTGCGTTGTGTTTCAGCGTATACATTGATTATGTTCATCTCTATATGGTGCAGGTAATATTCTTCTTGTATAAATGCACGTTTGACCTAGCGCCTGTGTTTCTTCATGGCGAGTGCATATCTGAAAACTATGAAACTGTGACATTGAACCTGAGGCTAAGGGAAGGGAGCTATCGTTCCCCTGGTGTTGTGAATTATTCATCATTGGTGCTTCAAGAAATTCTGAAGAAACTTGGGGAAAGAGAGGCATGTCCCCCTGTTTTGTTCTACCTCAAAGAATCTCCCAAGAGGATCATTGCGAACATTGTTATGCACCTTCATAATTCCACATAGTTGTCATTGGTTAAAACATTGGTTTTTTTCTGGTTCATTGCTACAGTTTATTGTACTTGCTTGTTTTGCACAGATGTTCAACAAAATAAAATTCCTATGCCATGTATCTGGTCTGCGTGTTTTAGACATTGCAAAATAGCATCTTTAATAACCGATAAAAGAATAGTGTGTTTTCTGACTTTTGGAAGAGGGGACAATGGTGTCTCGCTTCAGACTGCGCTCTTTGAAATAAAACATGGCTGCTCAACTGGCTAATTTGATGGCACTATGAACGTCCTGTTGTAACCTGTCAACGCGCAAAACAAATCTGAGCATGGAGACAGTGGGAAAATGGGCAGAGGACACACAGCGTTACTGTCTGCAGGTGCCAACACCCACAGATGCTCTTTGTGGCATTAGTTAGGCTCATATTAAGTGAATGAGCCAAAACTAAAAATGATGTAAATGGAATGTAGTTGGGCTTGTTATCAGCACTATGCTTGCAAAATGGCTTGAATGAGGTCAGACAAAATAATCGTAATGAGGCCAATTATGGATAATGTAATCTGGGTAAAGATTTACAAATATGTAAATGGTTTGTCTAAATGTTTACTTTTTTTGTTAATAGAGCAAAGAACACAAATGTCTGGAGGGAGATCCTCGTTGGATCAGAGGTCGAGGCCACAAATGCGAAATGGAATCCCTTCCCAGTATGATGAGGTTCCTGTGGATTCCCCCTTTACAGAGCATACCGGAAGGTCACTTCAAAGTCTGCACAACTGTGAACTGGCTCTGAGTGCAGATCCTCTCCCACCACCACCACTCCCACTGCAGCCTCCTTTTGGCCCTGAATTTTATCCAAGTGACAGTGAGGATCCGGCTGTTGCCTCCGAACTTCGACCAGTGAGGAGATTCATTCCAGATTCATGGAAGAACTTCTTCAAGGGGAATAAAAACGAACAGTGGGACAAGCCCATGTCTGATGTAAACTACATAACCGAGGGGGCGGAGTGTTCTCCACCTCCTTCACCTATGCATGGGAGGGACTCTTCTTCAAATCCAAAATCAGTGGTCAGTTCATATAGAGATCAATATGGCGGATCTGGTGGGAGCTACAATTCCCGAAAGGAAGCTGAAGCCATGCTTCCACGAGACCCCTATGGCTCATTAGATCGTCAAACTCATGCCCAAACAGTAAAAACCTACAGCGAAAGGGTGGAAGAGTATAATATGAGATATGCCTACATGAAATCCTGGCCAGGATTGTTGAGGATTCTTGGTGTTGTGGAGCTGCTTCTCGGGGCAGGTGTCTTTGCCTGTGTTACTGCATACATTCACAAAGACAATGAATGGTACAACATGTTTGGATACTCGCAGCCCTATGGATATGCGGGTAGCAGTACGTATGGAGGATACTATTATAGTGGACCTAAAACTCCCTTCATACTTGTAGTAGCTGGCCTGGCTTGGTTTGTGACTATAATCCTCCTTGTCCTTGGCATGTCCATGTACTATCGGACGATCCTCTTGGATTCCAATTGGTGGCCTTTGACAGAGTTTGGAATTAATGTGTCATTGTTCATTCTGTACCTTGCTGCTGCTATCGTCTATGTTAACGATGCAAACCGTGGAGGACTGTGCTCTTATGCAATGTTTAATACACCAATGAATGCTTCATTTTGTCGAGTGGAAGGAGGACAGACTGCAGCCATGATCTTTCTGTTTGTCATTATGCTCATATATCTCATTAGTGCCATTGTCTGCTTAAAGCTGTGGAGGCACGAAGGAAGTCGGAAGCGAAGAGAATTCCTAGGGCATGAGGTAAGATGGAACGGTGTTTAAATTGGTGTATTTTTGTCTTCCTTTTTGTTGTAGCTATTACAAATCATTTTATCTAATGATTTCTCATGCACGGGTCAGGTGGTGGGCTGGTTGCGTGGGCACATAAATACGCATTGCATAGTCGGCAACAATATTATGGTGCAGCAATGTTATTGAGGAGGTTTGGTTTTATGATGGTAAACTGCAATTAATTAAGCTCTGAGGAGTCATGCAGTTTCCTTCTGATGTAGAGGATGCTTTATTCCTTCTTTTAGAATGTTGCAGACTGCCTTTGTGCTACTGGGATTCTCAGTAGGTTTGAATTGATGATATATTCCTGCTGCCTCAAAACTACATACTCCTATGTCCCGTCCCCTTTCCTCGATACTTTTGGGACACGCAGACTGCAGGACAAGACCAGAGCACTTTTTGAAGCATAAAAAAAAATGTTTCGTTCTTTTTATTTTTTACACGGGGCCAGCGTGCATGACTGTAGCCCCGCCAGCACATCACCCTTCAGTCTTGTTCTCTGCGCGGCCCGGGTCAGACGCACTTGCATCGTGGGGATTTTTGTTTTTTCTATCTTGTCCTTTTTAACTCTTCCAAGTCTGGTTCCGCGGTCAGCTTCATCTCAGTCTATGCCGGAGCATCAGGATTTAGTGTCCTGTTCTTCGCAAAGGCGGATCCTCGTTCTCTTTGTCTGGAGTGCTAAGGCCCTTCACATCGGTGGGATTCCTGTCTCTACTGCGACCCAGTATCTGTTAGAGCACTTCAGCGTAGGCTCCTCAGGTGGGAGGACGTGTTCCAGCGGTTACTTTCAGCTCCCCCTCAAGCGTTCATCGACGAGAAGAGGAATCGGCTGGTAAGTCCCTTATTATTTAGGGCACCCAGCCCTGGTGACTCCTTCCCGGGGTCGTCTGGTGCGTGGAGGGGCCTTAACATGGCTAGTATCCTTTCTCTCTGACCGTCCTTCGCAGGTAGAACTCTGTTCCTATCTCTCTGCTATCACTCCCTTTACTAGTGGTGTCCCCCAGGGATCTAGTCTATCCCCCTGGTTTTTCAATGTCTACATAGCCCCTTTGCCCCACATGATCTCTGCCTTCACCTCCAACTTTGAGTGTTATGCGGATTACACACAGCTCTCTTTCAGACTACCCTCGGCCTCTTCCTCGCTCATCCTGGACTGTCTGTCTGCAATGCAGTCCTGATGTGCTGCTAATGATCTCTGCATTAATGCCTGTAAGACGGAGATCATCCTTATAGGGACCCCTGCGCCCGTTTCCCAATTTCACTCTGGCCGACCACACTTGGTCCTGCACCCTCACCCACTAGTGAGGCAAAAAATCTGGGTGTCATCTTCGACTCTACTCTCTCCTTCTCTTTTCACATCTCGGACATGTCCAAAAAGTCCCACTACCAGCTGCACCTCCTCAGAGGTATTCTACCTTTTCTCATCTTCCCCCAGAGGCTCCCTGTTTCCAGAGCCCCGGTTCTCTCCAGACTGGACTACTGCAACAGCCTCTTTTTCAGTCTTCCCACCTCTACTCTTCGACCTTTTCAACTTATCCATAACACAACCGCAAGACTTATCCTTGGCCTCGAGCCCAGGGACCGCATCTCTCTGGTGCTGAAATCCCTCCACTGGCTCCCTGTGGCTGCAAGAATCAAGTTCAAGTCCCTCTGCATAGTCCACAAGGCTTTCTGGGGCCAGGGCCCCTACTATCTACAACGCTCTCTTCCTAAATACTCTCCTTCCAGAGCCCTCTGCTCGGCCTCCTCCAACCCTTTGCGGAGGAGACGCTTTTCCAAACAGAGAGATGGGGGTAGATCCTTATCCTCTGCAGGTGCCTCCCTCTGGAACAGCTTACCTGCTTCTTTCCGTCTTGAGCCGGACCTCCTTAAGTTCCGGAAACTCCTCAAGACATTCCTCTTTTCTTTCTCTCTCTCCCTTGCTAACATCCTTTCTCTTCTCTCCTGCTTCCCTCCTTTTGTTTTCATCCCCAACCTGTTCAGTCAGGTGACTGGTCACCTGGTGCACCTCCAGAGCCTCACAGGTCCCTGGCTCCCCCGCCAGTCCTGCAGTGCCTCTGGGCCTCCGCACTCTGTCTTGCATTACTTCACTTGGAATACGTTACATGAGAGTGGCACCCACTCTGCACTTAACCCTGGCCCCTACTTGACCGGGGTGCTCTTATCCACCTCCCCCTCCCTCCTGTCTGCGCACTTACATGACCCTGAACATACTAGTCTTAGCATGTTTATCTGTCCTGTATTCCTCCATCTACCCTCCCTAGTTTGCTGTGCCTGCATGCATAGGCGCATTGATGACCAACCTTATTTGTCTTGTATGCTCCCCCCTTTTCTTCTCCCCTCACCCCCCACTCTTTGTCACGCACTTATACTAGTCGAAATGCTCTGGCCTAGTATGCTAGTTATTGTTGTTTGATCATTTGGAATCTTCAAGGCCTAAGAATGACAATGATATCCCCTTGTTTCTTCCTTGAAGCACTTTACGTTGTATATAAGCGCTCTACAAATTTCCCTTGAGGTTCCCCATTCCAGGGCAAATTCTACCAGGGTAACTTCAGAGGGTCACCAGTCAGGGATGAAACGTACCGGGATTCTTCTCGAGGTTCCCCGGAAAGGGGCTAAAATTACCGGGCTTGCTCCCGAGGATAACCAAATAGGGGCTAAAAGGAAAACCAGAACTGAGGGCCCCATTCTGGGGGTCTTCACACCAGGTGTCCACCCGAGGTTCTCCTCAAAGGGGCTGCTCCATACTGTTCCTGCTGAGGAGGCAAAAAAGGCAGACAAAATTATGAAGTCTTCCAGTACTTGCTCTGCCGAGATTCTGTAAGGAAGACATGGTATCAAACAGTGAAGAAATACACAAGTGATCACAGTTCAAGGGTGTTTATTGAATGACAAGGGTTGGTTGAACACCTATATAACCCTAAATCTAAGGATGGGAGCAAGCTACAACCATCAAATAATAAATAACACAGTCCTAGGAGAGACTGTCAACATAAAAGGGCCTATACTAATAAATGGCTTGCCAATCCTTCTTAATACAAATGGCGTGGGATAACAATGTATTTAAAGGAAAAGTGTTCAAGAAAGATCTCAGGATGGTTGAGAAGTTGGCTTCCCGCCCCCACGTTATCAGCCAGCTCAAAACATAGGCATCAAGGCCTTCCGCCAAAGTCTTTCACCCCAACGACAGTCTCTTATTACAGAGGGCCTGATGTAACAAACAAAACACAAAAGTTCCTTTCCTTTGTCAGGGTTTTCACATTCACAAGTTCACAACTGGTCTCCCTCGTTTGGCCTCAGATTCTCTTGATATCAGAATTGAAGACTTTTGAATGTGTGATGGGTTTTGCTTAAACCGTCACAGGACCACTTTGATTCACTTCACACAATTGTTCTCATCAATCTTCTACTTTTGTTTCTCCTGGCGGCATACCTTACAGAGACTTTCGATTGATCACATTCACAGCGCCGGACCACTCTTGTCAACTGTATCGTATCTTTCCTTCTCAAGTTCATACATTCATCAGCAGTTTAGCTTTACTCGTGTCTCATCATACGTGTTTAACAATGTTTGTTCCAGTGCTCGTTATATAATGTTGCTGCTTGCAACCTTGACTTCAACACAGACCTGTCTTGCATCGGTCTACCCAACTCACCAGCTGTGTTGATCTCTCTGTGACTTCTTTGTTCTTGAAGCCAAGGACGATACAACGGCTTCTGCTTCTCCCCATTTCGGTCAGCTGCACAGGAGGGCTCTCGGTATCTTTGACACACAATGCAGGATTCTTGAGTCTGGTTTGCTGGTCTTACGCTTTCTGCTTTGAAGGTTTCTTGAAAGTAACGGCATCTTGCCGAAAAGGTCAACGGCAGTTCCCTTCTTACGAACCTTTTGTGGTTTGCCATCTTTTCCACCCTCGTTCAGCTGCTGACTCGAAACTGCTATACCTTTTTTGGGCTTTGCCTAGCTCAGTGTGTTCTTGTGCTCTGCCTTTTATCCATGTGGGGTAGTTTAATGGCAGTCAGGTGTGAGTGATTGTCAGTAATTGCCTGACCTTAGTAGTGGGACATGTCCGGTACATGACTCGGTGTGAGTCTGTTTTCTCCCAGAGCAGGCTGTCCGTGTGAAGGTGTTCATGCAGGAAAATGGGGGGGGGGGAGGTTTCAGGGGGGCTAGAACATCCATGTATCCCACCTAATAAGATGGGATAAAGGTGTAACCGGGAAGAGAGGGATACTGCATGTCACCATCAGGTGTCCCACTCCCCGAAGACCCCTCACCCAGGTGATCCTCCCACAACTGGTTCACCCCAAGGGGACGGGATGTAGGAGTATAACAAAGTGACTCACCATATTGACAACCTCCATAGTATCCGTACCTCCATAGTACCCTTTCCTCCATATGCCTGCCGCTTTCCCCTGTGAAAGGTTTCCTCTATTTGCTAAAGTTTCCTTCAACTTTGAGGATAGAAAAGGAATGAAGGGCGATGCGCTAGGCGGGGCTCAGGAAGGTGGCACTACAGCCACGTGCAGTGACCTGTGTAAAAATAGGAGGAAAAACTATATTTTTTGATACCACAGGATGGTATGTCCCAGAAGTATGGAGGAAAGGGGATTATGTACTAGGAGTAAAGTAGTCAATAAGGGAGTAACATTGATAATTTTCACTATTGGCATGAAGGTGGGGGGTCTCTGAAAGCGTGGGATGTGGGTAGGATTAGGATGGAGGAGCGAGGAGTAGTGTTGATTTCGACTGTCATCTAGATAAAGATAGGTGGACTATGAGTGACAAGGACTGCATGTTTTAGAACACTTGGATACAGCGCTCCAGATAAGATTTTGAAGTGGGAGTAAATTGTTTTTTTAGGAGGTAGAAATGTAAGCCCCCATTCCCAATGGAAGCATTTAATAAGCAAGTAAAACTTTCTTGTCTGTAAAACAAATGTTTTTGTAATAAATATTTCTTTGCACCAAGTTATTCATGCACATTAAAATATACATAGTTACCTCTTCAGATCAGGCAGTAATAATAGTTGCTGTACTTGGAGGTGTACTTTTGTTTCAAATCTATCCATAGAGCTGCATGGATGAAAGCAGTGGGACATGCTCCTTTTGTTTGTTTCGTTTTTTTCTTGGAGTATTTATACACCCCATTTTTATTTTCTGGGAATATTTGCCTATTTCTAGGTGGGTAAAAGTGGCCAATGCCTCCCTTATCTGTAGGGCTGCTTCGATATATGGGGATAACAATACATAGAAAATTCCTCCTCCAGTAGGTAAGCCTGATTATTTTGACTCCATCACAAAGGAAGGGTGCAGGGGACCCTGGAGTATCATGAGCTTATGTGGTAGAGGTACAGAGTCTTAATTGAAAAGGTTCTCACAAGCATTCTGTTAAACCATTTAATTGACCACATCAAATTAGCTGCAATAGGTTTCCCTTCCTGAACCCTAGTGCCCTAGGGCTGGAATGTATCATTCTTCTGACCAATGTGGTAAAGTGACCAATAGATCACGTTAGTCTAGGGGTGTAGCTAGGTCTGGAAAAGATCTGGGGCTACGCTAATGTCGGGACTGCCGGGATGGTTCAACACAATTTGATTGATGGGATTAACTCGTACAGTCTAAGGGTTTCACTGAAAATTAAGAAAGGGAAGGGCTGTTCACACGTGTCAGGGTGGCCACATCCGGATGTGGGCTGACTTAAAAAGAGTCCTGGGCTCCCTGTTCTGCTTTCCTTTTCTTAAGACAAAGTTTCATTAAAACGGCAGACCAGATGAACAACTAAGAGCAAATGAGGTAAACCTGATTAGGGAACACTAGTAATTCCAGCAATCACTGGGCTCACAGTCTTTGAGATATAGCACCAGTATCACTTTCTGTCTTAGTCGCATGGTTCTAGCGTCCAGCTCTCTTCTTTACTTCACTTCTTCCCTCTCCTTCGTCTGCTCTCCTCCAGAGTATGCATTGTATTCCCCAATAGGCTTGCTCACTCACTTTTTCTTCCCCTCCCTTGCCTTCTCTTCCCCCCCTTGCCTTCTCTTCCCCCCCTTGCCTTCTCTTCCCCCCCTTGCCTTCTCTTCCCCCCCTTGCCTTCTCTTCCCCCCCTTGCCTTCTCTTCCCCCCCTTGCCTTCTCTTCCCCCTTGCCTTCTCTTCCCCCCCTTGCCTTCTCTTCCCCCCCTTGCCTTCTCTTCCCCCCCCTTGCCTTCTCTTCCCCCCCTTGCCTTCTCTTCCCCCCCTTGCCTTCTCTTCCCCCCCTTGCCTTCTCTTCCCCCCCTTGCCTTCTCTTCCCCCCCTTGCCTTCTCTTCCCCCTTTGCCTTCTCTTCCCCCTTTGCCTTCTCTTCCCCCCCTTGCCTTCTCTTCCCCCCCTTGCCTTCTCTTCCCCCCCTTGCCTTCTCTTCCCCCCTTGCCTTCTCTTCCCCCCCCTTGCCTTCTCTTCCCCCCCTTGCCTTCTCTTCCCCCCCTTGCCTTCTCTTCCCCCCCTTGCCTTCTCTTCCCCCCCTTGCCTTCTCTTCCCCCCCTTTGCCTTCTCTTCCCCCCCTTTGCCTTCTCTTCCCCCCCTTTGCCTTCTCTTCCCCCCCTCCTTGCCCTCCTTTCCTCCACCCTGCCCCTTGCGCTCTCTGCAGAGCGCAGTATGATTTAGCTTCTCATTTTAGTTAAGTGCAGTAAGGGGTTGGGGTTACCCTATATATAGCTTCACTTGTAAGAATGGAGACAGCGCCTCGATGGGAAGTTCTTCACAATGTTTCTTTTGTTGGTTTGGTGGAAATCCCTCCAGTAGTTCATATTTTACATTTAGCAGAGTGCAGAGTGCCTGGGACCAACCTTTTGTAGTCCACTCCCATGGTGCACAGATTCAACTGAGGCTTTTCAGAAATATTAATCTGCCATTTGCGTTTCATTGAGATGATCTTGCATGTATTTTTGTGGTGTTGGTGTGCAGGGTTGGTATTTATTTTTATTCATGTTGTCTTTACTTGAGAATGGTGATGTTCTCACAAGAACACGGTTTGCTTTTTGAAATGACACAGAAATAATACTGTGGCTGAAATTGTATTTGGCAGGGGGCTTGGTCAGTTTGCCTTCAGGGTGAATGTGGGAAGGGTAAACAGTGGCATTTGGTCACATTTAAAGGTTGTGGGACATTTTTTAGATTCATTTTTCTTTTTCTCACGAGTGATGTATGTGCAAGAATCTTGTATGCGAGTAGTTTGCCATGAATCTAAGTGATTTCTTGCAAAAACCAGAAAATTATTGCATTCTCTCAAAGAAAGACTTGCAGTAAAGTTGTACGATAAGAAAGGGGATCGGCAAAAATACTTTTTGAAATATATCCTAAAACATACCAAATATTGCATGCCTTTTCATCCTGGTTCCCATTTACGCCAATGGCCAGTAATTGGGGGTTGGGGTGTCCGTATGTACAATGGGTTTTCCTTAAACCGTTGCAGGACCACTTCGAGTCACTTCACACAATGTTCTTATCAATTTTCTACTTTCCTTTGTGCCACTTCTTGGCGGGATACCTTACAGAGACCTTCGATTGAGCACACTCGCTGTGCCAGACCACTTTGTCACAGGTGTCTTATTTTTCTTAGGTTAGTTCAAACATTTATCATCAATTCAGCTTTCCTTGCGTCTTTCATCACACACGTTACAAATCTTCCTTTTTGCGCTCCTTATATGTTGACGCTTGCATCCTTGACTTCAACACACCGGTCTTACATCGGTCTCCTCAACTACCAGTTGTGTTAATCTTCTGGTGCTGCTTATATCTTGGAGCCCAGGACGATGCCACAGAGGCTGCTGTTATTTCCCGACTCAATCAGCCATGCAGGAGGGTTCTGGGTGTCTCCGACACACAATGCAGGATTCTTCAGTCTTGTTTACTGGCCTTACTTTCAATCTGAAGGACTTCGGAAAGTAACGGTTTTCCACCAGAAAGGTCAAGGGCATATCCCTCCTGGTGTATCCTTCTTGGTTTGCTGTCTTTCTCCCCTCGTTCAGCTGCCATCTCAAACACTGTTCCTTCGTGTTCGTTCCCTCGCTCTGAGTGTGCGCTCGTGCACCGCCTTTTTTCTGTGTGGGGAAGCTTAATGGAAGTCTGGTGTGAGTGGTTACCATTCATTGCCTGACCTGGCCTGACAATAGTAGTGGGACATGACCGGTACAATGCTTGAGTGGGAGTCTGTTTTCTCCCAGAGCGGGCTGTCCGTTTGAAAGTATTTGTGTAGGGAAGGTCGGGTGTGGGTAGAGTTCCTAAATATCCTTCTGGGTAGGATGGGGGTAAAGGTGTTACAGGGAAGGGGATACCGCGTCTCGCCAGCAAGTGTCCCACTCCCCCAAGGACCTTTCACCCAGGTGATCCTCCCGCACTGGTCCACCGTTGGGAACTGGATCCAAAAGCGATGGCCTTGTCCTGGCCACCTGGATGACAGACCCCCGGCGACTAGTGGGTGTGACACCTTCTGGTTTCTCACATAACTCAGCATACCACTGAAGGTTTCACATGTTTTATTACAGCACCATGTATAAAAGGCTGTTTTTTATTTAGTTCAGTTAAAAAATGTTCAATGCGGAGATGGGCAAGCTGTTTGCTCAAAGGCATCAGCTGAAAAGCGGTTTTGGAAACTGGTGCTAGAGCTGTCCCTTTCTCGCCTCCTATGGGATCCTCCTGCTAGCCCAGTGGGCTGTAACCCCTACCACCTACCACTGCCTTCAACTAAAGGGTCTCCCTGAAACAATAACTAACTCCCACAATGCCTTTCCAACTGGCCCTACACTAGCAATGGTTAGTACTAGTGGGTGGCTTATGTGTGCCGTTTGAACTTCAAGACCTCTATCTTCTTAATACTCTCCTCCTCACCCTTTTCTCCTCCTCTGTCCAACTCCACCCGCTTTTTCTCCTCCCCATCCCCTTCTTCTCTCTCCATGTGCCGGTCTCCCCTACCACCCACCTCCGCCCTATGATACTACCTTCCTTCCTACCCCTCTCCACTCTACTACACTACCTTCTCTGCACTACTACTACTCTACGACTGACTGGTTACTGTTTTACGGTTCAGACAATCGGAATCTGGAATGCTCTACCACCTTCTCTCTGTAGAGAGCCCAGTTTATTGTCCTTGTGGAAAAGACTTAAAACCTTTCTCTTCAATTCGACTTGCGCTCACTGTGTTATTAGTTCACCTGATTGTTTCCTTGATAGCCCTGAAATAACTTCTGGTGATTGTTGCGCTTTACAAAACACTATATATCATAACAAATGTGTTTACACTAAAGTTACTTCCCAAAAATGTGTATTGTCTTGTATCGCCCTAATTCACAGTTTAGGACCATGACTATTTCACTTAGTCAAAATCTAATAGGGGTTTTCTCTGGCCCAATCTTTGTTGTATAACCTATATTGCATTTATTGTGTACATTCCTGATTTTTCGAATTTGTGAGTAAAATTATGTTTTAGGGAGCACTGTAGGGAAGGCATGGTATCACAAGTATGACACTAACACAACGGATACTATTTGTAAAATCTTTATTGAAAATATGTTGGGATTGGAGAAACTCCTGTGTTGCCCTATAACTAAAATGGGAGTAGTCTCAACGTCCTAGTGGATTCCGTCAAATCAAAATGGACTATGCTAACAAAAACCTAATGCCTGCCCCATCTCTTGTACAAGAAGTGTAAAAAGGAGAAATGTATGCAAAGGAAAAATCTGTTCAAAAGAATAGAGTTAGTTGAACCAGCTCTCGTCCTCGCGTTAAACCTCACAGAGTAAGGTTGTGCTTGTAGGCAGGATGACACACTCTGGCTCGGTTTCTGACACTCTAAGCAGTTCCAAACTGCAGATTGAGGCCCGCCTGGCCTTCCACGTTAAAGTCTCTTTCTTGACTTTACATTGGAATACAATTTTGAAATTTCACAAAGCTCCTCCTCTGTCGGGCTCAGACGTCTCGCATCACAGTTAAACCCAAACTTGGGTGGGGGGGGGATGGGCTGCCGTCCCCAAGCCTCAAAGTTCACCTTTGCTCTTGCTTAATTCACTTTTGCTGTTTGTTCACTTTATAGTTTTAAACAATGTACCTTTCACAGAGACTTTGGAATGGGCTACTTCCTTTTGCTAGACCACTCCGTTACTTAGTATCGCTGATCCCGCAGCTGCCTTTTACTTCAAAGTTCATTCACGGGGCTGCCTTTCTTCGCTTCCTATCCACCCGCATTCTGCCTTCACTTGTGATAAAATGGTGCTACTTCATTCGCTTTAACACACACCAGTCTCGCAGGTCGCTTGCCAACTCACCAGCTGTGTGCGCTTCTTTCATGTTTTGCTATTTCCAATTTATGAGTCAAGGTTAGTACCACAGTCTTGGCTTCACTTGTGGGATCTGGACTTCTCCACGTGTCTTTCGCCGTCTGTCGGAGGCAACAACCTCCAGTAGGGAAGCCCTGGGGTTTTCGGCCTGCTGCTCCTGTTCCTTTGTCCATTGCTCTGCTCCAGTAGGTGTGCCTTGGTCCCGGAAGTTCTGTTCGTACTCATGTTTTGCCTTGCTCTGAGTGTCTCTTTAGGTGTTTCCCTTTATTCATGTGAGGAGAGCTAACTAGTATCGGGTGTATGCACTTAGTGTAAAGTGCCTGACTTTGCCTGACCCGATTAACGGGACATGTCCAGTACGATGTGAGAGAGTTAGTCTGGTTACTCTGTCCCCCTCTTCCTCTGGCCAGTGTTTGTGTAAAAAAGGGGGTTGGGACTTTGGAAAATCATACAAAATAGGATGGGGTCGATGAACAAAAAAGGGGGGAATACCGCGTCTCGCCATCAGCAGTCTCGCCCCCACTCCCTGAAGACCCCCTTTCTCAGGTGCTCCTCCCGCACTGGCCCACCCCCAGGATCTGGATCCAAAGGCGATCGCCGTGCCCGTTCCACCTGGGAGAGAGATCCCCGGGGAATAGCGGGGGAGACACTCTGGTTTCTCACAGTGCCCATGTAATTTCCATATCCTATGGTAGGTTGTTTTCTTTGGCAGATATATAATTTGCAGTGCTCACACTGTGCACTAAACACTTGCTGCATTTCGGGTCAGAAGGATCATGGGTACTGTACATGTAACAGTAGGGATAGGATTACAGCAACACCCTGTGGATGCCCTTTTTTGACGTGGGGGGAAAATAAATGCTCAGCCCCAACCACTAGGTGTTGGCCTATGCAAAGCATGTGTATCCAAGCAGATGCTATCGGACCATAATTGTTCATTTGTCATATTTTTATGTAGTAAAGGCAAAAGATTAATCGCTGCACTAATGGGTCAAACGCCTGACAAAAAATCAATTTTTTTCATCATGAGTTCAGAAAAACCTTTCCTAGAGGTTAAAATGCAGGTAAATGTTTACTTTTTGTTTAGTTTGTGCTGTGAGGCAGTCTTTTACAGAAATGTCTGAAGGAGCAGTTCTTTAGTTCCACTGCAAGGGTTTCCTATGGCCTAAACTCTGCTGGAATAGTACCTCCTAGATGGTCACCCAATTAAATAAAACTCTCCCATAGCTTCAGGGAGTCTGGAGAGCACTATATAGAGTTGTGTGAATGTTAGCACTTGCCAAACTTGAACTAAGATGTTGGCATGGGCATTGACCATATGGGGTTGTGAATGAAGGCAGGTGCAACGCCTGGACGTAATTGCAAGTGCTGGCATGTGCCTCGTGTGAAGGGGCTGGGAGCGATAGCTTGCATAAACAACTGGATAAGATGATGAATGCCAACCACCCGCCACATACGGATGGAGTAGCCTTGGCTAGTCAATGCTGCGCACCAACCGGATTGGGAATGCTCTCTAGGCCAGATTAGAAGGGATGCACAAACACCTGCCTGCCCCACATACAGACCGGTGTCACAAAGGTGGCAGAGCCCGAACTTGGGTAAGGTTATGAATGTGAGTGGATGCCATGTGTGAAAGGGACTGTCGGACGGCCCAGATCAGGACAGAGACGTAGAGATGCTCCCGCACCCTACCTGGAGAGAATACAGAAATTCAGCACTGCACTTCCGGACAGCAATGCCAATTAACCAATCCACTAACAATTTCACCCCTCTGCATACACCTCTCAAACTCTAACCAAGCACAACCACAAGCCTACAACACAACAATCCGCACAAACGTCACTACACTGCAACAGCAAAACAAACCACACATAGACTCGCACAACAGCACATGATGACTACTGACCGTAAAACACCCCAAGCCGAGCCAACGGACCTACTGGGCTGAGGCCGCCAACAGCACATCACTGCTCTCTTGCACTTTTCCAGCATATTCCCACTAACTCACCCCCTCCCCCTTCCCTTATTTCAGAGCCGCCAGGGGACCACGCTGGTGGTGATAGTGCGCGGTACACATATCCTTTAATGTTAACATTAACATATACTTCCACATAGTAATTTATGTAAATATGGATGCATTTTTCTTCTTCAGTACAGGCAGTAATACTAGTAGACCTCCTTCCTATGGCACTGCTCTTCTGGTACCACTGACCTGGAAGCAGTGGGCAGGCTAGTATGTGTCCTTAGTTTAGTTTATTTTAAAAAAATATTTTTGCGACTTGTACCTCGTGGGGGGACGAGTCAGAACATGGTGTTTTGATGTGATTTTAGGGGTCATTCTCTGATGGTGACTTTGCCCCTACCAACATTGTGGTCTTTTACAACTGAATGAGATATAGCAGGCCACCACCAAATGTCTACATGTAAGGCGACGCTGTAAGTAATACTTAAAATGTGTCACAAAGAGGAATGGGCATGCTACAGGGAGCAGCAGGGTTTGGATCTAATTGGGATGTAGGGGTGCACACTGATGCATATAGTAGTAATACCGATTCTTTGTAATTAAATAATTAAATCAATATCTTTAAGGTGCACCATGTTCGATCTGTGCTACACGATCTGAGATACTGAACAATAAAGTGGTACCACGAGGGAAACTGGGTACAAACAAGGGCACGACATAGGCAACTAAAATAGTTGCAAATACATTAGCAGTTTATTCAAAACAAAATAAATCGGCAATAGGACTCCGAATATGCAAATTTCACAATCATATAATTAATACATTCGTGTAAGTAAAGGAAAGTTAATATTCAACAATGAATGTCAATCAATAAATAATAATTCTGTGTTGTCTAAACAAAACAGTTTGAAATCAATTATACAATTTGAATGTAGGATGTCCTGTTTAATTAAAAAAAATGTCCTGATATCTTGATGGGAGATGTAAAAGTTAATGACGAGTTGTGGTCGTCCACCTATCTTGTTATACGCGTTTCGGGCGTAAAGCCCTTCTTCAGGTATTAGATATCTGGAATAGTTCTTTCTCAAAGTATAATAAATAAATATCAGTAAATTGGGTATCAATGTTGTCTCAAAATGAAATATTTGAAAGTAGACTACCACAAGAAGGTAGGGTCACTACATTAACCTGCATTTAGAACTGTTAGGGTGGTCGAATTGCAATTGAAGACTAGTTCACATATAAAATGCGAACGTGTGGCAAAATAACAAAGGTGGTATGGAGTTAATGTTCGATCAGATCAAGTCTATCATTGATTTGTATCTGGTTGTAACCGATATACTGGTCTGGGATGGGACAAGTCGCTACACAAAGCGCTGTGTCCCGCTCACCAGACCAATGAGAACATTTGTAAAGAAATCAGATATATAATGTAAATGTTACCAAAGCGACTCACCCACTTTCGTGGATGTTGTTGACTCTGCCAGGTCAGATGCACATGTGGGCAATCAGTGTGTCACAATATTTATCCTTTAAGCTTGTTATCCAACAATTTTCTGAAATGACGTAGTAGATCTAGTCATTAACCAGGTTGTTCCTGTTTACTGCGTGCAGAAATGCAGCAAGAGGTCATTTACATACCTCATATAGATGACTTGCCGCTGAATTGTAGGGAAGTCAACGATGAGGGAAAAGAATTCAATTGGTAATCTCACTAGATCGCAGCGCGTAATGGTGTATTCCTACCTCAGAGGCTGCTGAGCACTTAATGTGTGCTATGAAGTAAAAAAGACACGGGCTGGGGGGAGTTACTATAATTCTGAAGTTGCACACTGGCTGTTAATTATCGTGTTCTTAATCACTGCTCTCAATGCTCTCATGCTTACCTAGCTTATGTTGTAAACATTTTACTCAAGCTGTGCACGCCACAACGTCCTGAGTGTTACGGTCTTCATGCCCGTAGGCAAAGATGCATACATTCCGAAAATGGCATGCTGGAAAGAGAGTGAGAACTTATCAATTCTCAGTCTCGGGAGAGTACACTGTAACCTAATTGTATTTGGATCAGTATTATAAGCCAAAAATAACACACTTGCATGTTATCGTGTTTTACAATGGAGACTGGGAAAAAGCGTCAGAGGTACGCGGCTCTGCTGTTTTCGTCATTGATGAGCAACAGCGGTAACCTGGAAGTTTAAAACGAGATGGGCTTATATGACGGGTGCCTAAAGCCTCCATATTGAGAGGAAAAATGGCCGACTCTTGAATCTATTAACGGGAAAGATTCTAAATAATTGTAAATATGTTAGAACGACACAAATACATAAGGTGGTGAAGGTCTTATTGCCATAAAATTGTTTCTGCAAAGTGCATACGCCAAAACAGTATATATCCCCAAAATAAGGTTTTTTGATCTAATTCAGTGATCATTTAGGAAAGTACAAATTCTAGATATATGCTAGCAGTGTGCTATTGTACATAGATGGTGAAATACTGTGATTTTGTCGTGCCCTTGTTTGTACCCCGTTTCCCTCGTGGTACCACTTTATAGTTCATTATCTCAGATCTGGTAGCACAAATCAAACAAGGTGCACCTTAAAGATATTGATTTAATTACAAAGAATCGGTATTACTACTATATGGATCAGTGTGCACCCCTACAACCCAACTAGCTCTTGTACCTTTGTTGCTACATCAACACTAGGGGTTGCACCATCTGACTATTTCATCAATAATATGTCATTTTCGAAAATGGAGTCCATTACAACTAACCAAGCAGAAACTCTAGCTTTGTCTGAGGAGGAAGGTAATCGTATTTTGAAACTCATTAAAACTACTGAAAAAGAATTAGGGGCCACTGCTAAACCTGAAGAACTTATCTATCAATTGGAAAGACTAATACGACGCGAGATTAACCAACGACTACATGCCACAACTCTCACAATACTTTAGAGCTCAAAGGATCCAGAGGGGCTTGTGAATTGATCTTGAACCGACTCTTTGTAAAGAAAACCTGGAGTTTATTAAAAGGTGGTGTCTTATTCTAAATAAGTGTTCTCTTGATCTGATCATCCTAACTATTGAGGAATTATCAAAATACATAACAAATCTTGAGTCAGATATAGAAACAACCAAGAAAGCGTTGTCGGCATACATCACTAAAGATGAACTATCCCAACGCCTCGAAGAAGTAAATACGAATCTTGAAGATTATAAGGCAGGAATTGAAACTAAAGAAGATACATACATTTAGAAGAGACACCCTTGACTATAAACTAGATATTGTTTATTCTTGGAAGGAATATTAACACCAATAAGGTACTCAGAAAGGAGGATACCAACCTTGCAACAAGAAAAACCTGACCCTAATACCACGCCAGTATCATCTGAGACCTCGAGTAAAGAATTAGAAAACTTAGACGAGTCAGTAGAGCCCATCCAAGAAAGAAACAAAGAGCTAAAGGATACCTCTCAAATTCCGTGTACATCTAAAGCAACTGCAAATCTACCACCGACTAGTTACTCTTTTTTTTTTTAGACAAAATAGGGTCTGAAGAGGCAAGAATCCCCAGAGAAAAGTGAACGTACCTTTCAAGAAGACCTAGTAGTGAACATGTTAAAATATAAACAAACTAAATTTGAACTGTTAACACTTCAGAATGGTCTCTCCTTTGTACCTCATTATACCAGCACATTGTTAAAGGAGAACATCGACTTCTTCAAATTAATGTGGAAAATTAAGCTGAAATTATTCTTTGACTCGATTGAAACCACAGTAAGTAGTCAAGAACCTGAGCTCTTAGAAATGAAACCCAAGAGTACCTTCTCGCTGCCAGTTCAGAACTGTGTCCTGGAAGCATTTCAGAAATCAGTCCTTCAAGACTTTAAGAAACTTAACTTTCAGAACAGATGGCGAACCAACTTGACCTCGCGTGAGAAATAGGTTCTTGATAGGCTATGGGAGACCCCGAAGATTATAATCAAGCCAGCAGATAAAGGGGGAGTCCTAGTGATCCTCGATACGGTTAAATATAAGATGGAAGTTGAAAGACAATTATCAGACAGAGATACATACCTGGAGGTACCAACGGATCCCACTGAAAAAATTGGAGGGATCATAAAAAAGACATTGGATGAAGCAGAAATAGAAGAAATCATTACATACAAGACTAAAGCATTTTTGACAAATGTGCACCCCATTATGCCAGTAATCTACATCTGACCCAAAATTCACAAAAGTCTACAGGACCCACCAGGAAGACCAATAATGGCAGCAACAAATAGCCTATTGGAACCATTAGCGCAATATATTGACAAAATTATACAACCACTTGCGCAGAAAGCAACTACATACATCAAAGATACTAACCATTTCTTGACCAAATTGGAAACACTTTACTTCAACTCATCAACAGATTTGCTTTTTACGGTGGATGTCACCAGCCTTTACACTAATATCCTGCGTCAAGCTGGTCTGGAAGCAATAGAATGGGCTTTGTTAAATATAGAAGATGCAGTTAAAAGTGACAGTCTATTCATCAGTTACTTACCATCGCACTCAACAATAACTTTTTAATGTTTGGGGATAAATACTTTATCCAAATTTCTGGAACATCGATGGGAGCTGCAATGGCTCCCAGTTACTCTAACATTTACATGTCTTACCTTGAAGAAACCAGAGTGATCAACAATCCTACCTGGAAGAACCAACTTAAATTCTTAGTGAGATACATCGATGACCTGTTTGGGGTGTGGACTGGATCTGAAGCACAAATAGTCTTTTTTTGACTTTATGAATACCCTTGCGCCTAGGATCAAATTCATGTACAAATAAAGTGCTACATCCCTGGAATTTCTAAACGTACTTGTCTATTCTAAAAACAATACACTAGAAACAACAGTGTTCACCACGAAGACCGATGGGAATAGTCTCCTTGTGGCCGCAACCTTTCATCCTATAAGAACGATAGAAAGAAGGATCATATCAGAAGAAAGTGTATTTGATAGAAAAGCAAAGGAATTGGCAACAACATTTCTGAAAAGGGGATATGATCCATTACAAATTCAAACGGAACCAGCAAAGGTTAAGAGTATAACATGACAAGAAGCACTACAACCAAGTACTAGAAAGAAAGACAATGATCTGGTTTACGTTACCACATATTCCCAACAGAGTTGGACAAGTTAAGAAAATTATCAAAAAAACTGGAATACCTTGTCTTTGGACCCTAAATTGGCAAACTTTTTCCCTACCACACCTCTTTTTGCTTACAATAAGAGTAGGTCCGTCCGTGACCATCCGATCAAATCCGACTTCAGTTGTAAAAGAACATCAACTACAGTATTTAAAGGGACTATACCATGTAACAACTGCAACTGTTTCCATAATGTCATCAAGGGAAACTACTTAAATCATCCCCACAAATGAAAAAAAAGATCCCCCTTAGGCACACCTTTACGTTTGACACGAAGAGTGTCATTTATGGAATTAAGTGTCCTTGCAGACTTTATTATGTTGGACTCGCAGGAAGAAAAGCGAAACAAAGATGGGAGAATATAAATCAAATGTCTGCTTGGGGTCTTCCAAATCCCCAGTTGCACAACATTACAAGGAGCTAAAACACACAGAAGCCCAGTTACAGTTTGTAATACTGGAACATGTTCAGTTACCAAGACGAGGATGACATTTGCCCAAGCTTTTACAGCAAAGGGAAACCTTTTGGATGGAGAAATTGAACTCCATGCACCCGAGAGGGATGAACCTTGAATTAGGGGTGTCACGGTATTAGTTTTATGACGGTATGATAACCTTCTTGCCAAATGACGGTATATCATGGTTATCGCGGTATAGCAGGTGGAGTTAACCAATCTTAACAAATATTTTCTAAAAGGTCATAAATTTTCAGATTTATCATCACAAACAAAACCAGGAACCCAGGGCCAGAATTGGGCTTTTCAACATACTTTCCACTGAAATGCCACCCCTTGCTTCCACCAAACACAAACGCGTGTGGAGAGAAGGAGGGGGGAGAGCCCTGCTGCGACTGGCAAAGCAAACTGAATAGCTTTTCTTAAGTGGCCATTTAGGCTTTTAGCTCCTCCACCGTCTACTGATGAAGATGAACATGTTGCCTTATTTATAACCTGCATGCCCCAGATCAGTGGAGGCTGATGGTAGTATAAGCTTGTGCGCATACTCGCACACGCATGCTCTCTTTACGTTATAGCCTTTAGTTTACTTGCGGGCCAAAAGGTGTTCAGTGATCACAGACATTACCCTTTGGTATGGCAGCAGGGAATACCCACAGAGATGAGTGAATTTCGCAGTGTTACTTATTATATGTTAGTTCAATAATAGAACCAGGGACATCCCCCATTGTCATATATTTAGCAAACATTATACATTATAAATATATATAAACCCCAAAGCCGCCAACCCAAAGTAAACCCCTTTCCTTCTTGGCACTGTATTTATTCTTCCTATTGCTAACCTATTGATTTTGTGTCAGGCAGGTGTAGTTTATGGAATGGCATTAAAAATTGCTCCAACTGAAATTACTTGGCAGATGGCACATCCAACAATGCAAGACCAAAACTGCGCAGCACTTGCATACTGCAGCTTTCTAAATCAGATTGAAAAGCACACTTAACGGTATACACGGTAGACCGGCATAAACAATGTGACGGTTATTATTGTTCAATTGAATGGTTCACGGTATCTTTAACGGTATACCGTTATACCGTTGCATCCCTACCTTGAATGGGATCTTTTTTGTTACCTGTGAAGCCTAAATCCGTTGAGACACAGTCTGAGGTATTAATCAATTTAAGCACTAGCAGGGTACACAGGACACTAATCTCCTTTTTGAATTAATTATCTGACTATTAACATTGAGTTGACCTGTAATCTGCAGACACTTTTGTGACATATACCTGCAATAGGATGTAACTATGTGTAATATGTCTGTAACATAATGCAATTTGTATCTACTGAATGTATTGCATCGTAGCAATGAATTTCAGGTGCTTGGGAATTTCATTCAAAATGGTTTGAATAAGTCACAGTATTTCACCATCTATGTACAATAGCACATTGCTAGCATATATCTAGAATTTGTACTTTCCTAAATTATCACTGAATTAGATCAAAAAACCTTCTTTTGGGTATATATACTGTTTTGGTGTATGCACCTTGCAGAAACAATTTTATGGCAATAAGATCTTTCACCACCTTATGTATTCGTGTTGTTCTAACATATTTACACTTATTTAGAATCTTTCCCGTTAATAGATTCAAGAGTGGGCCATTTTTCCTCTCAATATGGAGGGTTTAGGCACCCATCATACAAGCCTATCTCCTTTTAAACTTCCGGGTTATCGCTGTCGCTTAGCAATGACAGATCACAACAGGACGAAAACAGCAGAGCCGCGTACCTCTGACGCTTTTTCAGAGTCTCCATTGTAAAACACGATAACATGCAAGTCTGTTATTTTTGGCTTCTAATACTGATCCAAATATAATTGGGTTACACAGTGTACTCTCCCGAGACTGAGAATTGATAAGTTCTCGCTCTCTTTTCAGCACACCATTTTTGGAACGTATGAATCTTTGCCTATGGGCATGAAGACCGTAACACTCAGGACGTTGTGGCGCACACAGCTTGAGTGAAACGTTTACAACACAAGCTAGGTAAGCATGAGAGCATTGAGAACAGTGATTAAGAACACGATAATTAACAGCCAGTGTGCGACTTTAGAATGATAGTGACTCCTTCCCGTGTCTTTTTTACTTCATAGCGCACATTAAGTACTCCGCAGCCTCTGAGGTTGAAATACACCGTTATGCGCTGCGATCTAGTGAGATTCCTAATTGAATTCTTTTCCCTTATCGTTGACTTCCCTACAATTCGGCGGCAAGTCATCTACATGAGGTATGCATATGACCTCTTGCTGCATTTCTGCACGCAGGTAAGAAACCGGAACAACCTGGTTCATGACTAGGTCTACTATGTCATTTCCGAAAATTGTTGAATAACAATCTTAAAGGATAAATATTGTGACACACTGTGCTTATTTGCATTGTGCAACTGACCTGGCAGAGTCAACAACATCCACAAAAGTGGGTGAGTCGCTTTAGTAACATTTACATTATATATCTGATTTCTTTACAAATGTTCTCATTGGTCTGGTGAGTGGGTCACTGCGCTTTGTGTAGCGACTTGTCCCGTCCCAGACCAGTATATCGGTTACAACCAGATACAAATCAATGATAGACTTGATTCAATCGAACATTAACTCCATAGCACCTTTGTTATTTTGGCGCACGTTCGCATTTTATATGTGAACTAGTCTTCAATTGCAATTCGATCACTCTATAGGTTCTAAATGCAGGTTAATGTAGTGACCCTAACTTCTTGTGGTAGTTTACTTTAAAATATTTTATTTTGAGAAGACCTTGATACCCAATTTACTGATAGTTATTTCTGAAAGTATAATAAATAAATATTCCAGATATCTAATACCTGAAGAAGGGCTTTATACCCGAAACACATAATAGATGGGTGGAGGAACACAACTTGTCATTAACTTTAACATCTCCTATCAAGATATCAGGACATTTTTTAATTAAACGGGACATCCTACATTCAAACTGTATAATTGATTTCAAATTGTTTTGTTTAGACAACACAATTATTGTGTACTTTCATTTTTGTTTAAGATTTCGTTTAGACCCCTTTTTTGGTCTAATGTATTAAATGCGCTTCATTTATTGATGGAAATTCATTGTTGAATATTAACTTTCCTTTACTTACACTAACGTGTGAATTATGATTGTGAAATTTGCTTATTTTAAGTCCTATTGCCTGTTTATTTTTTTATAACACATTTTATTGGTTTTTAAACATACATACAGTACACCAACAAATCCCTCCCCTCAATGCCCGGGTTGGTTCATCACTCCATGCCTGTCTTACCGCTCTGCACTTTACTTTCGGGATCTGCATTTCTCACCATGTCCCGTATAGTGGTTGTGTCCATCTCTTTTCCTATTTAACCGGCGAGGTCTATATCACATGGTCTTCCCACTTTCCCCAGATCTAGATGGCTTTTGCCGGGCATCCCCGTGCTGTATAGATTCTATGCTCTTTCGCTGCATATATGTCCATTTCGTTTGACCATTGGGCCACTGATGGGCTTTCCGGGGCCCCCCATTTCTGTGCTATATCGCGTTTTATCAGGCCCATTGCATTGGAGAGAAAAAAACCCTCCCATTTATCCGTAATATTCTCATCTGGGGCCCCCAGTAACATTATTGCAGGTTGTGGGATTATTGTGCGCCCCAGGGTTCTCGTTAACAGTGACAACATTGTGCCCAGAAGGTCTTGATTTTAGGGCATTCCCAGAGAAGGTGGATGAAAGAGCCCTCCTCCCTCTGACATTTCAGACAGTTAGGGTCCTCTGCCCTCCCCCAGCCAAATAGGGGCCCTCGGGGGTAGTACACCCTGTGGAGTATCTTAAGTTGTACCAGTCTAATTCTGGAGTCTATTGCGATTTCGCGTGGGTGCATCAGTATTTGGATCCAGTCCTCTGGTTCAATGGGCCCCACATCTCCCTCCCATTTATTTTTGAGACCGACCAAATCCGGAGTGGCGAACGCGTTAATCGCCTTGTACAGAATAGTGGTGACCTTGGCAGGGATGTGTTGTGGTAGTAAGTTGCGTTCCAGAGGTGTGTAATCTGGTACGTCGTTGAGCTCTTGCCCATGTGCATTAATGGCGTGAGTTACTTGCAGGTAGTGGTAATGTTCTGTGGCAGATATTCCGAATCTCTGATGCAGGGTTTCAAATGGGAGGATGGAATCATCTGCAATAATGTCTCCTATTGTGGTTATCCCAGCCTCCACCCACTGGGTCCATACAGCCAACTTCCGTACCTCCTTCAACCCATAGTTGTGCCATAATGGTTGTGCCATAGTGATCCTGTTCCCCCAGCCTATGTGGGTGTGTGCCTGCCTCCAGATCATTGCGATATGGGTAGACATCGTTTGTGCGCAGGTGCCTGGTTAGGGTCTGGTATGGTGTTTCCAGTGGTGGGGTGCCTCGGATAATGGGTTCCTCTGTTCTAATGTGTGGTTGTTTGGGGTCCCCGTAAAGGAGGTCATTAACTACATTTAGTTGAAAGGCCCAGTAGTAGGACCTGAGGTGTGGGAGTCCTATGCCCCCTCCCAGATGGATTGTTGCAACGTGGTCAACGTGATTTGAGACTGCCCGCCCTTCCATATCAGTTTCCTGACTAGGCGCTCTACTCGGTTAAATTCCGCGTTTGGTATGGCCAATGGGGCATTCTGCAGTACATAAAGGAAGCGTGGAAGCGCCATCATTTTAAAGAGGGCCGATCTGCCCATGAGTGAGAGGAAGGAGCATCCAGTGCTGTACATCCCTGGCAAAGCGGTCGATTAGCAGGTGCATGTTGTGCGCTACGTATTCCGAGAGTCCCTGAGATCCATATGCCCAGCTAGCGGAAGCCTCCTCTCTCCACCTGATATGGCATGCCCTGGGGGACTGCCAGGTCATCACTCTTCACTGGGACAGGACCGATTTTACCCCAGTTAACTCCGAGTCCACTGAATTCCCCAAAAGTCGTCAACATTTGGGTTATGATTGGGCATGCGTAGTCTGGGTTGCTGAGATAGAGTAGCAGGTCATCTGCATATAGGGATACCCTGTCCTCTCGTCCGTCAGGCCAGCAAAAGCCTGACCATGTAGTAACCTGTCGGAGCTGTTGGGCAAGCGGTTCAATCGCTAGGTCGAATAGAAGGGGGGATAGAGGACAGCCCTGTCGGGTGCCTCCGCCCAGTGGGAAGGTCCTAGAGGTCCAGCCATTTACCTTGACCGCAGCCATTGGCGCCTCATACAGCAGTTGAACCCAGCTGAGAAAGGTCGCACCAATGCCCATGCGTCTCATTATCGCCCACAGGGTTTCCCACACCACCGAGTCGAACGCTTTCTCAAAATCAATTGCTAAAAGAGGAAGTGGCGCGTCGAGGCTCAGGCTTTTTCCAGGAGTAGATGCAACCTGCATAGGTGCATTCTGGTCGATCTTTGCGGCATAATGCCGTACTGGTCCGGATGAACCAGTGAGGATATGACCTGTTGAAGTCTATTGGCCAGTACCTTGGCCAAAATCTTTGCTTCGCTGTTAATAAGCGAAATAGGCCTGTATGACGTGCACCGCTTTCCTTGTTTGGGAATAACCTCAATGTTGGCCATTCGTAGGTCCAATGGAAGGGTGCCCTGTCTTTGGCGACCAGGAATAAATCCTGGAGGGGGGCCGCCATCTGGTTGCTGCCCAGCTTCCTCCAGGTCTCGGCCGGGAAGCCGTTTGGGCCTGGTGTCTTCCCGGATTGTAGCTGGGACATGGCCTCCATGATTTCGGCCTTGTCCAGTTCCCTATCCAGATGTGTTGTCTGCTGCTCCGAGAGGTGCGGGAGCACGATCTCGTCCAGAAGGGACGGATCTACCGGTGATGTTGGGGCAGCGTAGAGTGCGGCATAGAATTTAGCAAAGGCCTTCGCTATTTCCGGGTCTGTTTGGGCCAGTCCATTGGAGTCTTCTATGATCTGCCTGACATGTCTGTGCCCTTCCTCCTGACGTTCCAGCCAGGCCAATAGTTTGCCGGCTTTGTCACCGTGTTCATAGATTCTGGTCCTTGACTCCCTATGCGCTTGCTTTGCGTTATCTAGTGCTGTGTTGTGCAGAGTTGCTCTGGCCTTCACGAGTTAGCAGTGGGCGTCAGGGGTGGGGTTGGCGACATGTCTATTTTCCCATTCCTTTATGGCTTCCTCTGCCTCCATAACTTTCCCATGGTGTTCCCTCCTTCTATTACACGTCCAGGCCGTTATTTCCCCTCTAAGTACCGCCTTATCGGCTTCCCATAATGTCACTGGATCCTCTACCGAACCCGCGTTAATTTCAAAGAATTCGTTGGATTTTTCGGTGATGTGTTCCACGAATTCTGGAAGGCCTAAATAAGTTATTTAGCCGCCAAGTCCTGGGAGGCAGGGGTCTATCTGTCTGGAGCAGTATCTCCAGGGGAGAATAGTCAGATATGCCGTGGGGAAGGAGTTCTGCCGCTTTTACCCTATACACTTCGGGAGTCGGAAGGAAGAGGTAATCCAGCCTGGACAGGGATGCGTGGGCTCCCGAGTGAAAGGAAAAGCCCTGATCTGTAGGGTGGAGGTTTCTCCATAAGTCACTCTGGCCTAGAGGTGATGCAAAGGTCACTAGCCGTGTGGGCTTGTTGAGTTTCAGTTCTGTATGTGGGTCTGGTCCCGTTTGTTACACATAACATCATTAAATTCCCCCCTAAGGATCCATAGATCGGGCTGTTGTTGTGCCATCAATGCCGTGACATCCCTCAGGAGAGCATCCCCCAACCCCGGTGGGGAGTATATCGCCAGAATAGCCACCACCTCCCCCCACAGTGTGCCTCTGAGTAGCACGAAACGGCCGCTGGGGTCTAGTTCCACTGCTGTCAGTGCAAAGGGGAGCTGTTTGTGTAGGAGGATCAAGACACCCCGGGAACCCATCGTGTACCCTGCCGATAGTGATTCCTGCAGAAGAATCAGCAGGTCGAACCCGCTAGGTGTGTCTCCGTAAGAAGAGCAATGTCAGGGGAACGCCTGTTTAGGAACTGCATTATAAGCAGGCGCTTGATACTTGAGCCCATGCCATTTACGTTCCATATGAGGATCCTTGGGGGATCTATGACGTTCAGTAACTACCATTGGGACATGTGTCTCCCCCTGTGAAGCCATTATGTTGTTGTGTGGCCATTTCTGTCTAGGAATCCAATTTGTTGTGCCAGATGCGTGTGTGATATATATGACTGTGAGAGTACAGTGGTCGTGCCCGGTGGAAGCGTGGGTATTGGGCATGATATGTTTCGCGGTCTTGTGGTGGAAATTAGAGTGGTGTAACCTCCCAGAAAATTTTGGTGGCGTGGTGTGTTGATAATGATTACATATAATGCGTTTGATCCTTCGTGCATAGGCGGCGGTGACCCCTTTCTGGTAACAGTCCAAGCAAGGTGTTTGTCACAGGTACCTGCCTAGAAGGCGTTCGGTCAGTGTGCTTTTTTGATATTTCCTTCCTTTGTCTCGTTTAGCCAATGTCTCTGTTAACCGCGCTAGGGATTGGGGCCCCCATTAGGTTCATTCTGATTCTCCATTACAGGTTGTCGGGCGGGTCTTTCCTCCCTTGGTCTCGGTCTCTGTCTTCCCCTGCGATTTTGATCGGCCCCGTTCCAGTCTCCTCCAATGTGGGTCCCCGCCCATCTCCATGCCTCCTGTCGATCAGTGAAGTGGACTGTCTTGCCTTCATGTTGGATCTTCAGCTGTGCCGGGAACAGCAGCCCATATTTCACATTCATAGAGTGAAGCTTCCTTTTCAAGTGTTCAAAGGACTGTCTGGCCTTCTGAACTTCGCGGGTGTAGTCCAGGAAGAAGGCGATCCTGGATCCATTATATACCACCAACCCTTGTGTTCTGGCCATCTGTAGGAGGGCGTCTCTGTCGCGGTAATTAAGAATTTTCGCGATAATTGTCCTTGTGGGCGCCCCCGGGGTTGGGCGACCCTTGGGCACGCGATGTGCACGTTCCACCGAGAAGAGGTTCGAGAAGGTTTTCCGCGCGAAGAGATCTTCCAGCCATTCCTCCAGGAAGAGTTCCATGCTGGGACCCTCTGTGCGCTCCGGCAGGCCTAAAATGCGAATGTTATTGCGTCGGGACCTGCACTCTCCCTCCTCCACTCGGGCTTCCAAGGTTTTCAGGTGGTTCAGTGTTTGTGTGAGTTGCTGGTGCACACCGCCTAGGTCGTCCTCCATGCTAGATATTCATTGCTCTGCTTCTCCCGTTCGGGATGAAAGTTTCTGGAGGTCATGGCGAAGGAACGAGGCCTCGGTGGAGATGGTGTCAATTTTTTGCTCCATTGAGGAGCGCGAACTGGCGATTGCAGTCATCACGTCATTTAGTGACAGGGGTTCTTCCATGGGAGGGGGGGGTCGTCTCCGGGTCCTCCGCATTTGGTGCTGGCTGTGTGCTCGTGGCATATTGATCCATGGTGCTTTGCGTCGTGGTTTTCTTGTTTCTTTCCTTGCCCGTGATGTGGAATCCCGCAGGAATGTGAATGTGAGGACTAAGGGTGGACTTGTCCCTCGCGGCGTTGTCTGGGCCTCCACTTGTGACTGAGTTGCCCCTGCTATGTTACTTCCTTGTCGCAGTGTTCGCGACTGCGGCTTCTGCCTCCCCAGGGCTCGGAAAAGGTTGTGGTTGTTGAGCAGGGTCCAGCGCGGGTTTCCAGTCGTTATAAACGATTGTCTGTGGGAGTTGCCTGCTCAGTGTTGGGGGCTTGGATCTTTCCGCCTCGATCACTTCCTGGTCGCGCACCTCAGGTCACCTCACCCCAGGTCACCCGCACTGCCTATGTTGTTGGTCTAGGCGGTCCTGTCGCTGGTGGATGTCCCGTTACGTTGTTCCTCCCTGGAAGTTCCCGCCGCCGCGTTGGTATGCTGGGGGCTTCCCTCGTAGCGGCCCACCAGTCACGGGCTGTCACGCAGGGGTCCCTTCTGGGCCACGGGCGTCCCTCCAGGGGCCTCTCCCTTCTGGTCGCCGGCCCCCGGGGCGTATCCTACGCTTGGTAGGCGTAGTGGGTATATCGGGCCCGCTCACCGTCCCCGTCCAGGTTTCTCGTCCGTGGGTGGCCCCGGTCGATATCACCAGCCGGGGTCCGCCGCCTCCAAGGATTGCAGCGAGTCGGAATGGCGAACGAAGAAGGCTCCAATCACAGATATCGGCTTGGCAGTGCCCTCCCATGCCCCTCCAGGGGGGCTTTTGGTCTTTTAGAACAAAGGCTGGTTCAACAGGTTGGGATCACGGGCGGGAACCTTCCGGCCTTCGCTGTTTTTTAGCACGTCTCATGCGCGGTGGCCATTTTGTTTGCTGTTGGAGGTGCCACTCTGCTGTTTTTCGGTGCCTATATCTTGCTCCTCACGCAGCGGATTCGCTCCACTTCTCTGTCGTGTGCAGCGACTGGGTTCCGCTGCACGAAAATATCTTTTTTTGGTGGAATCAATTTCCCAAATCAAAGGATATTAGCGGGATATTTCGGGCAGCCACGGGAGCACCTAGGAATCGTGTCTCCATTGCATGCTCGCTGGCCACGCCCCTGTTTATTTTGTTTTGAATAAACTGAGAATGTATTTGCAACTATTGTAGTTGCCTATGTCCTGCCCTTGTTTGTACACTGTTTGCCTCGTGGTACCACTTTATTGTTCAGCAGCAGGGTTTAGGCTATTCTGCTCTTCATATGTGTGATGTTCCATTAATCCTGTAGTCCTACTGTTGCATGGTGCATACTGATTAGGGTGTGGCTAATAAGTGACACTTAGTGTTGTGTGACGGGGTCCGGTTCCTGAGTCTGTCAAAGGGAGGGGGCATTGGCGACCCCTTGCAACCTGAAGCAGTACTACCACCAGGGTGTTCTACAAAGCCAGTCCTGCCCCAGAGGCAGGGTGTGGGATTTGGGAGGGCCCCAGTCTCTGTTCCCTCTTCTTTTGCCAAGTTACAACTGAAAAGTACCACTTTGATCATCACCTAGCCACCATACAGCATGCTGTCCAGAATCCCATGCGGTGGAGGACAAAGGGGACAGCCCACCAGGTGAACAGCCAGCTAGTGGAGTTCCACCCGCTGCAGATTGGCAGTGTAGTCACTCATTCCATGCAGTACACAAACTTGCAAACAGACTTTGATTTTAGCAGGACACCATTGCTGAATTTCAGCCGACCTGCAATCATTGGGGGGGGGGGATTTGCTTAGAGATGGTTTTGAGTTCCCATCTCTGTAATCCAAGATGTTATTGATTGACTAGTGAACCAGCTGAGCTTGAGGGGGAGGAGGAGAATAAAGGGACCCACAGGGAACCGGGTAGTCTGGGTTATTAAGGTGAGGTCAAGGGAGGAGAATGCAAACGGAGGGAACAAGTGGAGGAAGGATGTTGCAGCAGAGCATGGAAGATTGCTTAGGGCATATGCAAGGTGAGGTATTGGTGAGAGAAAGTGGTCCTTGGTTGTAAGAGTACGTGCATGGTGAGTCAAGTGAGTGAATGAGACTAAGTGGTATAGGGGAGTAAATGAGGCTGAGTGAGAACGGTGAATGAGGGTGTGAAAGGAGGGTGACTTAGAAAGAAGGGGGAGGAGTGTAGAAGGAGAGGGTAGACTTGAGACAAAAAGCAATCAGCGGGACAAAGAGAGACATTATTATGTAGATGCTGACATGAGCCACTGGAGATCTTCCGCCCTTGCTCTAATTAGCCTCTGCTGTCTCTTGTTTTTCACCTGAAGGCAGGGTGCTCTGGTTTAAATTCGAGTTTACTATTTCAAAATTGTTTCTACAGGGTCAATGTATGGGTTAAACATCTTTCCAGGAGTGCGATATTGCAGTGTCTTTAAATGGAAATACTGCTACTGGATTCCGTGGAAACCATTTCTCAGATATTTGCTTGAGGTTTCGATGGCATGAGCTACCCACGGCTGACCTGGAAACCCTTGAGATATCCCACCCCTACCATAACCAGCCTATGTCTTCTTGGGGTTTTAATTGGCAGGGAGGTTATCCTGTTAGACTGTTAGTTGCCTTTATGTGTTGGGGGTCCCTTGATATTTGAGCTCTAGGAGAGAAAGATTGGGTAGAACAGAGTTGCTGATACAAACTGGAGAGTGTTATACATCATGGTCCGAACAAAAGAAATATGTTAGGTTGTTCTTCTTGAAATGGGTGTAACCAGAGATTTTCTAAAGAATTCAGGGAGGCTATTACACAGCTTTTGTCACCAAACTGATTCTTGCCAGACAACCATTTAAATCTAGGTGTCTCTAGAAAGAAGTCATATTAATTGAGCATAACAGTATAGTGAGAGGGGTTCGGGGGCACCCCTGCAGCTGCCCAGAAAAAGAACAAAAAAGAAAGGAAAGGACCCTGCGGCGCCGGTTCCTGATCTTTGTAAGCAAGTGGCTGACTTGGAGGAACCAGTGTCGAAAGGCAGTGAGGTGATAAAACCTCTGTTTTCTCCCAATGGAAGTGTCAGGCTCCAGCAAACGCAGCTTGTAAGGCGAGCACTGCAAAGTGCACACTGTGAGCCCCAGAAGGCAAGTAATATATAAAGGAATATATTGCGTGTTAGATTGCTGACTGGCAATATGGGAGCAGTTGCTCCCCTGAGGCTCGAGGCCCCTTTCATTTGAAAGAGTTGCAAGTCTACTCGGCCACCCCTGTACTCGCCCATTCAATGCCTATGGCCATGCTAATCCCTATAGCCATTGTCGTACCTTCCTCTCCCTTCCCAAAAACCGCCTTCCTGGG
Organism: Ambystoma mexicanum; assembly: GCF_040938575.1. NCBI lineage: Eukaryota > Metazoa > Chordata > Amphibia > Caudata > Ambystomatidae > Ambystoma > Ambystoma mexicanum. Next base: position 660,049,711 of record NC_090935.1, on the reverse strand, counting down.
ATCTTTTTTTGAGCTCACTCTATAAAGAAGTAACATTTGGACTAGAAGTGTTATTTCTGAGCACCCTGCTGATCGTTAATGGCTTAACTGCTGCTGTCAATTCGCCTTTGGTGCAATAAAGAATGTCTTAACCAAGTGTGCTTTAACCCCTTGATTATTTGGTTTTCCAGGACTACAGAACACAGACCAGCAAGTACAAAGCAACGTCTTTGTCTTGTGTATATGCTCTGCATGGCCAGGTTATCGCACCATTTTCCAGCTGCTGACTTCTTACGGGTAATAACGTTATGGTAGTGCCTGGCAAATGCCTATCCAAGGCTACAGTGAAAGCCAAAAGTTTGGCTTTGCCAGTGCTTGTAGCTTGATACTAAGAATGGAGTACTTCAAGGTGGGAGCCAGATGTTGCTTGTACTGGCTGAGTTCATTGCCACTTGTCCTGATTTCCTAGGCATAGACCTAACTCGATGAGAGCGAGTTATACCCAGGAAACGGAACCATGCTAATGTTGCCAGGCACTCGAGGGTTAACGAGTGCAGCCCCCGCCGTTGGGTAGGCGGAGCTATTGTATTGGGGAGCGGGAAGGAAAGTGGGGAGTTCTGGGTAAGGCGCGAAGGCGCCAGTTCCTGTTGGACATTGGATGAATAAAGAAGTTGTTATCTCCACTCCGTGTGCGCGTCCTCCTTAATGGCCCTTCCACAAGGGTAACCCTGGCGACGAGGCCTTCCAGTGCGCACCACGGAGTCCTCCTCCTCCTTGGCAATCCGCCATCTCCGTGCCTCCATACTCCGTCCGTGGCAATCCGCCACACTCGTGCTCGGCAGGCCCACCGGCTCCTCCGCCGCACGCACCTCCTCCTGCCCTGACGAAGGCTGCTCACTGCCGCCACGCGCATCCGCGCCACCACATTCCTCCTTCCGCCACACCGAGAGTAGACCACTGGCCCTCCGGCACCCGAAGTACGCCACAGCCTGCCCGGTTTTTCTCCCGACGAGCTACCATCACCAGCCGTCATGAGCAGAAGGGGCTCCACCTCTGGGTCCGGGCCCAGTTCACCTCAACTACCCCGCGCCACACAACCAATTCAACTACGCCTACCCCCACCTGTCACCATGACCCCGCAGTCCACAAAGGGACCAAGATGGACTGACTGGATGGAGGATTTTCAACATTATGTAAGGGGGTCTGGCGATGGCGAATCTCCCAACATCAGGGACATTTTTCTCAACCTGGTGGGCGGAGAGATCAAAACCGTTGTGAAAACGATTCCTGCTGCGGAACAAAATACGTTCAAAAACTTGATCAAGGCGCTGGATAAGCTCCTCATAATAGAAGTCAACCGCGACTATGAACGCTACCTGTTCAACAAGTGCACCCAAATGCCGCAAGAGACGGTAGATGAGTTTATCACCCGCCTACGGGTAAAAGGCGCGAACTGTCAATTTGATGCGTATTCACTAGAAGAAGCCATAAGACTGAGGGTCATCGAAGGGTGCCTGTCTCCGGCCCTCAAGAAACAGCTCCTGAAGAAACCTCTCACCATCCAAGAGGTGAGTTAACTCGCCCGCATACACGAAAGGGTTGACGCCCAAGCCACATCCATGTGCAATCCGGCCCACCCCAAACTGGACACTGCTGAGATTGTTGCAGCCATCCCGCCCAGGGGACAGAGGCTCGCACCCATACAGAACGCAGCCCACGCAAGTTTCCCGCCTACAGCGGCAGTGTTATCGTTGTGGGATGTCATTTCCCCATGCCGGAGCGTGCCCAGCGCTATCCCAACGATGCTCAAATTGCGGAAGAGAGGGCCACTTTCACTCCGTATGCCGAGAGGGCATACCATTCCCGCCGGTGAGGCCCCCAACACAAACCAGGACGCCCTTCCGTCCGCCGTTCCCACAATACAACCAACCCAGATACAGCCAACCAGGAGTGGGACAGAGGCGGTACATCAGAGCCATCGATGAGTATCAACTCCAGGGTTACCCGATGCAGCCTGAACTAACAGAGCAACCAAAGGTTCTCACCGACGAATATGACCATCCACCGATAGATTTCGGATACGGGACCGCTTACCACGATGAACAAGAAGCGACATACGATCTGCCTTATGACTTGTACGACCAAGACGAATTCGTCAACCTGATACATGACACTGAAGAGGCCAGAGAGGCCCCCAAAATCCCTGTCAAAATGGGCAATCACCAGTTCCTTTTCATGATCGATTCAGGCGCCACCGTTAACATCATGGGTGAGCAGGAATATGCCAGGATATTGAACCCACCAGCACTGGAAGTCCCCCGCTCCAGAATCTTCCAGTGGGGTGCCGCAACGCCCCTACAGACAGTGGGATGCTTCACACAACGCTTTTTCCTGAACGGCCGGCAGATTGACACGACTATCCATGTCATCCGGTCGCTCACCAAGAGCCGGTGCCTCCTCAGTTACCACACGGCATCTCGTCTGGGACTAATTGAAATCCATGTGAAATCGGGAGACATCATCGCCGCAACCTCGGACGGCCAGAATCTGAGGGACTCAGTCGGCACTGTCACGTGCCATCAACCACAAAACGTGATCACACAAGCTGACATTGCAAGTGGTTTCCCGAAGCTGTGCAAAGGCCTGGGCAAGCTCAAGGCCCCCCCCCCCATCCGGCTACACATTGACCCCTCGGTGACCCCAGTTCCGCAACACCCTCGGAGAGTTGGATTTCACCTGCAGACGGCAGTATCGGAGGCACTTCATCAACTACTGTCCGACGGCATCATCGAACCCACTACCGGACCGACGCCATGGGTATCACCCCTTGTGATTGTGCCCAAGGAAGGGGGCAAGATACGTCTGTGTGTTGACATGAGAGTGGCAAACACCGCCATCCAGCGGGAGAGACATCCGGGACCGTGCATTGAAGACCTGATCGTCCAACTAAACAACGCACAGATGTTCTCCAAGCTCGACCTCAATCAAGGTTACCATCAGCTGGAGCTGCATCCGGAGTCCAGGCCCATTACAACATTCGCCACCCACGATGGCCTCTACAGATACCGGCGGCTGAACTTCGGGATCTCTTCCGCCGCGGAAATTTTTCAGGAGGCCATTCGGCAGGTAATCAGACCCATCAAAGGCACTCTAAACTACAGCGACGATATCCTCGTGTTCGGATCGACGAAAGAGTCCCATGACCAAGCCCTCCTTGCCACGTGCACGGCACTCCAAAAAGCAGGTCTCACCCTTAACATCTCCAAGTGTCGGTTCAGCAAATCGAAGCTGAAATTCTTCGGACACATTTTCTCCCGCGATGGGATGCTCCCGGACCCTGACAAGGTTGACACCATTACCAACCTGAGCGAGCCGCGACAAGTGGCCGAAGTCCGCTCGTTCCTCGGCATGGCGGGTTATTGTGCGAGATACATACCCCACTATGCGTCCCTCACAGACCCGCTACGGAAACTTCTGCAAAAGGAAGCAACCTTCGAGTGGACCCCTGCGTGCCGTGCAGCGTTCTCAGACATTAAGCGTGCCCTGGCGGAGGCACACCGCCTGGCATACTTCAACCCGTCGTGGCACACTGAAATTGTCGTGGACGCAAGCCCGGTGGGCCTCGGCGCCATCCTGGCCCAGACCAGTGGGGAGGACATCCACCCAAGACACGTGATCGCTTATGCGAGCAGGGCGCTGTCCACCCCGGAACTCGCCTACTCCCAGGCAGAAAAGGAGAGTTTGGCAGCTGTCTGGGCCTGCGAACACTTCCATAATTTCATCATAGGGAAAAAGTTCACGCTAATCACAGATCATCAGGCCCTGCTGTCCCTGTTCGGGAACCCACACACCAAAATGCCCCCAAGGATCGAGAGGTGGGGCATCCGCCTGCAGGAATACAACTATGATATCATACACCGCCCCGGGGGTGACCTCAACCCCGCTGACTACTTATCACGACATCCCGTCGGGGCGCCACTGACCCGAGAGGGTGACGTCGCCTATGTACAGTACATATCTGCCAACTCGCTACCTCCCGCCATGTCCCTCGAGAGAGTTGCCGCCGCGTCGGCAGCCGACCCGACCATGGCCCTCGCCATCAGCCTCACGTCCGCCAACAAGTGGAACGACCACCGCAGAGCGATGCTGGCGCACCCGGGGGTGTGCAAACAGGAAATTGAGCGGCTGGCCAGGATACACAGGGAACTGGCTGTGAAAGACAACGACATCCTCCTCAGAGGGTGCAAAATCGTCATTCCCACCACGCTAAGGAACGAGATTGTTCACATAGCCCATGAAGGCCACAGGGGCGCTGACAACACAAAGAAACAGCTGAGGTGCCATGTCTGGTTCCCCTTTCTGGACACAGCAGTGGAGGAATGGGTGAGGAACTGCCATGCATGCCAGTGCACAGCCCCTCCAGAACACCCTCCCCCACTACAATACACACAGATTCCAGAACGTCCGTGGGAGCGCGTGGCAATGGACTTTTACGGGCCGACGGAAGTTGGCGACTACCTCTTGCTCCTCATAGATGAGCACTCAAGGTTCCCGATAGTCAAGACTGTCACCACCACCGCATTCCCACAAGTAGCGGCAGTGATAGAAGAAGTATTCAGCGAGTGGGGGATCCCGAAAACGGTCAAATCTGATAATGGACCACCGTTCTGTGGCCACGAATTCAGGACACTAGCGGAACACCTAGGGTTCAAACACATGAAGGTGACTCCTCGCCACCCACAAGCAAATGGCATGGCCGAACGCTTTGTCAATCAAGAAAACAAGACAAAGAGCCAGAGTGGAGGCAGTCGACCCTCACCAGGCGTTGTGCCGACTCCTACGAGATTACAGAAATACGCCCCACGAAGCCACAAACAAGACGCCCGCAGAATTAATGCTCCGTTACAACGTGAGAACCCGCATACCTCACAACCTGTCGCATGAGGAGCCGCCTGACTTGGAAGTGCTTCAAAAGGATGCAGAGGCAAAAGAAAAAGCGAGATGGGACACCGACTCACGCCGCCATGCGACGTTGCCAGACTTTCACATAGGGGACGAAGTGCTCGTGCAGCAACCAACACTCAAGAAGATAGATCCGCGGTTTGCCCCAAGCCCCATGAGAGTAACCGCAGTCAAAGGCACTATGGTGACAGCGGAGGACCAGCATAGAGCTGTCACCAGGAACTGTCAACATTTTAGACATTACAGCAGACGCGAGGGATTAGAATTGCCACAGAGGTCGGTCTCTCCAGAACCGCGAGAGCCGCGGGATGACCCGTGGATTCCCCCGGGAAGAGACCCGGACAGATTGAGCCAGGAAGAAGGTGCTCCGGAACCTCCGGGGCCAAGCACCCTTGACGAGAGACCTCGGAGAGTCGTCAAGAAGCCGGTGAGATTAGTTGAAGAGTGTTGACTCTGATGTTTGGACATATTATTCGGGGGTGGTGTTGCCAGGCACTCGAGGGTTAACGAGTGCAGCCCCCGCCGTTGGGTAGGCGGAGCTATTGTATTGGGGAGCGGGAAGGAAAGTGGGGAGTTCTGGGTAAGGCGCGAAGGCGCCAGTTCCTGTTAGACATTGGATGAATAAAGAAGTTATCTCCACTCCGTGTGCGCGTCCTCCTTAATGGCCCTTCCACGAGGGTAACAGCTAACTAAAATATTGGCCCCACCTCCCTCCTGGATATAAAGCACCTGACCAGTCGCACATTTTCCTATTTTTAGTGATGTTGGCTTGTTTGTTTTTTGCATGTAGGGTTGAAGTGCTGTGGAGATGGCTTACCCTGTGGCAGTCTCCTAGGCACATCTAGAAGCCATTTTGATTTCTGCTTGGCTTTATTTTTCAGGAATGGCGCCCATTCTTGGTTTATATTTTTGGGGCCTGGAATCCTCAGACACACTTGGTACTTACGTATTCGAGACTCTTCCTGCTATGCTTTGGCATTTGGTGGTTGTTTGCAGTCTTAGGTTATTTTTTTGGCAGCCTGTGCGAAGTGGGGCTCCCACTTCTCCCGTTTCCACCCATCTCGCTGTTTAAACATCACACAAAAAAGCAGGCGTGATCAAAACATGCATTTATTTACAATAAACTCGGGTAAAACAGTGTGCCACGATCATCAAAACATAAATCAACTAGTAGAACCAATTGTCCAGTGGCCCAGAGATGCTCTGTGTTGTGGGCATCTCCTGTGCCCCTGTAGGCATGTGGGTGGCTTTCACCCGTAGCTGTACTTGGTACTCAGCTCGTTGCTGTGCCATGGTATCACAATGTCCAAAAAAAGGCTTGCGCAGGAAGCAAAGACAGTTGTTGAAATCTTGAAAAGATGTCTCACAGATCATGTTCAAACCTTCAGGTAAAGTGGGTAATTTGAAATGATTGTATTTGGATGACTGTATGAATGAAGCCCGGATACGGTTCCTAGATAAAGCTTGCCAAGAGCAGTTTTCCTCTAATGTAACCTTGCATTTCTCAGCACTCGCATTAAAGACTGGGTCTTATTACCTGGCAAGAAGAACAATTCGCATACATCATAGCCGTGATGAATAACACATTCAGCCGACGTGCATAGAAATAGTATTTTCCTTTTTTTATGCGAGCACACGCCAAATTTGAAGTACATGCTAATCAATGCTACAAGAAACTGTTGGCGCTGCCTAAACGGCAACAAAACCTCGTACGGGGCTATTTTTCTTTTTCTTTATAGGACTTCCCCAGGGCCCTTAGACATATTAAAATACTGTTTATTGCCCCCTGGGTGCTTCTTTTTTCGAGCAGTTCTTTTTTTAGAGCCCTGACTCAAAATCAATTTAGAAGTGCAGAGGTTGGCATTATTTAGGCATAATATTAATCTATATTTCATTGTGTGATGGAATACATTTTTTAAATGACCTCAAACAGCCCAGAATTAAGGCTTTGCTTCACTCCAAGAGGCTTGAAAACGAGGATCGGCAAAGTCAACAATTGTGGCTTTTGCCTAGGAGTGAGATTCACATTTCCCAAGCACTGCCATAATAGTACAACCTGGCAGTAAGATGGCTACAGATGGCACATATGGAGTTAGTAATTCGGGATAGTATGGCAGTATCTGGCAAATGCCTACCTAATGCCTATGCAAGAGATACAATTCTTGGCTTTGGTTTTAAAAGCAATTCGGTGCAAGAACAGATGCATACTGCTCATCAATCAAGTAGTTGAATGCAAACTTGTTAGGACATTTTTATCACACCGGGAACTGGTTTATAGCTACAATTAAGCAATTACTTTTCAAACACTGGCATCCACTCAAACACACAGAGCCAGCTTAAAGAGGTCCTGCCCAAAATGCCCCAGCTCTGGGAACAGGCAGGTAGTGGGTGTAAATGTCCAGAAATGGCCATAGAGACTATTGTCTTAATCTTAATTCTTCCTTAGCCCACAAAAGATGGCTGTCACCACCCCTTTTCTATACATAACCCTTTCAAATGCCACAAGTGTTCCTATTTGCCGTCACCAGATACTGCTATCTGGTCTATGCTTAGCTTTTCAATATAATTTCGTGTTTGCAGACCAGATCCCTCCTACCATGACTCAAAGGTTTGAAGGAAATATCAAAGTTTATTTCGGCACCCTGGGACAAATGTTGGAATCTTGACAACCAACCGGGATCCATGTTTTCCAGGCAATATACCCCTGGGTGTATTTGGATCCTGACGCATGTCTGGATTCCAACGTTCACGCTGTCAACCCCTTTTCCCACCACTCCTTCGCCACCTCCCTGCCACCCACTCAGATGGTACTTGCATCTGCCCGTGTTGTTCATCCCTGCCACAGCTGACCTTCCTCTACCTACCCAGCTCCCTTACAGCACTGCCCACACCGTAGAAATCAAGAACAGACTTCACTGACTCAGATGCCCAGCTACAGACATTCGGCAGCCAAGGCAATGAAGTCCAATCTCGCTTTGCATGTCATGAGGCAGTGCTGCGGCCAGAGGGAGAGATGGACATGCAGCGGACCCCACAGCTGGCTGCCTAGCACCCGTGCAGCGCTGAAAGCATGCTCTCCCACACCCACAGGCAATACAGCCTCTTAAGTGTCCCGCCGCCCTCCTTGTGCGCATTTGCTTTGCTCCGGCCTATAAGTTGGGCTTACATGCATGTAAGCGGCCATATTGCCTGCTTGTGTAGGCAATAATGCTTAAATAAAAGCAGAGGAGGATTCACCAGGCTAATATCTGACATGAAGTTAATCCTTTCCAGGACTTCATTGCAAAAGCATAAAACTCTCACAATTCACCAAAATGTCAGCCAGAGAACCACCTTCCTTCTTACATGCAGAACAGGCAAAAACATAGTCATAGACACAACACAGTCTTTCACACTGAAAAGTCGACATCCATGTTATGGTCTTTAACCCAAGACTTTCTTGGGTTAAAGACCCCAACAATATCAAAGGTAGGGTTGGGGGATGTAACACTTTCGTAATTCAAGAAGTGGACTGGTTCTGGCAAAGCAAACTGTGTATTCTGCTTGCCATGTCCCTGAACAACAAAGACAAACCCTGTAACTCTGTAGTGGCTGGTGAATGTTTTTTACTTGGTGAGCGGAAAACATTTACCATTAATTTCTGCTAGCAAACTGTTAAAGATTCTAAAGGGGGGTCGCACACCAGACCAAGACTCTTGATACTGGCCTAGGATGCAGCACACAAAACACTTTAACTTTATTTACTAAGAATTCAGATTGAGAAGGCACCCAACCCGTCTCACACCCATCTTTACAAACACCCCGGGTCGCAATGGAGCATGAACCAGGCCGGTGTGTATTAATACAATATCTATTTATTTTAAAATTTCCATAAAAATCACACATTTAATATAGGGCAGCAATCACCAGGGTGGTGATAATTACACTGTAAATTGATAGAACACACTTAGTTTGACCTTGTTACATTTTTTTTAATATATTTTATTTTAGCATTTTTAAAGCGCTCACACATCCCGCGGCCATTGAGGTGCTGTTACAGGAATTGTTTTTTTCTTAGTTTGCGTAATTGTGTATTTTTAGTCTAAGTTGTATATTTATAACACGCTTAAATACCCAGAGGTTTCTAAGCGCGGACCCGGGGATCGAATCATATTGCTTCGTGTCGTGTTGCTTCCAAGGCGCGCATGTTGCGCTGAGCTATCCTCCCGGGACATGAGATATGAGATATACAATGCACAATTGAATACAGGCAAGATTACTTTTTTGGGTGGGGTTTTCTGATAGCACCACCGTTCATATTTCCCCCTGCAGTGCTCCCTCAAACCCCTATGAACTGAATTTTGTGTGGATAGAAAGGAGTAGCAAGGAGTCAGGTGTACTAGGCAAGAAGCAGAATTAAAATCCGACCTTGCCCACGAAATGGGAGGCTTTAAAACCCTTTGCAATTGAACAAAATAGCACTCGGAATTAGTAAATAGTTATTTTACATATGCGGTTGAATGAGTGAGGATGGCTGCATCAGAGAAGTAAAAACACTAGTAAACTACAAGGCAATGTACTAACAATAGGCATACGGTTCAGAAAATCAACTTGGGAAGGAACACACAGTGCAGCAAAATCACACGTGGAGAAATTACTTTGCTTATTTTCACGGGTTTAAAATGACAAATCAGCTTGGAAAATGGGATAAACGGGCATAATCGAAAATCGTTTTTATGCTATAGTGCAAATACACCTCACAGGTAGGATATGAAAGTGAAAGGGTAACTGAATGAACGACAGAGGGGGATTCTTAAAGAGGAAGGAAAAATGAAATCGGTTGCACAGGGAAAATCAGTTTCAAAAGGAAAGTGACAGGTTTTACTAACACTATATTTTCGTGACTAGATTATCAACAAGAGTAACACTGCCTGTAGAAAGGGTCAAGCTGCAATCTTAACACCCCTCAAGCCGTGTGTCTCCTTATGGGGGAATTAATTAGTTTATTCCAAATATTACTAAGGATTTATGCAATGGACTATAAAGATGTGGAAGACTGGCGCTAGCACCTGGGAATCAAGGAACAGGATACACAGAGGGTTTTGACAATTTTAAATGGTTACTAATGTACTTTTGGGATTACTTATAGGGTTGAACAAATGGCAAGGTATCAGAATGGGATATACTCCGTTTTGCTATGGGATAGGGGTGATACTTACAATAAGCACTTGAATTTGGAATTTTGGACCGCCAACCGGGTATCGGGACAAGGATCTGCTCATGGCACAGCGGCGCATCATCTGGATAAAGCAGGCAGCAGGGCAAGCAGGTAGTGCTGGATAATCCCAATGAGGATTCGGCCACCTTTCCCCTTTCTCCCTGAATTACTGGGATTTTTGTGGGGTTTAATTCTGAAGGGTGGTTTTGCCTGGATAGGAGCGTCTGGATCAACTATCCCTGTCCTGGCAGTGGAATCTGGAATCTTGCAGGGTGAGTATGAAATGTCTGGACCTCCTGGATGTGCTGGTGGTGGAAATCAGAAGAGTCAGTCCTTTGTGTCTCTGAGCCTCCACCTTATATAAGGAGGATGACCTCACCAGATTTTACTATGGGGGCAGACTTTAGCTGGACATGCCTCTAACAACTGGATTGGCCAGGGGTGGCTGTCGCCGCCTCCGTGTCAGCCAGTTGGACTTCAGGGACATGACATCAGTTTTATGGTGTGTGCTTACAATACACATGGCCATCCCACAGTTACTTTTGCCAAAATCAGTTATGACATAAATTGCACATTTTTACAGTTGTGGCGCTTTTGCAAATCACATAGGCAAATGCCATATTTTACACAGATCCCGTCATTCCAATTCCCAAGTTTGTATGATGATGTTTAGTCCTTCTGATAATCTTTCGCAGTTTTTCGTGGGAACAGTCTCACCTAGAAATCTACAAATGGGTGCACCGAAGCATATTAATGTGGGTCATATTTACATCCAACTTTCATAACCGTGTCCTTTGTACTTTTCCCAGAAATGTCATTTTTATGGCATTTGCTTCCACAACGTGTCAGAAAGGTCTACATAGTCTTGTTTTAAAAGTGTAAAATGTACATTCGTACTGTAAAAATGTCACATTACTAAGTTTTCGGATTACAGAAATAAACGTTTTAAAAAGAAATGTCTTTAGAACCAAGTGGGCTGTCTTTACCCCCAAAGAGCGGCAGTCTTCACAATCCTCCAAGCCACATGTCTTTCTCTGGCCCACTGGACCGAGGATGTCATGCTGACTTCTTTGATCCCGGCAGTTGAAGCTGAGGAGCGGATTCAACAGGAATTCCCACATGTGACTTTTGGCTGCAAAATGCCAAACAGTCTGAGATTGTGAAATCCCACACCTTGACCCTTTCATATGCCCAAGGGGGCAGGTCTACTTGGGGGAAGGTGATTCTGTTCCCAGGGGAAGGCCCTTTGAAGACAGGGCCTGCAAAAAACCTGTTCTGCTGGATTCACAGTAATTTTATTTATTTATTTTTCTTTCCTTAGCCAGAAAGCAAGTCCTTTTAGAAATAACATGTATATGTTTAAAGCAAGCCCCTGTCACATTTCCATGCAAGCACAGGACCTTAGTATAACATTTCACTTTTTAAAAGGCATTTTTTTGTTTGTCGAAAGCACCATTTTATACCTGGGTTAATATTCCTTAAATGTCACTTTCAAATGTGGTTTTCTCTTGCATCTGTGTTCTGAGTATTTCCATGGCCCTAATCAATTTCTGCTACACAGGAGTCTATCCAAAGCAAGGGTCCAATGAAACTGACATAAGCAAAGAGAGAGAGGGCTTCTTGTGAAGAATTTGTCTGTGATATTTTGTTGCAAAAGTAAAGCGTTTTGCATATGGCTTGCAGTGAAGTTCTTTGCTATTTCACAGATCTTGCCTGACACCACCTGTCATTCAGTGAGGAATGCCCCCATTTGCTGGTGTACAACCTGAATATGGATGAACATGGCTGTATCTTAGTGGAACCAAACTGTGTACTGTTGAAAAGATGAAAGAGCATCAGGGCGCAGTCATTTTTTAAAAGGCAGAATATTTTCTTTTTCAGTGAAAAGGTTTGAGCTGGTAGCCGTTCTCGGGGTTTTCCATTTTGCCCCATATGTGCTTGGCAAAGACAGCGCAGCCATAATTTTTGTAGCTGCAAAACGCAGTTTTGATGCATGGGAATAGCTCTCAGCAGAGCCAGTGCAGCCATTCTGCTGGTAACTGCTGAAGTGCAGTTTGGTGATGTAGGGGATTTCTGCTGGGCTAGTAAATGTACCCCACAAAGCAATTGTAGCCAGGGAGCCCCAATGAACCAAGGATAGTTTGCTGGGGGTGGGGATTCCCCCAAGCCCCTTCCTTGGGAACAATTAAAAAATAATCTGTACAAATCCTGCATTTTACAGCAAATGTTTGTGAAAATTGTGTACACATTGCAAATCTAAATATGCCAAGTTACCAGCAGTTCCCAGGAGCATTTTCCAATGCATTCACACAATACCTTTGCACACAATTCCAGTATACAAACCTTTTCATGCAGATTTTGCCCAAAGATGTCCCTGCTGGCTGCGCTAATATATCCCAGCATGCCTGTGTAAGAACATGAATGTCTGTGCCCATAATGTCAGTAAAAATGTCATGCCATTATAAGAAAATGGGTTTACTTGCTGCACCAATATAGGTCGGTATGCCCATGTAAGAATACTACTCATTTTGGCTTTGTCTGTTTGGGACCAGGAAGCCTTCTCCCCAATCAGAGGCTCTTGTTACGCAGTTCGTTGGTCGTGTAGAGTATGAACAACCCCTCTGTCCCCAAGAAACACCCTGACCGATTTTGTTATATGGTCAGTGTGAATATTAAGGCCACAGGTGGAAGTCCGGAAAGCCAGGACGCGGGAACAGCCGGAAGAACCCCTTGAGCGCTGCAAAAGCAAGATACAGTGGTTAAGCAATGAAACGGGGCCCGAATACCTTCATGTACATAAACCCCAAAGCTACCAGAATACCTGTGAGTACTTGGGTCAAGGCGTGGGTCTCCTAGCTTAGGTTGGAAACGTGCTGTAGGGTAGAACAGGCAACCACCTATTTGCAGGACCGAGGTCCTAGCCAATGAAGAGCTTAAGCAAGAGGAATCCGTGGAGCAGGCGTGAGTCGGTAACAGGCAAATCCAAAAGTACTTGAAGGGTTAAGCAAGAGGAGTCCGTGGAGCAGGCGTGAGTCGGTAACAGGCAAATCCAAAAGTACTTGAAGGGTTAAGCAAGAGGAGTCCGTGGAGCAGGCGTGAGTCGGTAACAGGCAAATCCAAAAGTAGTTGAAGGGTTAAGCAAGAGGAATCCGTGGAGCAAGCCGAGGTCAGAATCAGAGCTGGTCCTTGAACAAAGAGAGAAGTCACGTGATCCGAAACTAAACAGCTGTGAAGCAACGCCTTCGGTTCACCGACTCCTTTTATCCTTGGAAGGGACGCACGTATAGTCACGTGTGACGTGACCTGAAAGCGTTGCAATGCTGCTAGGCAACCGAAGTCACGTGATCCGTGAAGCGCCGGGAAGCGCCGGTCTCCGCAAAGGACGTAAGTTCCTGAAGTGACGGAGCTTCCAGTTGATCTGCCACCGCCGTGAAGGGCGATAAACACCCGCTCCCCCATATATGCCATGCCGTGCCCTGATGTGTGCGACGTGAGTGGGGGGCACGGTGCACGAGTGTTGGGGAGTGCGGGAATGGGTAGGCAAGGAGGGGCAAGTGGGGAGGTGTGTCCGTGGTCTAGGAAGCGGCGTGACAGAATCCCCCCTCAAAGGCCCACGACCCCGTGGGCTAGCAGGGCTGTCCCTGTGAAAGCGGGAAACCAAAAGCGGGGCATGGACATCCCGGGCGGGAACCCAAGAGCGGTCTTCGGGACCATAGCCCAGCCAATCCACCAGGTATTGAAGCCGACCCCGATGGAAACGGGACCCAAGGATGGCACTGACCTCATAAACATCCTGTGAATCCACCAAGACAGGAGCGGGCGGGACCAGGACACGGGTAGGAGCCAGGTAAGGTTTCAAGAGAGAAGTATGGAAGACAGGGTGAATCCTCCAAGAAAGGGGAACCGAAAGCTTGAGGGCCACAGGATTCAAAATCCTGGAGATCCTATAAGGGCCCACAAAACGAGGCAACAACTTGCGACAGCCAGGGATCCGCAAATGCCTGGTCGAAAGCCACACCCTATCGCCCACCCGATACTCCGGGGCTGCGGCCCGTTTGCGGTCCGCTTTAGTCTTCATAACTGTCTGGGCCTCATGGAGATGGACCAAGGTCTGGGCATGGACACCGGCCAGATCCCGAACACAGGCATTAGCAGCGGGAGTAGTGGAGGGGAAATCGGGAAGTGGGAGGGCACGTGGGTGCTGCCCGTATAAAGCATAAAAGGGGGAAAAACCTGTGGTCGAATGACGGGAGTTATTATACGCAAATTCAGCAATATACAGCAGTTTGGCCCATGAGTCCTGATACTGGAGGGACAAACACCGCAAGTACTGCTCCAAAGCCTGGTTAACCCGCTCGGTCTGCCCGTCACTCTCGGGGTGATAAGCTGAAGAAAAGCGAGCATCGATCCCCAGGAGTCTGGTGAGCGCGCGCCAGAAACAGGACGTGAATTGAGAACCACGGTCTGATATGATGACCTGTGGTAAACCAAAGAGGCAGAAGACAGATCTGAAGAATAAGCGAGCCAGAGTTGGAGCAGAGGGTATACCAGTACAGGGGATAAAGCGGGCCATTTTGGTGTATGAATCGACAATAACCCATATGGTGTCGTAGCCCTGTTTGCGGGGTAGGTCAGTGATGAGATCCATCGAGACGGTGTGCCAAGGTCTGGGAGGTACGGGAAGAGGTAAGAGCAGCCCTAAAGGCCGTCCTTTGCGTGTTTTGCATTGGGCACATATGGAACAAGTGTTAACATAATGTTCGACATCTTTTCTCATGGAAGGCCACCAGCACCAGCGTTGCAACAGGTCCAGGGTACGCTGTTGCCCGGGATGGCCGTTTACAGCAGCATCGTGTGACCATGCTAACGCCTGGTTGCGGACGTCACACGTGGGAAGGAACAGTTTGTCGTGGATGAAAGGCAACCCCTCGTGAAGATCAATGTCCCATTCGTTGAGAGCCTGAGGATTCTGGGAAACCCAACGCCGGATGTCGATAAGCATGGTGGGGGATGGGGTACAAGTACAGATGACATGGCCCTTTCCTAGCAGTGTGTCGGGGTACACGGACAAGGACTCCTCTCCGGGAGAACGGGACAAGGCATCTGCTTTGCCATGACTGCGACCTGGTCTGTGTTTGACCACAAAATCAAACGCGGCAAAAAATAAATGCCAACGCACCTGTCTGCTGTTAGCACATTTTAACGAGGCCAGGTCCTGTAGGTTTTTGTGGTCTGTATACACCACTGTTTGATGTTTCGCACCCATGAGGTGATGACGCCACGTTTGTAAAGCATCCTTGATGGCCAACAATTCTTTTTCGGTTACTGTATAGTGCGCTTCAGCCACCGAAAACTTTCGTGAGTGAAAGGCCACTGGATGTAGACAACCCGTGGTTGGGCAAGGTTGAGACAATACTGCGCCTAGAGCAAACGAGGAGGCATCAGCCTCCAGAATGTAGGGGAGTTCTGGATCAGGATGCTGTAAAACAGGGGCGGACACGAACCTGGCCTTGAGTTCCTCAAAAGCCTTCTGATGGACGGAGGTCCAAGTGAACGGGACAAGGGGGCTGGTCAGGGCGGTCAGTGGAGCAACAATAGAAGAGAAGCCGGCGATGAACCGCCGATAGAAATTTGCGAAGCCGAGAAAAGATTGGAGTTGTTTCAGAGTAACAGGAGTCGGCCATTCGGTGACAGCATGGACCTTAGATAAATTCATGGACAGGCCCCCAGGGGATATGCGAAAACCCAGAAACTCCACTTCCTTGGAATGAAACAGACATTTTTCAGGCTTGGCAAACAAGGCATTGGTCTTCAGGCGAGAGAGCACCTCCCTAACATGCCCGACGTGTTCCTCCAGGGAGGACGAATAGATCAGAATATCGTCCAGATATACCACCACGAATGTGTCCAGGATGTCTGAGAACACTTCGTTGACAAAACGTTGGAACGTGGCAGGGGCATTACAAAGCCCGAAGGGCATTACCGTGTATTCATATAACCCCTGTCGGGAGCAAAACGCCGTCTTCCACTCATCCCCAAGCCGCATACGAATCAGATTGTACGCCCCCCTCAGGTCCAGCTTGGTAAAAACAGATGCTTTAGTCAACCTGTCTAGTAGCGTGGATATGAGCGGAAGAGGGTACCTGTTCTTAATGGTAATGGCATTTAACCGTCTGTAGTCCACACATGGACGGAGATCGCCCTCCTTTTTTGGCACAAAGAAAATCGGACTAGCAGCTGGAGAACAAGAAGGACGTATATGACCCAACTCCAGAGCTTTTTGTATGTAAACCTTAAGGGCTTGTTCTTCTGACCGTGACAATGAATAAACCCTACCCTTGGGTACAGGAGCGTCTGGGACCAGGTCAATCGGACAATCGTACGGTCTATGAGGGGGGAGACCCTCAGCAGTGGCCTTATCGAACACCGTGTGGAAATCGTGATAGGCCGCAGGGATGTTGGCTGTGACAGCCCCCACAGTGTGTGAAGGCACCGGGTCTGAAGCACTATCGTTGACATGGGTGGCAGCCATGGCACCAAGAATCATGGCAGGAGTGGACAAGGAATCAGTGTCGAGGAGACAGAAATGTTGACATACCTCCGACTCAAACGTGACCTGTCCGTTGCCCCAGTTGATCAATGGGTTATGTTGTCGTAACCATGGTATCCCCAGTATTATGCCGAACAGTGGTGTATTGATCAAATCAAATGCCAGGGTTTCTCTATGGATGTTTTGGATCACCACTTCCATAGGAGCAGTTTGGAACTTAATCGGACCGGAGGATAACGAAGTACCGTCAACAGCATGTACTGGTTCCGGATGTTCTTTCCTAACCAAGGGCAGATTGAGGCGCCGGGCCAGGGAAATATCGATGAAACAACCAGTGGCCCCGGAATCGATCACAATATGGACTGTGTGTTTGATCTCTCCAGCGGGTTTTAACAGAGCCTGGACCTCTATCGGTCTAATAGGGCCAAAGGCAGGTTCGGAGGGGGTCGAAGACGGGCTCGCCGGTGCCCCCTGTATCATGGGCGAGCCTTCGGAAAACCCGGTGTTTTGTTCTTGGGACGTCGGGGGCATTCCCTTACAAAGTGTCTGTTTAACCCACAATAGAAACAGGCATTGTCGTTTCTCCGGCGTTCTCGTTCTAATGGGGTTATCGGGCTACGGATACCTCCTATTTGCATGGGTTCAACAGGGGTGGTGGATACGGAAGGTCCGGAGTGTATAGAGAAGGATGTTTCGGCCCTTCTCTCGGATCTCCTTGCGTCTACTTGTAAAGCAAGATCCACCAAATCCGAGAACCCTGAAGGAAGAGCAGGAACTAATGAGAGGGCATCTTTCATGGAGTTGCATAGACCACGATAGAACACGATTGCCTTTTTCTCCTCAGGCCAGGAGGTCTCAGCAGCGAGTTGGTTGTACTTGGTGATATATTCTATCAGAGTCTGTTTGCCTTGTGTTAGATCCAAGAGTTCGAGATCTCTAGAATGGGCTTTATGTCGTGTATCAAAGACTTTGGCCATTTCTGATACAAGAAGGTCGAAGTCATAGAGAGCAGGATGGTCATTCTCTAACATCGGGTTGGCCCAGGTGGCCGCTACCCCGGACAAATGGGATAGAAGAAACGCAGCCTTAGTACAAGAGTCGGGGAACGCTAGGGGTCTGCACAAATAATGTAATCTACATTGATTAATGAAAGTGCGATACTTCCGGGGATCCCCTTGATAACGTTCGGGGGCAGCAAGGGGAACAGGTGTAGGTAGCAGTATAGGAGTGGGTGCAGGGGCCATGGCTGGGGCTGGCTGGTCTGAGGGGACTGTGTCACCGAATTCTGCATCCGTGGGTAACGGAAAACGTGTGCTTTGTAGGGCATCCAGACGGTGGTGTATTGCTGTCATGTCAGCCCTAAGAGCCGCTACTGCTTGTAACAAGGCAGTCACTGGATCCCCGGCGGAGGGATTCATACTCTGGACGACCAAAAATAGGCTTCACAGTCTGTTACGCAGTTCGTTGGTCGTGTAGAGTATGAACAACCCCTCTGTCCCCAAGAAACACCCTGACCGATTTTGTTATATGGTCAGTGTGAATATTAAGGCCACAGGTGGAAGTCCGGAAAGCCAGGACGCGGGAACAGCCGGAAGAACCCCTTGAGCGCTGCAAAAGCAAGATACAGTGGTTAAGCAATGAAACAGGGCCCGAATACCTTCATGTACATAAACCCCAAAGCTACCAGAATACCTGTGAGTACTTGGGTCAAGGCGTGGGTCTCCTAGCTTAGGTTGGAAACGTGCTGTAGGGTAGAACAGGCAACCACCTATTTGCAGGACCGAGGTCCTAGCCAATGAAGAGCTTAAGCAAGAGGAATCCGTGGAGCGTGAGTCGGTAACAGGCAAATCCAAAAGTACTTGAAGGGTTAAGCAAGAGGAGTCCGTGGAGCAGGCGTGAGTCGGTAACAGGCAAATCCAAAAGTACTTGAAGGGTTAAGCAAGAGGAGTCCGTGGAGCAGGCGTGAGTCGGTAACAGGCAAATCCAAAAGTAGTTGAAGGGTTAAGCAAGAGGAATCCGTGGAGCAAGCCGAGGTCAGAATCAGAGCTGGTCCTTGAACAAAGAGAGAAGTCACGTGATCCGAAACTAAACAGCTGTGAAGCAACGCCTTCGGTTCACCGACTCCTTTTATCCTTGGAAGGGACGCACGTATAGTCACGTGTGACGTGACCTGAAAGCGTTGCAATGCTGCTAGGCAACCGAAGTCACGTGATCCGTGAAGCGCCGGGAAGCGCCGGTCTCCGCAAAGGACGTAAGTTCCTGAAGTGACGGAGCTTCCAGTTGATCTGCCACCGCCGTGAAGGGCGATAAACACCCGCTCCCCCATATATGCCATGCCGTGCCCTGATGTGTGCGACGTGAGTGGGGGGCACGGTGCACGAGTGTTGGGGAGTGCGGGAATGGGTAGGCAAGGAGGGGCGAGTGGGGAGGTGTGTCCGTGGTCTAGGAAGCGGCGTGACAGCTCTACTCTTCATATTTTTTATTATTTATATTTTGTTTATTTTTTCATTTTATTTTGGTTTTATTTACCCAACCTTACACAATAGAAAAGAGAGGGAACAAAATACATTTTCATGCAAAGGAAGAAAACGTACAGATTAAAAAGGATAAGAACAATGAATACAGTATAACATTAAAATAGCACATTAACACATTAGTCAAAAAAGAAAAAGTACCTTGCATTAAAATCGCATCTTGGTCAACAGGAATAATCGCGGATGTTTAATTGCCACTCGAGATCCTTTCAAAGAAAAGTGCAGGGTCAAGTAATGCATAATTTTGAACAAATAAGCCCAACCATTTCTTTTATCAGAGCAGGACGGTCTAGGAGAATATGATCTCTGTTCTGAGTCACTGAAACATTCTCACACAGTGGGCATCCTCTTATGTTATCTTTGTTTGTTGATCTTAAGTTACGGATTCCCCTTGTTGGGAGAAGATTAAGCCTGTAGCGAAGAAACTGACCAACCCAATACCAATTGGCAAATGTCCTTGGATATCTAGGGATTACTCCCAGAGGTTTATCCAGAGAAGACACACTATTATAAAGTCTGTATCCCCTTGTTTTTCCCAATGTGTTGATCCAGTCCTGCCTAATCAAGATCTTTTTCTTCTCATCGGGCTGTTAAATTAGATCGCGAATAGACAATTCAGCTGCAGCCAGTATCCCATCAACCATTTTCTTCAAATTAATCATTGCAGGTGATGTTGCTCTCGACAGTAGTTCGGCTAGGTCAGCATAGAGAGAATCCTTCAGTGGAACCAACAACTTTCAGTGGAGTGAAAGTATTCTAAGATCTACCAGACAGCTCAGTGATGTCAGCCCTAGCTCCAATCTGATCGTGCTTTCGGCACACATTCTGGCAATTTTGAAGCCTTCTTCCACACCTGTGATTACACCCTATCATGTGTAAGACTTCTAGAAGCATGGCTAATTTCTATACCATACAGTAAACCAGGTACTACCTTCATCCTGTAGTAAGATATCATAGGAGAGATGGCGAACCTGCAATACCGTGCTCTGATATTTTTCATCTCAATGCCTCCCTATAAAGCCTTAGTCATCAATCGCACCATTAAAGTACCTACATTGTTCCCTATGTGCAGTTGAAGACCAAGATAAGTGAGGGAATTTGATGGCTCTAGTTGTTGTTTATCGACCCTCCATGTATAACCCATTTTTGATCTACTATTGCTTGTGAATCTGAGAACATGCAATTTCTTACCATCAATAGTTAATTTGTTTAACAGAGCATATTCAGAGATGGCATTCAGCTGTTTCTGTAGACCCAACAGAGTTCTGCCTAACAGAATGACATCTGTATAGAACAAATATGGCACCATCTTTGTAGCAATACAGGGCGGGGTGAACACAAAACCAGAGAAACTTGCCCAGATCAGCTAGGTATAGATTGGAGAGGAAGGGAGCCAAAACGCAGCTCTCACAGAGCACGCTGCCCATTAAATCGCACCTGTAACAATGTTTGGTCATGAAAGTGAACCAAAATTGACAACAGTGGTTCCGGGATATTCCAATTCCTCAACTTGGTCCACAACAAGTTACAATTAACGCAATCAAAGGCCTGACTAAAATCAACTGTTGTCACATATAGTGGCAAAGTTCCAACTACTTCAGAGTCTTCCTTTAACAAGTTGATCATCAACACATTCAACTCAGTTCCCAGGCCTCTCCTAAAGCCAGTCTGGTATCTTTGAAATTTGCCCAATCAACCAGGTCACTGAGAACCAGAGATGCAAACATTTCACTTTCACTATCCAGAAGGGAGATGGGGCGATAATTGATTGGATCAGCCCTATCTCCCGTTTTGTAAATCGGGATAATAACTGCACAGTTCCATGAAGCTGGCACGGTGCTTGTAGACAGAATTTTGCAAAAACGGATGCAGCGTATGGAAAACCACCTAATGGAGTCGGCTTTCAAAATGACATTATACAGCCCATTAGGGCCAGCTACCCTGGAATTGGAAGATTTCTTAAGAAGCTTCTCTGTGTTCTACTGAAATAGACCAGTTCCATGGGATATCCAAGTTATCAAACTAAATCAGTCATGTAGATTTCTTATAAACTTTACCAAAGTATGCCACCCGACTTTTTTCCTGGATGGGATTACTCTGCATGGCACTCTGGAGACTATTCATCAAATTAATCTTCCAAAGGTTCCTAGCTTCCTGTTTGGTTACAATGGCCAACATTGTAAGGCCCTCTTTATGGCCACCCTCATACCTATATCCATTCATCCAATTTTAAAATGTCAGCTTCCAACCTCTACCTTTATCCAAATAGAGAATCCCATTACCAATTTGGACTCTGTGCTCTTATCTCCCTTCTCAGTTCTTTCTTTTTACTTTGGACCAGGGCATCATAGGTGTGGGTCAGTTGACAGTCCAAGATCCTTCCTCTAATTACCTTCAAATCGAAGCCATCAAAAAATGGCTGGAAGTTCCTTGGGGTAATAATGGTCTGTTTTTGCTCTAATGATGTTTTGAGTGTAAAATCCAGAATCATCCTGTTATAATGGGGTTACGAATATTCCTGGAGATTCTATTTCCTCACAGGTTTCAGTAAATTAGCGAATCCAGGTTAAGGGGTCTTAAAAACGGGGCCCTTTAGTTCCAATCTTAATTTTGAATGGTCACAGAGATCTGTCTCCCGTGCATCCATATCTGTGCCTAAACTAATGTCTCTGAGGTCAAGACAAAATAGTGCAGCAAAGCTAATTTATTCCCTGACACCCAGGTATAGTTCGCAAGCTTGCAGGGCTATCACCCCTATAAGTACTATTCACAATCTTTAGGTCCCAGTTCTCAAAGAACTCCACCCATATTTTTCCATCATCTTTGGCTCATGAGATGTTGCTTCCTCCCTGGATTCTATTTTCGTAAGCCCTCTCCATTAGTTGCGAAGAGTCTGCATTTAGGTCCCCAGGTATCTTTATATGGGCCCCATCATTCTCACACAAAATGGGACCCAAAACATCACCCAATTTGTCCATTAAACATCAACAGATTACTCTGACAGGGATTACTATACATCCTAACTAGCGAACGAGGTCTATGTTGCACCATGCCATTTAAAATGGCCCTCATCACCAGCAGGCCATAAGTAGAGTCTGATATTGCCTGCGATTCAACCAGTATAGAATTGTGTACCAAGATCATGAGACCTCCCAAGGGTCTCTTCGCCCCTACCACTTTGATGCCATTTGCTGATGAGTTGAAAAGCCAACTACAATCAATGGGGCAGTCAGCCACACCTCCTGCAAAAACGAAGTATGATTTTCCTTAAAGATTTTCTGTCTCGCCTACTTACAGAGGAAACTATTAAACCCCTGGGTATTCCAGCTCAAGATCTGAATAGTAGCGGACATCTCGCTATGGGTTAGAGTCGAGTCCCAAGATCTCCACGTTTCCTGAATGGTTTTGCAAGAGTTTGGGACAACCACAGCCAATCTTGAGAATCCTTATTGGCCTTGGTCGTTGCAGGTTACAGAAATGCAACCCTCCTCACGTTCACCTAATCGGTTTTACATATGATCTTAGCAGAGGGACGAGACCACAGACTGAAGATGCCCATACCCATCTCCTCCGTCCACTCAGTAACCACAACAGGTGCCTCTTCTTATTTCCTTAGGTTGTAACCAAGAGCCCTCAAGATGTCTATTTCATTCAAAATCATTTGAATAACTATATTGGATTTAAACTCCAATAAAACACTGTCTAGTCTTTCATAGTGGGGGGAGGGGAGGATTTCTAAAATCTCTAGACTCGAGTAGTCTTAATTGTGGACTCTCTTTAAGTAGTCTAATTACATTTGACCTGTTCAATATAACCTCATACAGGCCTTTTACAGTCCTTTCTAATAACAATCTTAGGGGAGGGATTGATGTATTACGCCCCTCCTCTTTTTGATAACTTTGTCTGCAGTAGAATTGGGGGCTTTGATCCTGCCGTCCCACAATTGAGGAGACTGAGCAGGCAATGAAAGCCTACTCTCAGAGGGTCTCATTCTATTTGCTCCCAAATGGCATTGTTACCCTGCTATTTTCTATGTGCTGTGATAAACCACTATCACTAGTTTTCACCTGCTGATTCCCCTGATTGTGTTTTCCATCCATTTCACTGGTACAATGTGTTTGTTTCTTTACCACCACATTCACATAATATACCTGTTCTTGATCGTTGGCGTTCTTTCTATGCATGCAAGCAGACCAGTTATCCAGTCTAAGTTCTCTAGAAGAAGCCCAGATTGACCTCAAAAGTGCAATATGCCTTTCCTGATAAGTAAACAAACTTAGATCCTGGACTTTACAGAACCCATTATCTGGCAAATCACGAACTTGTCCCCTCTTACTAATGATATTCTATAGCCTGTGACTATCTTCCCCCATGGTCCTTTTTCATATAGGCTTGGAAGTTAGAAACCATGGATTACCCAAATGCTTACACAACAGTGCCAAATTAGGCACACTATGATCTATCCTCCCCTTATCACAAGTTTCACATGAGGTTAAATGACTTACTTTCAATGGAGCAGACTGGGACCCCAAACCAACCCCCCTTATCATTGCATGTTACGCTGACCAGGACCTTCTCATGGTTAATAGGGCACCTAGTCTAATTTCTTGCAAGTCCTGATTCAGTTGGACCACACCAACCCCAGTCTGCACATTTTACGGACCATTGGCCCTTCCTATTTCCCCAATCACATTTTCCACAATAGATTCAACAATATTTGACTTTTGGAATTTAATTACCAAGTAACAATCTGCAACGAATGCCTGATAGTTCACTTGTAG
This sequence comes from Ambystoma mexicanum, assembly GCF_040938575.1. NCBI lineage: Eukaryota > Metazoa > Chordata > Amphibia > Caudata > Ambystomatidae > Ambystoma > Ambystoma mexicanum. The sequence continues at coordinate 660,025,708 of NC_090935.1, read as the reverse complement.
GGAGTACCATACCCATTCTAGGGCCCCAAACCGCCACACATTACCCACCCATTCATGCTCAGTAAGCGATTCCTTCAATTTCCATTTTTGTGCAATCACCAGCACCTCTGACAACATTAATATCACTTAATGTGATTTTGATGGTAGATCTTCAATTATACCACCTAGACTCAAGATTGCAAGGCCCAGATTACTCTTTTGCTTAATCCCTACTATGTCTTCTATAGCTTCCATTATCTTTTCCCAGTACCGTTGAACCCAAGGACATTCCCACCAGACATGGCTCGATGACCCCTTCCCCCCACGTTCCCTCCAACAATCTTTGGGCACCTTTGGAAATATATTATGCAGTGACACTGGGATAAGGTGCCACTGGCACATCAGTTTTACCCATATGACCTGTAGTTGGACTGTTCTCGATAGTTTGGGAATCCTAGCCCATAATTGTGCCCACTCTGTCTCTTCGCTCTGCCATTCCACAGTCACCTCCCATTGCTTAATATATCGTAGGTATCCTGCTTCTTTGTTTTGTTTGATGAATTTATAAAAAGTCCCCACTTTTTTTAATCTCCAGAATTTCTCGAAGAGTAATTTTTCAAAGGATGTTGGGGGCCTTATTGATGTCTCCTTAACTGATGGGTGCATCAACCAACATCTTATTTGTGTTTATCTGAATATCTCCCCCCTCATCTATTGAGAAATCTAATTTGCACTGATTAAAGGACTTGGGGCCTGATTCTTGCAAGTGTTTTATAATGGCACAATCACATAGGAAACCGTTCCATGAATCATGCCCTTTTATCTCTCCACCTTAAAACATATCACCTATCTTGATGCATCCGCCCTTTTCCCATTTTCTGAACCCTGCCCCTCCTATTCCCTGATTGAGGATTATGAAGTATAGGGGTAAATGGTGATGGAAAGGTGGTAAATCCCACTCTGGTTACTAGCTTGTCCCATGTGTCCCCCACTAAAGATCCAATTATACTGCGGTATAGATTCTGTGGCCTATCCCTCTCAGGTTTCCAAAGTACTGCCTCGAGGTGACCTCCCATGACTGCCTCGTCCATTTGTCTCCACAACCTTTATCTTTCAACCAGTCTCTAATTACCCTGATCTGTGCTGCAAAGTAGTAGGCCCGCATGTCTGTTTCCCCAATCCCTCCCCTGTTTTTCTCGGCACGTTCATTACATGCCTTGCCACCCCAGGTTTTTTATTGTTCCAAATACATTTCCCTATGTGCCTTTGGACAGCTCGGAAGAAAGGCCTGGGAGCTGTCGTTGGTAACGTCATGAAATATTTAGGTTGAATTACCATCTTTACTACCTTAATCCTTCCTATTCATGATATCCTCAATGGGCCCCATTCTTGTAGCATTTGTCTAATATTTACCAGTAAGGCAGAATAGTTTTCTGCGGTTAGTGAATCAGTATCTTTAGTGATGTTGACCACCTCCACCCCCACCCCCCCCCCCCCCCCCAAGTATTTTATTGCCTTGCCTGCCCAACTGTAATGAAAGACTTTTAAGCTCATGTTCTTTCCCCTCCGGTATTGTCAAGTTCAGGGCCTCAGATTTATGGGGGTTGATTTTTAACCCGGCTACCGACTTGAACTTGGCCATTTCCCTTTCCAAGGCTCTAATAGACCTTTCTGGGTCTGTGAGTGTTAACAGCATTTCATCCGTGAATGTGGTTACTTTGTGGGATTTTCCTCCAAATGGAATGTCTGCTATGTCTGCCGTTTCCCATATTGTGGCCAAGAGCTGTTCCAAGTGAATTGCATATAACAGTGGGGCTAGGGGACACCCCTGTTTTGTTCCTCTAGTTACCTTGATTGGTCCTGATAGTTGTCCATTTATCAGCAAGTGCATCTTGGGATTAGAATAGTTTGCCTTTATCATGGAGATATTTTAGCGCCAAACCCCATTTTCTCCATAGTGGCAAACGGGAATTGCCACTCCACCGTATCGAACACTTTCTCAGCGTCTAATGATAACAGGAGAGCCGGCACATTCTTAATATTAGCCTTTTCTATTAAGTGTGCTGTTCTTCTGGTATTGTCCCCCGTCTACCCCGTATAAAGCCAGATTGATTCATGCCAATGAGCATCGGAAAGAGAGAGTCCATCCTAGATGCCAGTATTTTGTGTAGATATTTGCCTCTTTATTAATTAGTGCAATTGGCCTATAGGATTTACATGCCAGATCTTTTCCTGGTTTCAGAAGCAAGATAACCTTAGCTTCTTCAATAGTTGGCGTTATTTTGCCTGCCCCCGCCCCCAAAGTTGTTAAACATCTGAACCAGGTGAGTAAATAGCTGTTCCCTAAATGTTTTATAAAAATCAGATGTAATTCCATCTGGCCCTGGAGCTTTATTATTGGGCACGGACGCTATTGCCCTGGGAACCCCCTCAGCCATAATGTCTTGGTCCAAGTCCAGTGTATCCTGCTCTGATAGTTTTGGGAGTACTTTTCCAAATATTCTTTTTGCGTCTGTTCTAGGGGGTTGTCGGATTTATGTAACTGAGTATAATTCTGTAAATTCTCGGATGACTCTGTACTCTGCCCTCCTTTATTTAATTTGATTCTTGTTATGGTTCTAGCTTTTTCCTCCTTAATAACCTAGCCAGAAAACTATCTGCCTTGTTTGCCTTTACATAGTATTTCTGTCTAAGGTATAGCAGTGCACGTTCTGCTTCCCTCATTTGCAACATTTCCAATTTTCCCCTTATGGCCCTAAATTCTATTTCGGGTTTCTCCACTGGCTCCGATGCCCCTCCTTGGACATGACTTGTTTCAGTTTTCCCTCCAACTCTTTCCAAATGTATCCTCTCTTTAGCTCTATGGGCTTTCACTGCAATGATCTTTCCTCTGATCATGGCTTTGAATGCATCCCACCTCAAGTTTTGATCTGTGTCTCTCAGCTTATTATCTTGTAAGAATTCCTATATACCGTTCCTCATTTCCTCCCTCAGTGTTTTGTCTTTAAATACATATGTTCGCTATTTCCATTTCCACAGCCCGGGGAGGCTGTCCTTTCTCTTCACTGTCAATGTAATGGGAGCGTGGTCTGATAAAGCTATTGCCCCAACCTCATTTTCTACTACCATACCCAGCATGCTCCGGGAGACCCACATATAATCTATAATAGGAAGACCTATGAACTTGAGAAAAGAATGTGTATCCCTTAGTGTGGCCCCTCTTTTCGTCCCAGGCGTCTACCAGTGATTATCTATTTTTTTTCACACAATTCTCTCGTGGGTTTATCCTTGGTGCCCGGCCTACGTGCACTCCTATCCACTCTTGGATCCCAGGCCATATTAAAGTCACCTGTTAATATAATTTGTCCTTTTAGCAAATATTTCCAATGTAATTAACTTCTGCTGGATGAGCCTAAATTGCCTCGAGTTGGGTGCATAAATAGTAGCTATATTGCATAATTCTCCCCTTGCCTGTAATATCGCTGCCAAATAACTGCCACTGGAATCTTTTTCCCATTCCCTTACTGTGAAGTTGAGGTTGGTTCGTATGGCTATCGACACCCCTCCTTTTTTCTTCCCTTCTTTTGATTGAAATATTTGACTATATCCCTGAGAAACCTTTCCAATTGTTTTCCTTTTCAGAGGGGAGTTCAACCCATTGACATTCAGTGACATAATGATCATATTACTGGTCCTAGCCATCTCCTGGACTATTCAAAGGACTATTTGTGTACCCCTTTACTTCTCGGTTGGGAATTACCCCGTTCCCCCTCGCCTCACCCCTTTCTCCTCCGCCCACTGCCCCCTCCCTTCCCCTCTCCCTCTGCCCCCTCTGGGTGGACTCAATCGGCCTCTAGTCCCTCCCGAATCGCCTTCTCTGGGATTGAGCCCATTTCTCCTCCCAGCCCCATTAACTGCAGGCTCTCCCAACCCCATATATTGATCCCAACTCCCGCCTACAAGCCACACCCCTCCCCACCCACCAACTACATTACTAACACATTTGCCCTCCCAGGCTAACTTATCTAGACACGCTCTGGATCACACTTCTTCCTTTTTAGGTGGCTGTAGGGTCCTTCGGAATCTTCTTAATGTTCCTTCGCTTCACCGTGGACCATTCCCAAGTCGCTAGGTCCTGCTTCTTCCTCCTCTATCCCAAGTATGCCCACTCCTTCGTTGCAGGATGAGACACAATGTTGTTGATCCTCCCATTCGAATACCAGGCCAAAGGGAAAAGTCCAATGGTATTGAATGCCCTTCTTAGGGAGAAATCACACTACTGGGCCCATTTTCCTCCTCTTAAGCAATGTTATTTGGGACAAATCCTGAAAAGGTTGAAGCTCCGAGCCGTTATAGTTTAGCTGTTTAACTTTTCTTGCTGCCAACAGGATCTCCTCTTTCTGGCCATAGTTGCGCAGGGCTGCCAGAACGTCCCTAGGTCTGGCTCCCGGTTCTCTCCTCGGTGGGCCCACTCTATGGACTCTGTCCCTTTTCAATTCTATTGGGTCTACAAATATTTTCTGGATCGCTGCCTTGAGATCTTTGTCATGTATGTCCTTGGTCAGGTCTTTTACCCTTCCATTCGATCTCCTCAACCTGTTTTCAAGGTCCTCAGTTTGCAGCTCCAAGTTGTGGGTAGCGGTCCCAAGCCTTTCCACCAGTTTGTCTGTTTTCCTGGCGTCATCCGCCATGTCCTGGAGTGGAATCTCGTTCGTGTGTACTCTTTCATCCAATTTTTTCACATTTCCTTTTACGCCAGGGAGAGCCAACGCCAAATATTCTATGATCTTATCCAGCTGCGCCTGTACCGTTAATGCAATTTTGTCTCCAAAATCCTGGAAGTAACTTCTAAGAATAACTTGTGTGACTGCCTGGTCTTGCCCATCTTATACTTGAGGACCCCCGCTTTAGTTTTTCTGGACCTCCATCCACTTCAGACGGGGTTTCCGTGTCCTTCCGCCATAGTTTTTGGATGATGCCTTCCTGTTTTACATTTTTATTTTTTTTGTGCCGTTGGTTGCAATCTGCACGTCTCTTCCTCTATTTTTTTTCGAAATCTTGCACGCAAGGAATCTCATGCACAGAAAGTCACCTTCAAGTGCTGGGTTGTCTCAAGTGTCTTTTGCCTGTTGTAGTTCACCCCTCTCTAGACTCTCATTATCTCTGGGCAGTCCAGGACACTGTCTGGGCTCCTTGTCTCTGTACTGAGTTCTCTGCCCCTACGTCGTCTTTCCTCTCTTCCTGGCTCTTCCTTTGTGTCCCTACTGAGCGGGTTTCCCCTGCACAACCAGATTGAGGGTTCCTCCACCCTTATGCACTCATTCACCTCTCCACTCTCCGGGTTGGATATCCCGCTAGTCTCTATGCAACCAGAACCCTGGCCTCCATGCTGCCTCCTCCGAGGGGTTAAATTACTGGTCCAAATGATCGCCCATGTGTCCACCTCTCCTGCCCTTGGGTTATTTCCCAAGATTTCTCATGTTTGGATAAGGGGGACAGTGGGGGAACGGGAGCGCACAACTCACCTCTCGGTCGTACTCCCAGATCTTGTCTCTCCATCACAGCCCCGCTGTTAATCTCGGTGCCGCTCTGCTGATCACCACTCAATGCTGTCTCCCTCTTTAACAATGCGGGGGGCCTGCGCCAGTCCCCCAGTGGCCCCATGTGGTTTCGCCTTCTCCCTAGCGCTCTGGCTCTGACTCTTCCATAGGGGTTCCCCATCTCCTTATGCCTGGTGGGTCCTCTCTCTTCGGGGGGGGGGTCCTCTTCGTCATGCCTCGTCGCTGGGACGAATTCTCCTTCTTTTCCGACTCCGGTCCCCCGTTCCCCGTCCCTCACCTGCGGGGTTTACAGAGCTGTTCGCATATGTCTGCAG